>NC_091330.1:21095581-21375581 GCF_038502225.1 Cherax quadricarinatus | reverse complement strand
GGCCTGAGCCACGCTCACATGTTCCGCCGGTGGCATTGTTTACCAGCCAGCCTCCGCGGTAACATCCAAGCATACAATCGGAATATTTCGTATTATTACAGTGTTTTCGGTGCTTTTTCTGGAAAATAAGTGACCATGGGCCCCAAGAAAGCTTCTAGTGCCAACCCTACAGCAATAAGGGTGAGAATTACAATAGAGATGAAGAAAAAGATCATTGATAAGTATGAAAGTGGAGTGCGTGTCTCCGAGCTGGCCAGGTTGTATAATAAACCCCAATCAACCGTCGCTACTATTGGTGGTACAGCTGCTGCTGCACTGTCAGCTGCTGCTGCTGCTGTAGCATTGTCTGCTGCTGCTGTAACATCGCCTGTTGCTGCTGTAGCATCGTCTGTTGCTGCTGTACCACCGTCAGCTGCTGCTGCTGCTGTAGCATCGTCTGCTGCTGCTGTAACATCGTCTGTTGCTGCTGTAGCATCGTCTGTTGCTGCTGTACCACCGTCAGCTGCTGCTGCTGTAGCATCGTCTGCTGCTGCTGTAACATCATCTGTTGCTGCTGTAGCATCGTCTGTTGCTGCTGTACCACCGTCAGCTGCTGCTGCTGCTGTAGCACCGTTGTTGGTGTGGCTTATTGAGAATACCAAGAAACAATTAACCCCAGAGGATTTGCCACCTAGGGTAACCCAAAAAAGTTAGTGTCATCGAAGACTGTCTAACTTATTTCCATTGGGGTCCTTAATCTTGTCTCCCAGGATGCAACCCACACCAGTCGACTAACACCCAGGTGAACAGGGAAAAATGCCTGGAACTAGTGCTCATATTGGTGAATTTAAAGCCAGCAATGGTTGGTTTGAGAGATTTAAGAATTGTAGTGACATACACAGTGTGATAAGGCCTGTTCTGGAAGAAAATACCAAACAGGACCTACAGTACTCAGGAGGAAAAGGCACTCCCAGGACGCAGTGTCTCATCAGTCATTGCTGCATCTTCAATAAAGGTAAGTGTCATTTATTCTTCATTTAGTAGAGTAGTACATGCACAATATATATCGTGCATGTACTACTCTACTATTGTGCATGTATCCTTCTCTTTGTGTGTAGGAAAATGTATATTTCATGTGGTAAAATTTTTTTTTTCATACTTTTGGGTGTCTTGCACGGATTAATTTGATTTCCATTATTTCTTATGGGGAAAATTCATTCGCATACCGATTATTTCGCATAACAATGACCCCTCTTGCACGGATTAAAATCGGTATGCGGGGGTCCACTGTATATATATATACATATGTACATATATATATATTATATATATATATATATATATATATATATATATATATATATATATATATATATATATATATATACAGTGGACCCCCGGTTAACGATATTTTTTCATTCCAGAAGCATGTTCAGGTGCCAGTACTGACCGAATTTTTCTCCATAAGGAATATTGTGAAGTACGTTAGTCCATTTCAGACCCCCAAACATACACGTACAAACGCACTTACATAAATACACTTACATAATTGGTCGCATTTGGAGGTGATCGTTAAGCGGGGATCCACTGTGTGTGTGTATATCTATATAGATATATATAGATATATATATATCTATATATATATATCTCTATATATATATATATATATATATATATATATATATATATATATATATATATATATATATATATATAAGGAGGTTTTGTGGGTAAGGGGCTTGGACTTCCAGCAAGCGTGCGTGAGCGTGTTAGATAGGAGTGAATGGAGACGAATGGTACTTGGGACCTGACGATCTGTTGGAGTGTGAGCAGGGTAATATTTAGTGAAGGGATTCAGGGAAACCAGTTATTTTCATATAGTCGGACTTGAGTCCTGGAAATGGGAAGTACAATGCCTGCACTTTAAAGGAGGGGTTTGGGATATTGGCAGTTTGGAGGGATATGTTGTGTATCTTTATATGTGTATGCTTCTAGACTGTTGTATTCTGAGCACCTCTGCAAAAACAGTGATAATGTGCGAGTGTGGTGAAAGTGTTGAATGATGATGAAAGTATTTTCTTTTTGGGGATTTTCTTTCTTTTTTGGGTCACCCTGCCTCGGTGGGAGACGGCCGACTTGTTGAAAATATATATATATATATATATATATATATATATATATATATATATATATATATATATATATATATATATATATATATATATATATATATATATTTTTCAACAAGTCGGCCGTCTCCCACCTGCTGAATAGGCAGAACTTGCGATCTTGGCTTAAATAGCAACGCTCATCTTGCCATATACGACAAGTGAAAATTTGTGTATGCAATAATATCGCCAAAATCATTCTGAACCTAACGAAAAAAAATATATTTGATTGTGTTTGTGTAGCATTAAATGATTGTGAATGTATTTAAAATATATTTAGTCGGGTTAGGCTAAAATAAATTGCTCGTGTTATAATAAGGTTAGGTAAGTTTTCTAAGATTCTTTTGGTGCAAAATTAAAAATTTTTACATTAACATTAATGAAAAAAATATATCTTTAAACGTATAAGAGAAAATTTTAGAAAGGACTTAATTTTAAATGAGTTCTTGCTAATTGACCAGTTTTACATATTTGGTATGACATATATATATATATTTATATATATATATATATATAAACAGAGTAGGGGAGTTAGTAGATGGGGAGAGGGAGGTATTAGGTAGAGGGCAAGAATATTTTGAGGAACTTTTAAATGTTGAGGAAGAAAGGGAGGCGGTAATTTCATGCACTGGCCAGGGAGGTATACCATCTTTTAGGAGTGAAGAAGAGCAGAATGTAAGTGTGGTGGAGGTACGTGAGGCATTACGTAGAATGAAAGGGGGTAAAGCAACTGGAACTGATGGGATCATGACAGAAATGTTAAAAGCAGGGGGGAATATAGTGTTGGAGTGGTTGGTACTTTTGTTTAATAAATGTATGAAAGAGGGGAAGGTACCTAGGGATTGGCGGAGAGCATGTATAGTCCCTTTATATAAAGGGAAAGGGGACAAAAGAGATTGTAAAAATTATAGAGGAATAAGTTTACTGAGTATACCAGGAAAAGTATACGGTAGAGTTATAATTGAAAGAATTAGAGGTAAGACAGAATGTAGGATTGCGGATGAGCAGGGAGGTTTCAGAGTGGGTAGGGGATGTGTAGATCAAGTGTTTACATTGAAACACATATGTGAACAGTATTTAGATAAAGGTAGGGAAGTTTTTATTGCATTTATGGATTTAGAAAAGTCATATGATAGAGTGGATAGAGGAGCAATATGGCAGATGTTGCAAGTATATGGAATAGGTGGTAAGTTACTAAATGCTGTAAAGAGTTTTTATGAGGATAGTGAGGGTCAGGTTAGGGTGTGTAGAAGAGAGGGAGACTACTTCCTGGTAAAAGTAGGTCTTAGACAGGGATGTGTAATGTCACCATGGTTGTTTAATATATTTATAGATGGGGTTGTAAAGGAAGTAAATGCTAGGGTGTTCGGGAGAGGGGTGGGATTAAATTATGGGGAATCAAATTCAAAATGCGAATTGACACAGTTACTTTTTGCTGATGATACTGTCTCAGTAGTAGTAACCAGTTACCAGTAACCACTGTGCCAGTTGACTCACGACCAACCGTCTCTGCCTGAGTCACTGTATATTCATATTGTGCTGACCTGGCATTATTCAAAGACCCCCTCACATATGGGTACTGTGGGCGGCCAGTCAGTCAGTTGTACGAGAGAGAGCAGAGAGACTAGGCTACGGCTGTAAGGGCGCTACTCACCTTGTCTGTAATTACACGTACTACCAGCCTACGTGAGTATTTCTTTACCTAATCCACGTGTCGAACTCCCACATGATAAATGGTCACGACCAACCGTCTCTGCCTGAGTCACTGTATATTCATATTGTGCTGACCTGGCATTATTCAAAGACCCCCTCACATATGGGTACTGTGGGCGGCCAGTCAGTCAGTTGTACGAGAGAGAGCAGAGAGACTAGGCTACGGCTGTAAGGGCGCTACTCACCTTGTCTGTAATTACACGTACTACCAGCCTACGTGAGTATTTCTTTAGCAAGTCTGATAAGACTTTCCTCTGAAGGAGGACCTTCAACGAGAGCACTAGCACGAGAACGAATGGCAGTAAACCATGCTTCAAGACTATGTACATGGCCATTGAATAAAGGTAACGCATCAAGGGAATCACGAGTATAACTATAGTATCTCGGTGTCTGGGTCGGTCTGTCAGTCGGTAAGGAACTGTGAGGACTGATGACAGGGGCAACAGTAGCCTGAGAGGTCTGAGTGTCGACTGGCACAGTGGTTACTGGTAACTGGTTACTACTACTGAGAACTGTGCATATGGGAGATTCTAAAGAAAAACTGCAAAGGTTAGTGGATGAGTTTGAGAATGTGTGTAAAGGTAGAAAGTTGAAAGTGAACATAGAAAAGAGTAAGGTGATGAGGGTATCAAATGATTTAGATAAAGAAAAATTGGATATCAAATTGGGGAGGAGGAGTATGGAAGAAGTGAATGTTTTCAGATACTTGGGAGTTGACGTGTCGGCGGATGGATTTATGAAGGATGAGTTTAATCATAGAATTGATGAGGGAAAAAAGGTAAGTGGTGCATTGAGGTATATGTGGAGTCAAAAAAAGTTATCTATGGAGGCAAAGAAGGGAATGTATGAAAGTATAGTAGTACCAACACTCTTATATGGGTGTGAAGCTTGGGTGGTAAATGCAGCAGCGAGGAGATGGTTGAAGGCAGTGGAGATGTCCTGTCTAAGGGCAATGTGTGGTGTAAATATTATGCAGAAAATTCGGAGTGTGGAAATTAGGAGAAGGTGTGGAGTTAATAAAAGCATTAGTCAGAGGGCAGAAGAGGGGTTGTTGAGGTGGTTTGGTCATTTAGAGAGAATGGATCAAAGTAGAATGACATGGAAAGCATATAAATCTATAGGGGAAGGAAGGAGGGGTAAGGGTCGTCCTCAAAAGGGTTGGAAAGAGGGGGTAAAGGAGGTTTTGTGGGCAAGGGGCTTGGACTTCCAGCAAGCGTGCATGAGCGTGTTAGATAGGAGTGAATGGAGACGAATGGTACTTGGGACCTGACGATCTGTTGGAGTGTGAGCAAGGTAATATTTAGTGAAGGGATTCAGGGAAATTGGAGGGATATGTTGTGTATCTTTATATGTATATGGAGCACAGTCAAGCAAGCTTGAGGGCACCACTAAAAGCTAGCCAGAACAAGCTAAGGCAGCCTGCAGTTATAGCTGTCCTAGGGACCAGCATGTCTGTGTATAGTAGCGACTCCTTACATTTGATAAATCAGTGTAATACATGCTCTGCTCAGTGTAACTGAACTATTAAATACGGTTACATAATTAAGTTGCTTGTCCTAGTGTCATTGCTGTGTTTTCTAATACATTTTCTCGTTCAGACTGAAACTTTACTGCTAAATTCCCAGTAATATTTCAAATTGCAGTGTTCATCTGTGGTGTGAGTGTGTAACTTATGCTTTGTATTTTTACTGTGAACAAGCTTACTGCTGCATAATGTTCAGTTTCATGAATACTTTCTTACTTGAGTAATTCGGTTACCTTTCAACTGTGTTAAGCAAGAGTCAGCCTGTTAACATCTATGTTCCTTGCCATCTCATCTAGTGGGTCTAGCGCCTAGTTAAAATTGTAATAGTAACAATTTGCAATCATTATACTTCTAGTTATACATTGTGTAAATTGTTTTAGACTATTTGATCAACTGGATTGTAGTGTTTAACTTCTGATACACCAATTTAATGACTGCAGACACGCACTGACACATAATAAACACATTAAAACGCTGGTAACTCCAGAAGCTGGGCCTAGTGTGTGACCTTGAGAAGTTGAGTGTGTTTATTACGACCAGCGGTGTACCACTCTCACCTATATTTACATCAACAAAAGTGTATTCTAAGTGATAAAGTGTACACTTGGTGTACTTGGTAACACTTGTCATACATAGTAACGCGTGTGTAAGTGAGATTGTTTAGGTACTGGTTCATCTATCTACAGCTGCACACTTATGCTTGCATACATGTATAACATAGTAACGTGTGAGTTACCCAGGATGGACCAAGGAAGTCGACCAGAGTGATTTATCTCATTGTCATTGTAACATTACCTATTTTTTTTTTTTTTTTTTTTTTTTTTTTTTTTTTTTTTTTTTTTTTTTTTTTTTTTTTTTTTTTTTTTTTTTTTAAGTAATACTGTTTACAATCTATGGTTGGGGTAAGAGGTTGTCTTCAGCATTCATTGTGATGTCTGCTATATTATTATTTCAGTGAGGTACATTAGGTGGCAGTAGCCTGAACTAACTCAAGTGGAAGTTATCATTGAATTTGAACCTCTTGTTTAATGTGATGTATGTCAGAATTCTAATTTTATGCTCAATATTACCTACTCTCTCTCTCTCTCTCTCTCTCTCTCTCTCTCTTTTCATCTTTGTAATTTGTGATAAGGTGTAAGACCTCGCCTGTACCATCCATTATATCATTATATGTACCATATTATTAACACACATACAAGAGGTCTCTGAGTGTGTTTTTGGTGGGGTGTGTGTCGTATTGAGTGGTGGTGGTCTGGGTTGAGTATGGTTGGAGGTGTTCATTGAACTTGAGCACTTGTGTCTTGTGATCTATTTTGGACTTCTGACTTTGTAGTGAATATTTGCTCTTGCATAAGCTATAAGGGAAAGATAAGCGAGGAATTCTTGTGTTGTGAGTCTTACACCAGATATCATCACTGGCAAACATGGCAACTGTCATAGAGGAACCTATTTCTGCAGGTGATGGAAATGATGATAGCTTCCAGACCTTTAAAAGTAAACAAAAGAGAAAAAGTGAGAAAGGGCTAGAGCGTCGACGTAGTCAGACTCACTTGACTCGTACACAATGTGATACTAAACGTCCTTGGTGCACAGAGGCTGCAAGAAGTCTTTCTTCAAAGGAAGAATGTGTTAAGCTGAACTTCCCTGACAACACCCCGCTGCCTGCTAAGTGTGCATGGCTAATGGAAGCTGTAAACAAGCATCCTAACTCAAGGATCCAATTTAGGAAAAACACACACAACTTTGTGTTTGTGGAACAGAATGCAGAACTGATCAATGATCTACTTAGTACACCTTATGGGGATATTAAGCTGCTCCGACCTCCATCAGACACTCACCACTTTAAAAAATGGGTCAGTATCATAATCTTTGGATACCCTCTCTGCATGGACCCATCCCATCTGACTCTAAGTGAGCATATCATCAAGCCTAAAAGACTTAAAGGAAAATCCCAAATTATTGCCAGTTGGGTGGGTCCTGTGCCCCTCCCCCGGAATATCTGGGTGCATGGTTTACGTTTCCTAAACATCGAAGTGTACCTACCCCCTAAACGTAGGTGTTACAAATGCCAGCACTATGGCCATGTTGCAGTAGACTGTGGAATACTACATTCTTGGTGTGGTAAGTGTGCTGGGAAACATTCCACTAGAGAATGCACAGTAGGCCCTGACAGCCAAAAATTTAAGTGTATTAACTGTAAAGAAGTTGGGGTTACAGTTTCCCACAAGGACTGCAGTCAGAACCCAAACAACCTTCGATGTAAACCTGATAACAGTCCTTTAATGGTAACTGAGGATGGGGCCATCCAGTCTACCACAGCCAGATCTGAGACTGAACCTCTGCAAAGTGTGCAAGAACCCCACCTCACTGCAAAGGATTCTGGTGATACCAGAATGCCATCACACACACCAGCTGTGGAGGAGCTAGCCATCCCTGCTAGCACATATGGAACTACTGGTCTGCCACTACAGATACCTATGGCTACACCTGAATATGGGGATGAGTTTGTCATTTCTCCCAATACACACAACTACAACAGTCAGACGGACACCACACAGGTAACCTCCCTGGAAATTGGAGATGAGTCAGATGCACAGGACCTACCTGCAATGAATGATGAAACAGAGAACACTAATGTAACCATGGTACCTGTTAAGGTGATAGGTGTTAAAGAAAGCACTAACCCAGAAGTGCCATCCTCCGGAGAGGCATTGGATTCGCCTGACCTTCCTCATATTATAACAAATTTCCAGAAAAAAATTGAGCATCTTGAACAGATCCTGACAAGTTTAATAAATATATGTAATCAGGATGATGCTCTTGAGCATGGTGATGATGTCAAAAGTGCAGCAATCTCCGTTCAGCTTCCAGCAATTTGTGAGAAAGAAGCCCATGACTCTTGCCTTCAAGACTTGCCTTGGAACTGGCTGCCAATATGCCGAAAAATGCTTAAAAATAAAGGTCCTGAAGATAAAGACGTACAAACTATGCTATTTGCTCTTAAGTATCTGCACACTGTAGTCAAAGCATAATAGTTTTACCATCTTATGAGCAAGAGATTGTAATAACTCACTACAATGGATACATTACAAATCTTTTCATGGAACATTGCTTCCATCAGGAAGCGGTTGCCTGACTTACATCATATTAGTGCAACCAAGAATATTGATGTCATCTGTTTGCAGGAATGTAGATTGAAAGATGGAGCACCTCCACCAAACTTGCCTGGATATGCAGCTTATAACCTAAGGTCAACCAACTGTTGTGTGATGTATGTCAGAAAGAACTTGCCACATTCACTCCTTTCCTTGCAGAGTCGAGTTAACATGCAGTATCATGGTGTCAAAGTATATGCAGGCGATTTTTCCATAAACATTTTTAATCTCTATGCCCCAGCGAACCAGCTTCGACCTGATGCTTTACCAGATCGCATCAATAGTGAACCTACCATCATTCTTGGAGATTTTAATGCCAGACATAAGAATATTGGTGGGTCTATAACAAACACCAATGGAACTAAACTAGTGAGATTGCTAAATGAGCATGATAATGTTCGAATTGTGGGCACTACTGAGCCTACTCACATATATGGTGGCATACTAGATCTGTGTCTTGGATTTAATACATCATATACGATGCATGACTCTGTCATAGTTGATGATCTTCTATCTGATCACTTCCCAAGACTAACAACTGTCAATCTTGATCACATCTCCAGCAATCAAGGAGCTAAATACAGAAGGAGGAAACTTATTCTCAAACCAGAACACAGAGACAACTTTATTAACCACTTGGATCAATGGTATAAGAATTACGAGCCCATTGGCACACAAAAATTTAATGATGATTTAATTACCACTATTGAGAGTGTTCTCACAGATCAAGTGGGCAGGAATAGGAAACAAAGACCCTCCACTATAAATAACAATAAAAACCAATGTAAATACTATAATGATCCACAGCTGCGCAATCTAACACATGCAGCTAGGAGGATTGGTAAAGCATACCGTGAATGTAGAACCCCAGACCTGCTCAGAACGTTCCAAGCTGCACTAACAAATGCAAGGAATAGAAAGGAAGAACTTAGGCAACAGGAATGGGAACAGTTTGTTAGTGGATTAAATAGGTCCACCCCTTTGAGTTTGGCTTGGAAAGGTATAAATAAAATAACCAGGAAAAAGACTGGCAATGTTGCTCATCCCTTTCCTCTTGAAAAAGCAAATGACCTCATAAATGACTGGTCCAAAACATCCAGGCATGAAAGCCTTCCATCTCATATTAGAAAAAATTTAGAGAGTACTTCTGAAGAAATGTTGAAACTGATTAATTTTATGAGCCAAAATATTGATGAGAGTGATTGCCTCTTTACCGAGTATGAATTAGATAATGCATTAACCAAAGGTCGATCAACTGCTCCTGGAGAGGATGGTATAACCTATGATATTCTCAGAACTCTAAGGCACGTGCCTGATAACCCTTTGTTGGCACTGTATAATCTCAGTTACATTGAGGGCGTTCTTCCTACTTCCTGGACCAATAGTCTCATTGTGCCTATCCCTAAGCCCCAACAGCCTGATACATTTAGGCCGATCTCCTTAACTAGTTGTCTTTGTAAAACTTTTGAAAGAATGATGCTTAACAGACTGTACTACAGAATCAGACATCAACTTTCCCCCTACCTCTATGGGTTCATGAAAGGTAAAAGTGTGCAGAACTGTATTTCCACCTTTCTCACTGCACACACCTCTACTAGTTTTACCACTTTTCTTGATCTAAAATCTGCATTTGATATTGCGAACAGAACCGTTATACTACATGAACTAGCCAAAATGAATATTGGTGGTAGCTTACTCTGCTGGATAATAGGATACCTGTCAAATAGAGTATCCTCTGTCCTTTACCAAGGCTTCAGAAGTGATTCTAAAGAAATGTCTTTAGGTACACCGCAGGGAGGAGTTCTTAGTCCCATGCTATTTAATATTCTGATTAATGCTCTCCTAAATGCTCTACCTGCCTCACCTAAACATATAGCTATAAGCTATGCTGATGATATCATGATCCATACAACAGGGCATAAGAAGATGAATACCATTCTTAATGAAGTTCAAGCAATTTGTAATCGACTAGGCCTCATAATATCTTCCTCTAAAACAAAGATATTAACAAGCAAACGACATCCCCCACCCATCTATTTGCAGGGTGAAATCATTAGCTACGTTAAAACTTACAGATATCTTGGTGTAGATGTACCCTTTAACAAATCCACTATACCACAACTAAACAAGAAATGTAAAGCTAGGCTAAATGCTCTCAAAGCTGTTGCTGGCTACAATCCCAACTATGGTGCTAATGTGAGAATCGTGAGAATGATGTACATAGCCTATGTTAGGTCCTTAATTGATTATGCTGCTCCCATGTTGATATTAGCTAGAGAAAGTTCTCTCCGACCCTTGGAGTTAATGCAAAATGAAGCTCTCAGGATTATTCTTGGCTGTCCCAGATCTACAAAAGTTCTTAACATGAGGAAGGAGCTTGGTATTTCTAGTATCAGTGATAGGATTGTTGAAATTAACACTGTACTCGGTATTAGAATGTTGAGAAACGAACCAGACACTGTCACAGTGAATCTTACCAAGTGTCTAGAGGTAAATACACACAGATCTAAATGGATTGTGAAAACGTGCAATTGCATTAAGTTTTATAACCTGCATGAACTGTATCACTGTAGGCAACAAGAGCATTTCACCCCTCCATGGAAGATGTGTTCATTTAATATCACATACCTACAAGTCCCTCCCAAGAAGCTCATTGCTAGTAATCCCTTCCTTAAATCTCTTGTTAGAGCAACTGCTCAAGAAGAAATTTCTCACCTAGCTGGTAGTAATAAGTTATCACAAGTTATATACACTGATGGATCTAAACAGGAGTCTTCTGGCAGGGCTGCATCTGCTCTTGTTGCCACCTCCCTAGTTAAGAACGATAATAAATTTGTTGAGTTAGGCATAAGAATTAACAACTGGGCGTCTACACTGCAAACTGAATTGTTTGCAATCCTAATGGCGCTAAAGCTAACCTATGACACTGAGCTTGACTCTATCATCATTACTGATTCTATGTCATCATTGAAGGCTCTTGGCTCATATAATGACTCCAACAACATGCTCATTGGGGAAGCCAGGTATAGATACTCAAAAATTAGGGACAAAGGAATTAATGTACAATTGCTATGGATCCCATCACACATTGGATTACTCCTTCATGATAAAGTTGATATGTTAGCCAAGAAGAGTATCCAGAAGGAGAATGTAGAATATAACTTTGGTATAACTGTGTCTAGCATTAGGAATAATATTAGGAGAGAAGTAAATAATGAAAATGATTGTTATAGGAATGCAGTTAGAAGCCTGAGTAGATCTATAACCCACTATGATAACATGAACGTAGATAAGTATGTTTATGGAGCAACTTGCAATGTGAACAGACTGACTGATGTTGTAGTGGCCAGGCTTAGGCTTGGTTACAAGTACTTCTGGCAGTTTGGGAGACACACAGATGATGATCAAACTAAATGTAAATTATGTGATCAGGCATATGGTCACTCTCTTGAACACTATGTGCTTAATTGTCCACTTATTGAGGAATACAGAGACAGACAGTATAATAACCTATGTGACATGTCAAGATATCTTATTAATGAAAATAAGATACCAGATATACTAAGCAAATTTCCTAAATTTGCTTGTAACAGATAAGTGAACTATAGATATGTAGATATAAATCCATATGTATTCCTGTTAACCCTTTGGGGCCTAGTTCCTAGGCCTTTTGTGTATCCATATGCTCTCGCGCTACCGTCCACAGGATGGATATGGGGTGCACAATAAACTAGCCACTTCGGTGGCAAAATCTATATATATATATATATATATATATATATATATATATATATATATATATATATATATATGTCAGTCAGTCAGTCAGTCAGTCAGTCAATCCAGTCAGTCAGTCCAGTCAGTCAGTCCAGTCAGTCAGTCCAGTCAGTCAGTCCAGTCAGTCAGTCCAGTCAGTCAGTCAGTCAGTCAGTCAGTCCAGTCAGTCCAGTCAATCCAGTCAGTCAGTCCAGTCAGTCAGTCCAGTCAGTCAGTCCAGTCAGTCAGTCCAGTCAGTCAGTCAGTCCAGTCAGTCAGTCCAGTCAGTCAGTCAGTCCAGTCAGTCAGTCCAGTCAGTCAGTCCAGTCAGTCAGTCCAGTCAGTCAGTCCAGTCAGTCAGTCCAGTCAGTCAGTCCAGTCAGTCAGTCCAGTCAGTCAGTCCAGTCAGTCAGTCAGTCCAGTCAGTCAGTCCAGTCAGTCAGTCCAGTCAGTCAGTCAGTCCAGTCAGTCAGTCCAGTCAGTCAGTCCAGTCAGTCAGTCCAGTCAGTCAGTCCAGTCAGTCAGTCCAGTCAGTCAGTCCAGTCAGTCAGTCCAGTCAGTCAGTCAGTCAGTCCAGTCAGTCAGTCCAGTCAGTCAGTCCAGTCAGTCAGTCAGTCAGTCAGTCAGTCAGTCAGTCAGTCAGTCAGTCAAATACAGCAGAGATTCATCAAAAGGTAGCAGTAGTGTATTTCATAAACATTTGTTCAATACCAAATCATTAAACACTGCACAAACCTGTCTCACCTGAATGCAATGGTCTAGCCATAGTATGAACACATTGTAAAATATTACCTCAAAAAAAAAAAAAGGGAAACAATTGATTAAAAATAGCACATTCAGTCAGTTTAGAAAGGAACAAGTCACAAACAGGACAATAGTTTGAAATGTTTTCTGAATCAAGGGAATCCTTCTTGAGTATTCTTGAGGTGTAGGTAAACCATATCCCCTTCATCAAAGTTTTTACAGCCGGTCTTTTCCTCAAGCACAGTTTGAGGTGGAAATAGGTCTTCAATACAGTGGACCCCTGGTTCCCGATGCTATCGGTATCCGATAAATCCGGTAGCCGATGCATTTGATCGAAAAAAATTTGCCTCGCTCCCCGATACAAAACCCGGTATGCGATACGATGCGTACGAGACGTGTCCACGTGTGGCCTGAACTGCCCCGTGTGTTCCAGTGTTTACAAGCCAGCCAGTGTGCGCGCATCTAAGGATACATTTGGTACATTCCATATTATCCATATTATCACTGTTTTTGGTGCTTGTTTCTGCAAAATAAGTTACCATGGGCCCCAAGAAAGCTCCTAGTGCCAACCCTTCGACACCAAGGATGCTAATGACTGTTGAAATGAAGAAAGAGATAATTGCAAAGTACGAAAGTATAGTGCGTGTGTCAGAGCTGGTCAGGTTGTATAGTAAACCCCAATCAACCATCTCTACTATAGTGAGCAGGAAAACGGCAATCAAGGAAGCTGTTCTTGCAAAAGGTGCAACTGTGATTACGAAACAGTGACCGCAAGTGTTAGAAAATGTTGAGAGACTGTTATTGGTGTGAATAAATGAAAAACAAATAGCAGGAGATAGCATCTCTCAAGCGATCATTTGTGAAAAGGCTTGGCAGTTGCATGACGATTTGGTAAAAAAATTGCCTGCAATTAGTGGTGATGTGAGTGAATTTAAGGCCAGCAAAGGTTGGTTTGAAAGATTTAAGAATCGTAGTGGCAAACATAGTGTGATTAGGCATGGTGAGGCTGCCAGTTCAGACCACAAAGCGGCTGAAAAATATGTGCATGAATTCAAGGAGTACATAGAGGCTGAAGGATTGAAACCTGAACAAGTGTTTAATTGTGACGAAACAGGCCTGTTATGGAAGAAATTGCCAAGCAGGACCTACATTACTCAGGAGGAAAAGGCACTCCCAGGACATAAGCCTATGAAAGACAGGTTTACTCTTCTGATGTGTGCCAATGCTAGTGGTGATTGCAAAGTGAAGTCTTTATTGGTGTATCACTCAGAAACTCCCAGAGTGTTCAGGCAAAAGAATATCCTCAAGGCTAATTTGTGTGTGCTGTGGAGGGCAAACACTAAGGCATGGGTCACTAGGGACTTTTTCTATGACTGGTTACACCATGCATTTGCCCCCAATGTGAAAAATTACCTAATTGAAAAGAAATTAGACCTTAAGTGCCTCCTGGTGTTAGACAATGCCCCTGGTCATCCTACAGACTTGTCAGAGCAACTTTGTGGGGACATGAGCGTCATTAAGGTCAAGTTTTTGCCTCCTAATACCACTCCTCTCCTGCAGCCCATGGACCAGCAGGTCATTTCCAACTTCAAGAAACTGTACACAAAAGCTATGTTTGAAAGGTGCTTTGAAATGACCACAGAAACTCTATTGACTCTAAAGGAGTTTTGGAAGGATCACTTTAATATCCTCAATTGTGTGAACCTTATAGGTAAGGCTTGGGAGGGAGTGACTAAGAGGACCTTGAACTCTGCCTGAAAAAAACTGTGGCCAGAATGTGTAGACAAAAGGGATTTCGAAGGGTTTGAGGCTAACCCTGAGAAGCCTATGCCAGTTGAGGAATCCATTGTGGCATTGGGGAAGTCCTTGGGGTTGGAGGTAAGTGTGGAGGATGTGGAAGAGTTGGTGGAGGAGGACAATGATGAACTAACCACTGATGAGCTGCTAGATCATCTTCAACAGCAAGAGGCCACACCTGAGGAAACTGCTTCGGAGGAGGGGAGAGAGAAATTGATGTTGCCTACTTCAAAGATTAAGGAAATATGTGCAAAGTGGCTTGATGTGCAAACCTTTATGGATGAAAATCACCCTCAGACAGCTATTGCAAGCCGTGCTGGTGACTATTACACTGACAATGTTGTGAAACAGTTTAGGAAAGTCATAAAGGAACGAGAGGTACAGGCCACTATGGACAGATATGTTGTGCGACAGAAGTCCAGTGACTCTCAAGCTGGTCCTAGTGGCATTAAAAGAAGAAGGGAAGTAACCCCGGAAAAGGACTTGCTACCTCAAGTCCTAATGGAAGGGAATTCCCCTTCTAAACACTCAGACCATCAACACTCTCCCCTCCTCCCATCCCATCAATCATGTCCTCTTCAGTTTGTGTGTATTAAAATTAATATTTCATGTGGTAAATTTTTTTTTTTTCATACTTTTGGGTGTCTTGCATGGATTAACTTGATTTCCATTATTTCTTATGGGGAAAATTGATTCGCTTTCCGATAATTTTGGTTTACGATGAGCTCTCAGGAATGGATTAATATCGTGAACCGGGGGTCCACTGTATATAAGTTGGTAGTGAATAATAAATAAACCCATAAAGCAAGCTGCCTCATGGTAGCTTCAGTCTTATTATAGATCTTTGGTTGATCAGGTTTGGTATCTAATACAGAGAAGTATATAATTAAGATGCATATGTAATGCACAAATCATCACCCTCTTATGTCTGAATTATGAAATTTGATGGAAAACTTGCAGAATTATGCAGGTCCAAAGTTAGCCCATCTCAGTGCAATTCACTCATACTTGGTTTTGCCTAATTGGAGTTCTATTTTAACCCAATTCCATTCATTGATTTTACTAAATTCTTACCTGTTTTGATAGTATGCCTTCTATTCTATCAATTGAACTTAAGAAACACCCATTCAGCTATGAAAACAACCCTCTAAAGTGCACAGAAGTCTATAATTTAGAAAGTTTTCACATAAATAAATTCCAGTTTAAAAACAGAGTCCAAAATAAATGCTGTAGACATTCCAGGCACTGAAATAGCATTTTCTCTGTTCAATAATCATATCCTCTGGCCTCTCTTTTATTACATTTGCTTTCCATTTTGAATTCATCATCACACAAAAAGTTGAAGATTTACCCTATTTCTTGGAGAATAAAATATAACCAGGAATGATTAGTCATAGTTTACGGTATCTCAGTAATTGAATCTGAACCTAGTAAAAACCCGTAAAATAGACTCAGGGTTAAATCAGGAAGTGGGTGGGGCTTGATCTCATGGCAGCTTAGTCAGTGTTCTGTGATTCGTTTGCACTCGTGCTATTGCTGTTTCGTGAGTCAAGAGACTTGGGGGTGTAAGGAGGCCTTACCTGTCCTTAGGAAAATCAGCAAATATCTACAGTTTCTGCTACTTGGAGGCCAATTTCATCGAGCTATTTCCAGTCCTGGCACCAGCCAAAATCATTTCTATTTCATAATCATAGTCTATATTTCATCATGATACGATGTTTGTACCAGTGGTAGCTCGTAGCTCAAATTAGTGGAGGTACTGCTTCAGAAAATTTTTAGTCATTGTTTTAATACTGTGTAAAACGAAACAAGCATATAAAAAGAAAATTTATACATAAGCTTGATAAAATCCTAAACAAAAAAAATATATTTTACTTACCTAAATTGTTAGTTTAAGCTTGATCCATTCCTTTAAATATAAAATCCATTCTTCTTCTTCTACTTTGTGTGAAAATTATTAAATTATTTAAATTTTCTGTAAAATAAAAGAACTGAAGAAAACTATGAATTAAATAAAATAGCTGGAAGCATGATAATCATCTAATTCTACACTTTATTACATTCAAGAACACAGTACATACATGGTTTTTAAGGACAACACACGTTGCTGAGTCAAAAAGAAACACTACCTTACACTTGCACAACAGGGTCAGCACTGCATCAGCAACAGTGCTTTCTCTGCCTAACGTGCAGCGTCTTATCTCGGACATTTGAGCATGCACACGACAGTCACTGGAACTGTGAAGCGCACAGTTCCATACGAGGATTTTTGTAATTTTTTCATATGCTAGAGGAGGGCTACTGACATTAAGCTTAAGAATTATACAGTGTACAAGTATAAAGAAAGAATTAAAGAAAAAAGACTCATTATATTGAATGTTATTGATAATATCAAGTGAAGATAGGGGGTGCTGAGTTCCACAGTGCCTATACACAAGCCGCCACTGGTTTGTACAGAGATAAGAGGTCTCTTATCTAGGGCTTTCAGGATGCTATTTGTAAGGGCTACCTAATCTCTTAGCAGTAATCTGCTTCATTTTTATTGACAATGTTTGTTGTACAGTCTTTGTATTTTCTGCACATTGCAAATAAATTTCTATCTGTTCATTGGTAAATTCTGCAGGCCAGGCTGTTGAACTTAATGCTCCAGTGAAGTTATTCATTAACCCTTTGACTATCGCAAGCCCTTTTCTGAAACTGTCATTCTATGTCGCAAAATTTTTTGAAAAAAAAAAAAAAAAAAAAAAACTTTTTATTACGAAATGATAGAGAATCTTTTCCTCATGGTAATGACACCAAAAGTGTGAAATTTGGTTGAAAACTCAAGGAATTACGCTCCCGCAAAGTTAGCGGTCTCGGCGACATATATGCGTCAGCGATTTCGCCGACTTTGAGCCCTGTTTTTGGCCAATTCCGTTGTTCCAGTTGACCAAACTCATAGCTATTTCTTTAGAACTCCATTTGTTCTATCAGTTGAGTACAAGAAACTGCCCACTTACTGATTTGAACTACCCAATAAAGTGGTCAGAAATTGGCAATTTGGCCAATTTCAAGCAAATTAAAAAAGATGCCAGTTTCAAAATAGGGTCCGGAATAAACAATGTAGACATTCTTGGCACTAAAATAACATATGCTCTGTTCATTAGTCATGTCTCTAGGCCCCTCTTATATTACTATTGCTTTCTATTTTGATTTTTTATTCGTACAAAAAATACAAAATTTACTGTTATGCAGACTACTGCATTATTGTAAAAATGGTATAAATAATATCAGTGCACTAGTGAAAGAATATTAGACTCCCCAGTTGACGTGTATTGGACGTGTGGTGTGATTTGCTTGCTCCTGAACATTGGTAAAAATCAAACATTTCCGCTACTTTGAGCTCAATTTCAAGGTCGTTTTCATTATGAAACTAATCAAAATCATATCTATTTCTGTAATATGTTTTCCATTTTATCACATGAGACCATGAAAATGAGAATACAACAATAAATACTATACAAAAATACACCTCAAAGTTGGCGTTTTAATCCTAAAAAACGGTCAGCGTTTTTTTTCTCATTATGCACTGCGTGCTGTAGGATTTTTTTTTTTATGTGGTGCACACTGACCACACAGACCCATTCTCTCACATGTGGACCTACCAGCTTTCTCCTGCTTGATTTGAAGCCGCTTGAATTTATGCATATTAATACGTCCGAAACACTGGCTCGTAAGACATATGTATATGACCAAAACAGTCAAAGGGTTAATGTCTCATCATGGAGGCGAAATGAGATCTTACTATATTCCATTTCTGTAGTATATCTTTTATTCTGTCAAATGATACCAAGAAACAGTCAATAAAACCATAAGAACTATTGTAGAAAACATGTCAGTCACTATATTAAAACGAACACAATGTTAGAGTTTTGCTTTTTCTATCATGCAGTGCATGGAGCATGTTTTTTTTATACATTGCAATTTCCATACAGACCCATTCTCTCATATCTAGGCCAAAATTTACCACTCAGGCCTATCTGAGTGAGCTGAGCTCAAATCATAGATCTACATGAGGGACCCTGGCATCAGTAATGCAGATCTATGTGACATTGGAAGGGTTAAGCAAATATATTATGTGCCACTATTTTCTTCACTACAGGCATCATTTCACAATTAAACTTCTTGGCATCTTCATCTACACAAAAGTTCCTTTTTGATGTCATGGTTAATATCCAGACATGGCACAGGGTGATAAAAAGATCAGAAATGGAGTGGAGTGGTAACACAGGAGAGAGATTGTATAGTATGCATCAACAAGGCAACTGGTGGTGGTGTGGGAGGGAGGGAAGGGGATGGGTGTAAACAATGCTAGGTCTACAAGAAAACAAAAAAGATTTGAGGCACATGGGAGGGAAATTGGCTTGCTTGTCCTGCCATGATGGCTGGCCATATTAGAGCACAAAGTGAAAATATGTAAAGCTGCTATGCAAGGTGGGGAATCTCCAGAGCAAAAGGTACAAATAGATCAAAAAATGAATCATGAACAGGTGGAGACATGGTCAGTGGAGACATAAAGGTGTTGTTCTGCTGTATTTGTAATAGGCAACAAAGGATCCTCACAGGCCTGTCTCACTGACAAGTGTTGTGGAAATTGCTGGAAAGAGTAATTATAGATTAGCTTGTAAAACACTTGGAGAACAGAGAAATAATTACTAGCAAACATTTTCATTTTTGATAAATTAATTCCTGTATATCAAATCTGTAGCAGTCATATAAATTATTAACGAATGAAATGGGTATGTATTTTAACAAATTAGATGGGTATACATTTTGCTTTTAAGGTCTTCAGTAGAGTTCCTCATGAAATGTTTATCTGAAAACTAAAAAAAATAAATAGTTTAAGAAGTTAACTATTACTGTAGATGGAAGATTTTTTGTTTCATCAGAGTGAGGCCAAATCCTAGTGCCCTAGATGAACTACCCTGGTTAAATTTCCTGCCATAAGTGGAGAAATAGATGAGATATACTCACCCTGCCAGCAAGAAAGTGTCTGTAGTATTTATTTACTGAAATTCAAAACTAAGGCTCCGAAAAATCTGGTGTATGGTAAGTGATTATGCAAGGGTATGTGGTACCTGGTAAGAAATATTTAAAAATTAAAGGAAACGAATGTGGTGATCTTCAATAGGTTATAAGTAAATACTGGCTTAGCAGTTCTTTTAATAAGTTTATAATATTTTTCATTGTCATTAAACTGTAAATTGTCATAGTCTTTACTTCTCTTCTTTTGAGTCAAGTACATAAGGTCCATGGAATTGGATATTATTAGAGTTAGTTTCCGTGGAGAGTCAAAACTGTGATAAGGACCTACTGCTCATTCCCAGGCAATGTTACCCTAAGAGCCAATACCTCTGTGACTCCTATTGGGCTCTCCTGCTCTAGCCTACTTTCTTATCTCTTCCTTGTGCTGGAACTTTACTGTCTTTTCAGGCTACTACTACTACTACTACTACTGAAAGAGCAGGTGGTGGCAGCATATATTCTTAATTGAGAGAATTGAGCCCTACTTTTTCCCCCTTCACTTCTTTCATGTTTCCTTTCCTTTTCTGTGTTTTTTGTTCCACCCTGATTGTAGCCTGTTGGAGTATAGACACGGTGGCAATATATAGTGCTCTGCTGACCCCAGGTTGGGATTGGGGTGGCCACTTCATTTCATACAGTATCATTAAAATAAAGCTTTGAGTGTTTTCTAATGAGAATGGTATTAATTAAAGTACAAGTAAGCATCATAAATATGCATTCCCATAAGTATACCATTGGCATACAATTTGCCTGCCAGATTCTATAAATGCCAGGGCTACTTTTTTGTGGAAAACTGCCAAAGACATAAATAATTGGCTTAATTATTGTGATTTTTTCTGCCAAATCTGATAGACAACATTTGGAAACTTACTAAGCATAAGCTTCACGCCATGGATGTGTCCTCTAACTCCAAAATCTCGAGTGTCATTAAGCAGGTGTGAGAGAGTATTGACTTTTCTATCTTCCATATGTTAGCCATATCATTGCCTAGGTGATAGTGAGCAGTCTTGTTTTCTGTGTAATATGTAAATGCATATGCATATTTTTGACACCTACTGTACATTAATTAATTATAATACCAGTCTGTCTTCTGTCTATGCTCATCCTTTAAATCTGTGAATTTTTTTACCTATAATTCATATGTCAGGCTTTTTATTAATTCTCATTAATATAAATACTTACACTCACCTGTCTTCTAACTTTTATAAATTTAGTCATTACATAATTAGCAGATCTCTTGATCTCTCCACTCGTCACCTGTCCTTCACCCTGCCCCAGCTTAAGGTCTCGAGTTGTGGTGCCACCACGTAGTATCTAGCTTGTGGCGCCTTCCCTCACAGTTACTGGTCTTGGTCCCACTACTGGACAACACCCTCATCCTGGTCACCTCCTCAGGGGTGCCTGTAGCCTTGCACCTCAGTGGCGTTGCTGGCTTCCAGACATTGGCTCACCATCACAGTGAGGAAAACGGTGGCTTATGGAAATTTGTGGCAAGGTGAATGATTGCTCTCTCTAGTTTGATTTTTCTGATAAATCACAGATTGCATTTTTTAGTGTTTTCAACATATTATTTGTAGTGAAATTTAATCTGATGCTTTTGCTTCTGTCATAAGGCAAGGGCAGAAAACAATATTAATTTTGCATATTCTTTTGAAAAATTAAAGAAATCAGTGAAGTACATGTATATCTTACACTTAAGAATGATATTTTAAACAAAATGCATACAGTCATGTCTAAACTTAACTATTAAACTCTTTGCCAGTGGTGGTGTGTCACTGGGAACAAGTGTTGTGGTGGGTCAGCAGCACTCATTAGTTCTTGAGAGCCAGTTCCTGTGGTCTTTTGACTTTCCTGTCAGTGCTGCCTATGAGTATGAGGTAAAGTGTGTTTACTTCTAAAAGTACATACTTTTAAATATGTATTTGATTGAATGATTCATGTTAATTTTCTTAGAAAATTTGGTAAAGTGCAGTAAAATCAAATTTAACCTTGTTTTGCAGAACTTAATTTGTATGTAATTTTGAAAATATATAAATTAACCATAACTAGGGCTTAATTGCTATTTAGTTTTAAAAATATTAGTTAACGATGATGAGGGCTGTGTAATATACAAGAATTCAGTGTGTTATAGACAGTCACACAACTAAACATTAGGTGTGTATACAGGATGAGGCAGTTCGGGTGAATATAAACTTTCCAGAGGACTGGAAGGGTCGGATGTGGCAACGACGACGAGATACATCTTTGGCTGGCAAGACCTTGCAACTCAGGTCCTTGTTTGATATTATATGTCTATCTTCCTATCTGTCTGTCTTTCTGCATGTCTCTCTATATATCTTTCTATCTATCATTCTGTTTCTGTCTATCTCTATATCTCTGGCTCTATCTTTATCTATCTCTCTACATCAATGGTCTCCCCAATGCATCTCAACTCCTTAAACCAGTTCTGTTCACAGATGACACTACTTATGTCTTCTCCCACTCAAACCTGGCTATACCTAGAGATACTGTAAACAATGAGCTGCAAAAAAATACCAACTTGGATGACCAACAAACTTACTCTCAGTATAGACAAAACCTACTTAATGCTTTTTGGAAACAGGGCCTTAAATATCCAACTTAACATATCGATAAATGGTTTCCCCATTACAAGACACACTGAGGGTAAATTTCAGGTACTACCGTCTTGCCAAGTAAGTGTAAAACGAGAGCCTGTAATTGTTTTACATGATGGTGGAATTGCTGGTGTCTTTTGTCTGTCTCATAAATATGCAAGATTACGGGTAGGTCTTGCTACTACTACATACACTTAGGTCACATTACACATACATGTTCACGTTTATTTATACACACTCATCTGAGTTTTCTTTGATTTTATCTTAATAGTTCTTAGTACTTTTTCTTTTATATCCATGGGGAAGTGGAATAAGAATCTTTCCTCCGTAAGCCATGCATGTTGTAAAAGTTAACTAAAATGCCGGGAACAATGGGCTAGTAACCCTTTTCCCTGTAATGATTACTAAAAAGAATAAGAAGAAAATTGTCAGAGTGGGATGTCTGAATGTGCGTGGATGTTGTGCCAATGATAAGAGATGATTGTGGATGCTATGACTGAAAAGAAGCTGGATGTCCTGGCTTTAAGTGAAACAAAGATGAAGGAGGTGGGAGAGTTTCAGTGGAGAGAAGTAAATGGAATTAGGTCAATGGTTTCAAATAGAGTTAAAGCTAAAGAAGGAGTAGCAATAATATTGAAGGATAAGCTATGGCAGGAAAAGAGGGAATATAAATCTATTAATTCAATGATTACATGGAGTAAAATAAAGGTTGGATGTGAAAAGTGGGTTATAGCAAGCATATATGCACCAGGAGAAGAGAGAAGTGTAGAGGAGAGAGGTTTTGGGAATTATTGAGTGAGTGTGTGGAGAGTTTTGAGCCAAGTGTGAGAGTACTTGTGGTTGGGGATTTCAATGCTAAAGTGGGTAAAAATGTTATGGAGGGAGTAGTAGGTAACTTTGGGGTGCCAGGGGTAAATGAAAATGGGGAGCCTTTAATGGAGCTATGTGTAGAAAGAGGTTTGGTAATAAGTAATACATATTTTATGAAAAAGAGGATAAATATACAAGGTATGATATAGCACGTAATGAAAGTACAGTGGACCCCCGCATAACGATTACCTCCGAATGCGACCAATTATGTAAGTGTCCTGTAAAGATTTCTAAAAAGAATAAGAAGAAGAAAATTGTCAAAGTGGGAAGTCTGAATGTGCGTGGATGTTGTGCAAATGATAAGAAAGAGATGATTGTGGATGTTATGAATGATAAGAAACTGGATGTCCTGGCTTTAAGTGAAACAAAGCTGAAGGGGGTGGGAGAGTTTCAATGGAGAGGAATAAATGGGATTAGGTCAGGGGTTTCAAATAGAGTTAGAGCTAAAGAAGGAATAGCAGTAATGTTGAAGGATAAGCTATGACAGGAAAAGAGGGACTACAAATGTATAAATTCAAGGATTATGTGGAGTAAAATAAAGATTGGATGTGAAAAGTGGGTTATAGTAAGCGTGTATGCACCTGGAGAAGAGAGAAGTGTAGAGGAGAGAGAGAGATTCTGGGAAATGTTAAGTGAATGCATGGGGAGTTTTGAATCAAGTGTGAGAGTAATGGTGGTTGGGGATTTCAATGCTAAAGTGGGTAAAAATGTTATGGAGGGAGTAGTAGGTAAATTTGGGGTGCCAGGGGTAAATGGAAATGGGGAGCCTTTAATTGAGCTATGTGTAGAAAGAAATTTGGTAATAAGTAATACATATTTTATGAAAAAGAGGATAAATAAATATACAAGGTATGATGTAGCACGTAATGAAAGTAGTTTGTTAGATTATGTATTGGTAGATAAAAGGATGATGGGTAGGCTCCAGGATGTACATGTTTATAGAGGGGCAACTGATATATCGGATCATTATTTAGTTGTAGCTACAGTTAGAGTAAGAGGTAGATGGGAAAAGAGGAAGGTGGCAACAACAAGTAAGAGGGAGGTGAAAGTGTATAAACTAAGGGAGGAGGAAGTTCGGGCGAGATACAAGCGACTATTGGCAGAAAGATGGGCTAGTGCAAAGATGAGTAGTGGGGGGGTTGAAGAGGGTTGGAATAGTTTTCAAAATGCAGTATTAGAATGTGGGGCAGAAGTTTGTGGTTATAGGAGGGTGGGGGCAGGTGGAAAGAGAAGTGATTGGTGGAATGATGAAGTAAAGGGTGTGATAAAAGAGAAAAAGTTAGCTTATGAGAGGTTTTTACAAAGCAGAAGTGTTATAAGAAGAGCAGAGTATATGGAGAGTAAAAGAAAGGTGAAGAGAGTGGTGAGAGAGTGCAAAAGGAGAGCAGATGATAGAGTGGGAGAGGCACTGTCAAGAAATTTTAATGAAAATAAGAAAAAATTTTGGAGTGAGTTAAACAAGTTAAGAAAGCCTAGGGAAAGTATGGATTTGTCAGTTAAAAACAGAGTAGGGGAGTTAGTAGATGGGGAGAGGGAGGTATTAGGTAGATGGCAAGAATATTTTGAGAAACTTTTAAATGTTGAGGAAGAAAGGGAGGCGGTAATTTCATGCACTGGCCAGGGAGGTATACCGTCTTTTAGGAGTGAAGAAGAGCAGAATGTAAGTGAGGTGGAGGTATGTGAGGCATTACGTAGAATGAAAGGGAGTAAAGCAGCTGGAACTGATGGGATCATGACAGAAATGTGAAAAGCAGGGGGGGATATAGTGTTGGAGTGGTTGGTACTTTTGTTTAATAAATGTATGAAAGAGGGGAAGGTACCTAGGGATTGGCGGAGAGCATGTATAGTCCCTTTATATAAAGGGAAAGGGGACAAAAGAGATTGTAAAAATTACAGAGGAATAAGTTTACTTAGTATACCAGGAAAAGTATACGGTAGGGTTATAATTGAAAGAATTAGAGGGAAGACAGAATGTAGGATTGCAGATGAGCAGGGAGGCTTCAGAGTTGGTAGGGGATGTGTAGATCAAGTGTTTACATTGAAGCATATATGTGAACAGTATTTAGATAAAGGTAGGGAAGTTTTTATTGCATTTATGGATTTAGAAAAGGCATATGATAGAGTGGATAGAGGAGCAATGTGGCAGATGTTGCAAGTATATGGAATAGGTGGTAAGTTCCTAAATGCTGTAAAGAGCTTTTATGAGGATAGTGAGGCTCAGGTTAGGGTGTGTAGAAGAGAGGGAGAATACTTCCCGGTAAAAGTAGGTCTTAGACAGGGATGTGTAATGTCACCATGGTTGTTTAATATATTTATAGATGGGGTTGTAAAAGAAGTAAATGCTAGGGTGTTCAGGAGAGGGGTGGGATTAAATTATGGGGAATCAAATTCAAAATGGGAATTAACACAGTTACTTTTTGCTGATGATACTGTGCTTATGGGAGATTCTAAAGAAAAATTGCAAAGGTTAGTGGATGAGTTTGGGAATGTGTGTAAAGGTAGAAAGTTGAAAGTGAACATAGAAAAGAGTAAGGTGATGAGGGTATCAAATGATTTAGATAAAGAAAAATTGGATATCAAATTGGGGAGGAGGAGTATGGAAGAAGAGAATGTTTTCAGATACTTGGGAGTTGACGTGTCGGCGGATGGATTTATGAAGGATGAGGTTAATCATAGAATTGATGAGAGAAAAAAGGTGAGTGGTGCGTTGAGGTATATGTGGAGTCAAAAAATGTTATCTATGGAGGCAAAGAAGGGAATGTATGAAAGTATAGTAGTACCAACACTCTTATATGGATGTGAAGCTTGGGTGGTAAATGCAGCAGCGAGGAGACGGTTGGAGGCAGTGGAGATGTCCTGTCTAAGGGCAATGTGTGGTGTAAATATTATGCAGAAAATTCGGAGTGTGGAAATTAGGAGAAGGTGTGGAGTTAATAAAAGCATTAGTCAGAGGGCAGAAGAGGGGTTGTTGAGGTGGTTTGGTCATTTAGAGAGAATGGATCAAAGTAAAATGACATGGAAAGCATATAAATCTATAGGGGAAGGAAGGAGGGGTAGTGGTCGTCATCGAAAGGGTTGGAAAGAGGGGGTAAAGGAGGTTTTGTGGGCGAGGGGCTTGGACTTCCAGCAAGTGTGCATGAGCGTGTTAGATAGGAGTGAATGGAGGCGAATGATACTTGGGACCTGACGATCTGTTGGAGTGTGAGCAGGGTAATATTTAGTGAAGGGATTCAGGGAAACCGGTTATTTTCATATAGTCGGACTTGAGTCCTGGAAATGGGAAGTACAATGCCTGCACTTTAAAGGAGGGGTTTGGGATATTGGCAGTTTGGAGGGATATGTTGTGTATCTTTATACGTATATGCTTCTAAACTGTTGTATTCTGAGCACCTCTGCAAAAACTGTGATAATGTGTGAGTGTGGTGAAAGTGTTGAATGATGATGAAAGTATTTTCTTTTTGGGGATTTTATTTCTTTTTTGGGTCACCCTGCCTCGGTGGGAGATGGCCGACTTGTTTAAAAAAAAAAAAAAAAAAAAGCTACAGTTAGAGTAAGATGTAGATGGGACAAGAGGAAAATGACAACAAGAAGTAAGAGGGAGGTGAAAGTGTATAAACTAAGGGAGGAAGAAGTTCGGGTGAGATATAAGCAATTATTGGCAGAAAGGTGGGCTAGTGCAAGTATGAGTAGTGGGGGGGGGGGTTGAAGAGAGTTGGAATAGTTTAAAAAATGCAGTATTAGAATGTGGGGCAGAAGTTTGTGGTTATAGGAGGGTGGGTGCAGGAGGAAAGAGGAGTAATTGGTGGAATGATGAAGTAAAGGGTGTCATAAAAGAGAAAAAGGTAGCTTACGAGAGGTTTTTACAAAGCAGAAATTTTGATGTGTCAACGGATGGATTTATGAAGGATGAGGTTAATTATAGAATGGATGAGGGAAAAAAGGGGAGATGTTGAGGTATATGTGGAGACAATAAACGTTGTCTATGGAGGCAAAGAAGGGAATGTATGAAAGTATAGTCGTACCAACACTCTTATATGGGTGTGAAGCTTGGGTTGTAGAGCCTGCAGTGAGGAGGCGGTTGGAGGCGTTGGAGGTATCCTGTCTAAGGGCAATGTGTGGTGTAAATACATATTATGCAGAGAATTCGGAGTGTGGAAATTAGGAGAAGGCGTGGAGTTAATAAAAGTATTAGAGGGTTGAAGATCTGTTGTTGAGGTGGTTTGGTCATTTAGAGAGAATGGATCAAAGTAGAGTGACATGGAGAGCATATAAATCTGTAAGGGAAGGAAGGTGGGATAGGGGTCGTCCTTGAAAAGGTTGGAGGGAGGTGGTATAGGAGGTTTTGTGGGCAAGGGGCTTGGACTTCCAGCAAGTGTGCCTGAGCGTGTTAGATAGGATTGAATGGAGACGAATGGTATTTGGGACCTGATGAGCTGTTGGAGTGTGAGCAGGGTAATATTTAGTGAAGGGATTCAGGGAAACCAGTTATTTTTATATAGCCGGACTTGAGTACTGGAAATGGGAAGTACAATGCCTGCACTTTAAAGGAGGGGTTTGGGATATTGGCAGTTTGGAGGGGTATGTTGTGTATCTTTATATGTATATGCTTCTTAAGTGTTGTGTTCTTGGCACCTCTGCAAAAACAGTGATTATGTATGAGTGAGGTGAAAGTGTTGAATGATGTTGAAAGTACAGTGGACCCCCGGTTTACGATATTATTTAATTCCATAAGTATGTTCAGGTGCCAATACTGAACGAATTTGTTCCCATAAGGAATATTGTGAATTAGATTAGTCCATTTCGGACCCCCAAACATACACGTACAAACGCACTTACGTAAGTACACTTACATAATTGGTCGCATTGGGAAGTGATCGTAAACCGGGGGTCCACTGTATTTTCTTTTTGGGGATTTTCTTTCTTTTTTGGGTCACCCTGCCTCGGTGGGAGACGGCCAACTTGTTAAAAAAAAAAAAAAATCCAGCATATATCCAAGAAAATTTCCAAATCAGTATGTATCCATTTCAAGATGTGGTACTATGTACCCCAAATGACATTCCTTACCCTATACTACTCTAATATATCCCTACCTCATCTACGGTATTTGTGCCTAGGAATCGACCATGGTCAACCACCTTAAACCTTTAACCTTTTGGGAATCCGTCCCGTAGTTCTTCAGCTTTGAAGCCAGGGTCCAAGCCATAGTACAGGTCGGCCATCACTAATCCAACAATCAGTCATCCGGTTCCATCAATTATTTGGCACTAATTTCAGCTAGCATAAGTTCAAATTTCCAGGGTTGCCGAATGAGTCGTTGCATGAGTCATTCCAGTTTCTTTTTCTCCATTTATTGTCATAATCTGCTTGCTTTTAGCCCTAGCCATGGCTCCAATGAATAAAAGAAATGCTTCTCGTTGTGTAAGACACATACACAGTACATTGCCCATTATACATAAGGCGGCCTTGAAGTCACTGTTGGTTGCCATGAGCTCAGTCTCGTGATGCAGGGGAATATGCATTACAGTGGACCCCTGCATAACGATTACCTCCGAATGCGACCAATTATGTAAGTGTATTTATGTAAGTGCGTTTGTACGTGTATGTTTGCGGGTCTGAAATGGACTAATCTACTTCACAATATTCCTTATGGGAACAAATTCGGTCAGTACTGGCACCTGAACATACTTCTGGAGTGAAAAAATATCGTGTCCACTGTATTGTTATGCTAATATCAACACGGCTTATTTACCTATCATAATTGATCTAATATGACATAATAAACAATATAAATAGCACAAAAACACGGTAAATACTCCACAATGAATAATATTTGGCATAATACGGAGTGGTTTGACAGAGGTATGAAGAGGATATGGGATACATGTACCATTCTCTTATCCCTGTCTTGGGAGCTTATATTAAAGAAAATGGAGTATAGCACAGAGCTAACTGTGATATACACTCGTAGTGCATCATAAATCTGAAACAAAAAAACTTTTTTCTCTACATAGATTATCATACATAGCATCAGAAATTAAAGTCACTAATAACAAACAGACAAATGAATAAGCACCACCTTCTCTTAGCTGGAGACTTCAACATCAACCTTGGCTTACTAGATGATCAGCCTGTAACTGATTTCATCAACAATATGAACAACACACTTCTCATACCAACAATAACTAAACCAACCAGGCTCACTGAGACAAGTGTAACCATAATAGACCACATATGGACCAGTATACTAGCCCCCCTTAAATCAGGGATAATCACAGATAGCACTACAGACCACTACCCTACCTTCCTCCTGACAAACATTAATAAACCACCACTTGAATACAACAAAGTCTCATTTAGACTCCATGACGAGGCCTCAATAAGGAAGTTCACAACTGACCTAGAGATTGTTGACTGGCCTACAGAATTCTCCAAGGCCAATGGTATTGATGACTGGACAGACATTTTTCTTAACAAATTACTTAGACTATACAACAAACATTGTCCTATAAAAACGAAACAGATCACAAACAAACGGCTTGGTTGCCCATGGCTAACCAGCACCATTCTGAAATCCATTGACAAGAAACACCAATATGAAAAGCAATATAGACAGGGCTTAATACACAAAGATATTTTTAAACACTATTCATCAGTTCTCACCAAAGTAATAAAGAAAGCCAAACAACTATACTACTCCAGTAGATTCACAGACACTAGAGGAGATATAAAAAAAGACCTGGAAAAAACTCTCTCAGATTCTAGGGACCCACAAACTGAAAAAAACCAAGAATATTGTCCTAACTAAACCTAATGAAACACCACTACATCCCACTGACACAGCTAACAAGATAAGCGACTTCTTCTCAACCATAGGATCTAATCTCGCCAATAAAATCCCACATACTAATGCCCATGCCGGGGACTACCTAGATGGGAATTTCCCAAATTCCTTCTATCTTGCACCAACTGAGCCCTCGGAAGTCACCGAGATTATAAAGTCACTTAAAAACAACTCAGGGAATCTGTCTAATGTCCCACCATTACTGTACAAGCGAGCGGCCCATATCCTTTCGCATGCTATTTCATTACTTTTTAACAAGTCACTAGAAACTAGCACCTTCCCGAAACTACTCAAGATGGCAAGGGTTACACCAATACATAAAGGTGGTGACCCTACAGACTTAAACAACTATAGGCCAATATCAAACTTACCATTGCTATCCAAAATCTTTGAGAAACTCGTGCACAGGAGACTATATTCATTTATAACAGCACAAAACATACTCAACCCCTGCCAATTTGGATTTAGGAAAAATAAAAGCACTAATGATGCAATCATAAAAATGCTAGATCTGCTTTACACAGCATTGGAAAATAAGGAATATCCACTAGGAATTTTTATTGACCTAAGAAAAGTTTTTGACACAGTAGACCACGACATCCTACTCCACAAACTTGACCATTACGGTATAAGAGGCCATGCGCTTGCTTATTTCAAATCTTACCTTACTAATAGGTATCAGTATGTTACCATTAAAGACACAGCGTCAACAACACGGCCACTTGATACTGGAGTTCCGCAGGGAAGTGTCCTTGGTCCCCTGCTCTTCCTCATATACATCAATGATCTTCCAAACGTATCCCAACACCTGAAACCCATTCTCTTTGCTGACAACACGACTTATGTCATCTCTCACCCTAATCTTGCCACTCTCAACACCATTATTAACGAGGAGCTGATCAAAATATCGACTTGGATGACAGCCAATAAACTTACGCTTAACACTGACAAAACCTACTGTATTATGTTTGGTAGCAGAGCAGGAGATGCACAAATTAACATTAAGATCGACAACACTCTAATTACCAGACATAATGAGGGCAAATTCCTTGGCCTATACCTTGACAACAACCTGAATTTCAGCACCCATATCCAACACATAACCAAAAAAGTATCCAAAACAGTTGGGATCCTCTCAAAGATACGATACTACGTGCCATAAAATGCCCTTCTCACACTATACCACTCACTTATTTATCCATACCTCACCTATGCTATTTGTGCTTGGGGATCAACTGCAGCAACACACCTAAAGCCAATAATAACCCAACAAAAAGCTGCAGTAAGAATAATCACTAAATCCCATCCCTGGCAACACACCCCCCCACTCTTCATAGATCTAAACTTACTCCCTGTTCAGTACATCCACACTTACTACTGTGCAATCTACATCTACAGGACCTTAAACTCCAATATCAACCTTGACCTAAAACGCTTTCTTGATAGTTGTGACAGAACCCACAGGCATAACACCAGACACAAACATCTCTACGACATTCCCCATGTCCGACTAAACCTTTACAAAAATTCAATGTATGTCAAAGGCCCTAAAATCTGGAACACTCTACCTAAGAACTCTAGAACAGCAGACACATTCATCACCTTCAAAACTACCATTAGAAAACATCTTATCTCCGTGATAAACCCCATCAACTAACTACACGAATACCACCTGGTGGTTCACACTTACACTCACTCTCACATTTGACCATAAACAGAAATATTAATCTCAATCTTAAAATAATGAAACCTATGATACTCCAATACTGAAACTATGTACTGTGCCAAAACAAAAGCATTCACATTACTAAACTCACAAACTAGTATTTAGTCACTTAGCCATAATACCAACTTACCTCATAATTTGTAATATTTTAAAATAAAGAATTAAACTAAGTCTGCCCGAAATGCCTAGCCATGCTAGGCGTTCTAGTGGTACACTCTGCAATCATTATTTAACTACATGTAAACCACACAACAACCAAATTCTGTAAATTCGACATTGTAATCTTTATAGAGAATAAACTTTGAATTTGAATTTGAATATGTGTAGAGCACCTAGGATAACCCAAAAAAGTCAGACAAAGTGACTTATTTCCAGTACCTGGCTTGAGCTTGTCATATATGATTTTTGATAAATATTATTTTTTCTCGGTTGTTTGTTGGGCTATCTTATTGAAACTTGGGCAATGTATGATGGAAAGATGCTTCTTAACGTACACCAAAAATAAAAGAAATCGGACTATAAATAACTTCTCAGCCATTAGCCACCCCTTAGCATTACATTTTCGCTCGGTTTTTATGGTTGTATTCTCGTTTTTTTTTATCTCGTTTGATAGAATGGAAGATATATTACAGAAATAGATATGATTTTGATTGGTTTCAAGATGAAAGGTACCTTGAAATTGAGTTCAAAGTAGCAGAAATGTTTGATTCTTTGCTGATGTTCAAGAGTAAACAAATGACGTCACTGTCCAGTACATGTCTGACTGTCTAATACCCAGTCATGAATGGGTTGACATTATTTATACAATTATTACAATAATGCAGTAGCCTGCATAACAGTAAATCTTCTATTTTTTCTTTGAATAAAAATTCAAAATGGAAAGCAAGAATAATAGAAGAGGGCCCTGGAGACATGACTAATGATTACAGAAAATGTTAATTCAGTGCCAGGAATGTCTGCATTGTTTATTGTGGACACTATTTTGAAATGGCATCTTTAGAAATTTGTGTGAAATTGGCCAAATTTCCAATTTCTGTCCACTTTATTGGGTAGTTGAAACAGGTGAATGGGTAGTTTCTTGTACTCAGTCGACAGAATAGAAGTAAATAAGTTTATTCAGGTATACACAAATACAGTTGCAAGAGCCCTTGCAAGAGTTGCACTGAGGTGAAGGTTCAGTACAATGCTTATATAAACCTTGCTGAATATAAACAGCACTACAGAAGGAATACTAGCAAAATAGCTGAGTCTGGTAGATTGTAACAATGGAATGAGCCAAAAATAGGGCATAAATTGGGTATTCTGGCAAAGTCACTAATCTGGCACCCTACAGGTCCTGATGATGCTGGACTTGTGATGGCCGACCTGTACTGTGTCATGAACTCAGCTCACTCAGATAAGCTGTGAGCAGTAAATTTGGGCCTAGATATGAGAGAATGCATCTGTGGTAAGTGAGCACCACATAAAACAAATCCTGCAGTACGCAGTGCATAATGAGAAAAAACTGTGACCATAAAAACCATACACAAATGCACTGCATTTGTGTATGGTTTTTATGATTGTATTTGCAGTTTCGTGGTTTCATTTGATAGAATGGAAGATATCTTACAGAAGTAGAGATTATTTTGATTGGTTGTAGTACTGAAAATAGCTTGGAAATGTTCGATTTTTGCCGATGTTGAAGAGTAAACAAACGTTGCGCATCCAATTCATGTCAACTGGTTGGTCTAATATACGTTCACAAATGTGCTGATATTATTTATACAATTATTGCAATATTGTATAACAATAAATCTTCTATTTTTTTGATGTGAATAAAAAATCAAAATGGAATTTATCTGTAAAGCCTGGAAACACAACTAATAAACAGAGGAAATATTATTGTAGTGCTAGGAATGCCTGCATTCTTTATTCTGGGCCTTATTTTGAAATTGGTATATTTTGAACTTTCTGTGTAACTGGTCAAATTACCATTTTGTGATCACTTTATTGGGTAGTTGAAATAGTTGATTGGGCAGTTTCTTGTGCTCATTCGATAAAATAGAAGTGATACTAGTGATATAGCTAAGAATTTGGTAGATTTGAATAATGTAAATAACCTAAAATAGAAGTCAAAATGGGCAAAATCTCCAATGCGTCAATATTGCTGATGCAGTAAAATTTGTAGTAGTGTAATTTTGTCAGTTTTCCATCAAATTTTGTGCGTTTTGTTTTATTACCTTCAGAAAAAAATTCTCTACTATTTCATTTGGAAAAAATAATTTTTTTTTTTAAATTCTTAGACCCTGTTGACAAGTCAAAGAACTACGAGACGGACTTTCAAAGGATTAATAACCAAACAAATAGCTGCTGTGCAGATGATCACCAACTCCTGTGCCAAACAGCACACCCTAGCACTTTTCAAAAGCTTGAACCAACTAAATATACAAAATATACACTTATATTATTATGCCTTCTATATACGTATACAGAAAATAAAACTCCAATATAAACCCTCCACTCAAACTTCTCCTTGATAGCTACAACATAACGTACAGTCACAATATAAGGCATGAAGTGCTCTTGGACATCTCTCGTGTCAGTCTCACACTATGCAATAATGCAATGCACATGGAGGGCCCAAAGATCTGGAATTCACTACCTGAACCAGCAAAAGATCCCCTGACTGCATACAAATTTATGGCCATGCTTAAAAATCATCTCATCTCTCAGTACTAACCAAAACAACATCTAATCAGTTTGAAACAACTCTCCCAAATATTATATGACCTCTAGTCTATTAAAACATTTACTCATACTTAAAATTGTACTGTTTTAACCATTATTTGTAATATTGTTATTCGTAACTTCAACATTATTATTCTTATAAACCTCCAACTTTGACTACCTCGCATTAGTATTAGGATAAAATAATGATTAATTAAAAAGATAACCACTCTTATCCTGTCTAGACTCTAAGTAGTTTTTAAGTATGTATTAGGATTAGTCTGCATGAAATGCCTCAGCATGATAGTGGCTTTCTTTGTACTTAGCAAATCAAAACTGTAATTACACACTGTAACCTTTGCAAAGAAATGAAATCTTTATCTTAATATCTCTCTCTGTCTCTCTTGGTCCCTGTCCCTCTCTGTCCCTGTCTCTGTCGCTCTGTTTCTGTCTGTCTCTCTCTGTCTCTGTCTCTCTGTCTCTGTCTCTGTCTCTCTGTCTCTCTGTCTCTGTCTCTGTCTCTCTGTCTCTCTCTGTCTCTGTCTCTGTCTCTGTCTCTGTCTCTCTCTGTGTCTCTCTGTCTCTCTCTGTCTCTCTCTGTCTCTCTCTGTCTCTCTCTCTGTCTCTCTGTCTCTCTCTCTGTCTCTCTCCCTGTCTCTGTCTCTCTCTCTCCCTGTCTCTCTCTCTCTCTCTCTCTCTCTCTCTCTCTCTCTCTCTCTCTCTCTCTCTCTCTCTCTCTCTCTCTCTCTGTCATATTTCCCCCTCATCAGCTTGGAGCAATATGTATATTTATATAAATTTATTGAAAGTATTTACATATATACAGTATGCTAATATTTGCATTATGTCACTTATTAACAACACATGCCAGCTTCTCTGTGAATGACACTTTGGTGTTATCTTCAGATTAACTCAAGACTGCTTGAGCTCTGTGGAACTTTTTGAATTGTGTCTAGACATATGGAGTGGAGAGGATACCTTGAAGGGTTCTCTAAGTGGGCCAGAAGGTTGGCTAGCTCCTTATGCATACTCGATGAGCCTCCAAATGCTGCATCCTCTTGTCATCACTACATCTGCTTCAAACAGTAGGTCTTAGTGAGCATTGTAATTTTACTTAAGACTATAAGGGCAATAATGTATGTAAAAGTAAGAAGTTGCAGTTACAGGGATCTTTATTTAGACAATGTTTCACCTGTACAACAGGCTTCTTCAAGTCAATAGAATACACCTGATGAACAGATTTTATAGGCAGGTGTGAGGAGAGGTCCCATGTGATGGTGGTGTTTTGTGCTTAGGGAAAAATCCTAACTTGGCAGTTGATTCTTATGTTAAGCTATGTTCAGCAACTTCTTTTGTTGATATTCACCGATACCAGTGCTTTGGCACACCCCTACACAGAAGTATAGTATATTATGTAAATAAAAAAATTTTCAGTTGGTGGAGCATGGATGATTCAGATGGCAATGGAAGGAGGCAGCCACAGGTATGATGCCATCTTTGTGCTACAGCTTCTCCCATCGCCTTCCTTTGGTTTTACTCTCAACTCTCCAAGACACACTTATTACCTCAAGGGTTAGTTATCATTATGCCATTATTATTCCTTAATGCTTTGCAAGCAAATGTCATTCTTGTTTTAAAATGGGTTGCAAATACAGGTTGCATTTGGTAACTGGCAGCTGTTTATTGTGATTTTGTCAGATTGAAAAAGAGATCAGAGAATGTATATGTTTTTTTTTTTTCTCTCTCTCTCAACAAGTCGGCCGTCTCCCACCAAGGCAGGGTGACCCAAAAAGAAAGAAAATCCCCAAAAAGAAAATACTTTCATCATCATTCAACACTTTGACCTCACTCACACATAATCACTGTTTTTGCAGAGGTGCCCAGAATACAACACTTTAGAAGTTTTATTATTTTTTTTTATTATCACACCGGCCGATTCCCACCAAGGCAGGGTGGCCCGAAAAAGAAAAACTTTCACCATCATTCACTCCATCACTGTCTTGCCAGAAGGGTGCTTTACACTACAGTTTTTAAACTGCAACATTAACACCCCTCCTTCAGAGTGCAGGCACTGTACTTCCCATCTCCAGGACTCAAGTCCGGCCTGCCGGTTTCCCTGAATCCCTTCATAAATGTTACTTTGCTCACACTCCAACAGCACGTCAAGTATTAAAAACCATTTGTCTCCATTCACTCCTATCAAACACGCTCACGCATGCCTGCTGGAAGTCCAAGCCCCTCGCACACAAAACCTCCTTTACCCCCTCCCTCCAACCCTTCCTAGGCCGACCCCTACCCCGCCTTCCTTCCACTACAGACTGATACACTCTTGAAGTCATTCTGTTTCGCTCCATTCTCTCTACATGTCCGAACCACCTCAACAACCCTTCCTCAGCCCTCTGGACAACAGTTTTGGTAATCCCGCACCTCCTCCTAACTTCCAAACTACGAATTCTCTGCATTATATTCACACCACACATTGCCCTCAGACATGACATCTCCACTGCCTCCAGCCTTCTCCTCGCTGCAACATTCATCACCCACGCTTCACACCCATATAAGAGCGTTGGTAAAACTATACTCTCATACATTCCCCTCTTTGCCTCCAAGGACAAAGTTCTTTGTCTCCACAGACTCCTAAGTGCACCACTCACTCTTTTTCCCTCATCAATTCTATGATTCACCTCATCTTTCATAGACCCATCCGCTGACACGTCCACTCCCAAATATCTGAATACGTTCACCTCCTCCATACTCTCTCCTCCAATCTGATATTCAATCTTTCATCACATAATCTTTTTGTTATCCTCATAACCTTACTCTTTCCTGTATTCACCTTTAATTTTCTTCTTTTGCACACCCTACCAAATTCATCCACCAATCTCTGCAACTTCTCTTCAGAATCTCCCAAGAGCACAGTGTCATCAGCAAAGAGCAGCTGTGACAACTCCCACTTTGTGTGTGATTCTTTATCTTTTAACTCCACGCCTCTTGCCAAGACCCTCGCATTTACTTCTCTTACAACCCCATCTATAAATATATTAAACAACCACGGTGACATCACACATCCTTGTCTAAGGCCTACTTTTACTGGGAAAAAATTTCCCTCTTTCCTACATACTCTAACTTGAGCCTCACTATCCTCGTAAAAACTCTTCACTGCTTTCAGTAACCTACCTCCTACACCATACACTTGCAACATCTGCCACATTGCCCCCCTATCCACCCTGTCATACGCCTTTTCCAAATCCATAAATGCCACAAAGACCTCTTTAGCCTTATCTAAATACTGTTCACTTATATGTTTCACTGTAAACACCTGGTCCACACACCCCCTACCTTTCCTAAAGCCTCCTTGTTCATCTGCTATCCTATTCCCCGTCTTACTCTTAATTCTTTCAATTATAACTCTACCATACACTTTACCAGGTACACTCAACAGACTTATCCCCCTATAATTTTTGCACTCTCTTTTATCCCCTTTGCCTTTATACAAAGGAACTATGCATGCTCTCTGCCAATCCCTAGGTACCTTACCCTCTTCCATACATTTATTAAATAATTGCACCAACCACTCCAAAACTATATCCCCACCTGCTTTTAACATTTCTATCTTTATCCCATCAATCCCGGCTGCCTTACCCCCTTTCATTTTACCTACTGCCTCACGAACTTCCCCCACACTCACAACTGGCTCTTCCTCACTCCTACAAGATGTTATTCCTCCTTGCCCTATACACGAAATCACAGCTTCCCTATCTTCATCAACATTTAACAATTCCTCAAAATATTCCTTCCATCTTCCCAATACCTCTAACTCTCCATTTAATAACTCTCCTCTCCTATTTTTAACTGACAAATCCATTTGTTCTCTAGGCTTTCTTAACTTGTTAATCTCACTCCAAAACTTTTTCTTATTTTCAACAAAATTTGTTGATAACATCTCACCCACTCTCTCATTTGCTCTCTTTTTACATTGCTTCACAACTCTCTTAACTTCTCTCTTTTTCTCCATATACTCTTCCCTCCTTGCATCACTTCTACTTTGTAAAAACTTCTCATATGCTAACTTTTTCTCCCTTACTACTCTCTTTACATCATCATTCCACCAATCGCTCCTCTTCCCTCCTGCACCCACTTTCCTGTAACCACAAACTTCTGCTGAACACTCTAACACTACATTTTTAAACCTACCCCATACCTCTTCGACCCCATTGCCTATGCTCTCATTAGCCCATCTATCCTCCAATAGCTGTTTATATCTTACCCTAACTGCCTCCTCTTTTAGTTTATAAACCTTTACCTCTCTCTTCCCTGATGCTTCTATTCTCCTTGTATCCCATCTACCTTTTACTCTCAGTGTAGCTACAACTAGAAAGTGATCTGATATATCTGTGGCCCCTCTATAAACATGTACATCCTGAAGTCTACTCAACAGTCTTTTATCTACCAATACATAATCCAACAAACTACTGTCATTTCGCCCTACATCATATCGTGTATACTTATTTATCCTCTTTTTCTTAAAATATGTATTACCTATAACTAAACCCCTTTCTATACAAAGTTCAATCAAAGGGCTCCCATTATCATTTACACCTGGCACCCCAAACTTACCTACCACACCCTCTCTAAAAGTTTCTCCTACTTTAGCATTCAAGTCCCCTACCACAATTACTCTCTCACTTGGTTCAAAGGCTCCTATACATTCACTCAACATCTCCCAAAATCTCTCTCTCTCCTCTGCATTCCTCTCTTCTCCAGGTGCATACACGCTTATTATGACCCACTTCTCGCATCCAACCTTTACTTTAATCCACATAATTCTTGAATTTACACATTCATATTCTCTTTTCTCCTTCCATAACTGATCATTTAACATTACTGCTACCCCTTCCTTTGCTCTAACTCTCTCAGATACTCCAGATTTAATCCCATTTATTTCCCCCCTCTGAAACTCTCCTACCCCCTTCAGCTTTGTTTCGCTTAGGGCCAGGACATCCAACTTCTTTTCATTCATAACATCAGCAATCATCTGTTTCTTGTCATCCGCACTACATCCACGCACATTTAAGCAACCCAGTTTTATAAAGTTTTTCTTCTTCTCTTTTTTAGTAATTGTATACAGGAGAAGGGGTTACTAGCCCATTGCTCCCGGCATTTTAGTCGCCTCATACGACACGCATGGCTTACGGAGGAAAGATTCTTTTCCACTTCCCCATGGACAATAGAAGAAATAAAAAAGAACAAGAGCTATTTAGAAAAAGGAGAAAAACCTAGATGTATGTATATATATACATATATATACATATAAAAATACACAATACAGTGGACCCCCGCATAGCGAACTTAATCCGTGCAAGAGGGCTGGCCGTTATGCGAAATGTTCGCTATGCGAATTAATTTTCCCCATAAGAAATAATGGAAATAAAATTAATCCGTGCAAGACACCCAAAAGTATGAAAAAAAATTTTTTTTACCACAAAAAAATGTTAATTTTAGTACACACAAACTGAAAAAGGCATGCACAATTACATGACACTTACTTTTATTGAAGATCTGGTGATGATTGATGGGATGGGAGGAGGGGAGAGAGAGTGTTAGTGTTTAGAAGGGGAATCCCCTTCCATTAGGACTTGAGGTAGCAAGTCCTTTTCTGGGGTTACTTCCCTTCTTCTTTTAATGCCACTAGGACCAGCTTCAGAGTCACTGGACTTCTTTCGCACAACATATCTGTCCATAGTGGCCTGTACCTCTCGTTCCTTTATGATTTGTCTAAAGTGGTTCACAACAGTGTCATTGTAACAGTCACCAGCACGGCTTGCAATAGCTGTGTGAGGGTGATTTTCATCAAAAAAGGTTTGCACTTCAAGCCATTTTGCACACATTTCCTTAATCTTTGAAGTAGGCAATTCCTTCAATTTCTCTCTCCCCTCCTTTGAACCAGTTTCCCCAGGTCTGGCCTCTTGCTCTTGAAGTTGATCTATCAGCTCATCAGTGGTTAGTTCTTCATTGTCCTCCTCCACCAACTCTTCCACATCCTCCCCACTAACCTCCAACCCCAAGGACTTCCCCAATTCCACAATTGATTCCTCAACTGGTATACTACTCCTCTCAGGGTTAGCCTCAAACCCTTCAAAATCCCTTTTGTCTACACATTCTGGCCACAGTTTCTTCCAAGCAGAGTTCAAGGTTCTCTTAGTCACTCCCTCCCAAGCCTTACCTATAAGGTTTACACAATTGAGGATATTAAAGTGATCCTTCCAAAACTCTTTTAGAGTCAATCGAGTGTCTGTGGTCACTTCAAAGCACTTTTGAAACAGAGCTTTTGTGTACAGTTTCTTGAAGTTGGAAATGACCTGCTGGTCCATAGGCTGCAGGAGAGGAGTGGTATTAGGAGGCAAAAACTTCACCTTAATGAAGCTCATGTCCCCATAAAGTCGCTCTGCCACGTCTGTAGGATGACCAGGGGCATTGTCTAACCCCAGGAGGCACTTAAGGTCTAATTTCTTTTCAGTTAGGTAATCTTTCACATTGGGGGCAAATGCATGGTGTAACCAGTTATAGAAAAATTCCCTAGTGACCCATGCCTTACTGTTTGCCCTCCACAGCACACACAAATTATCCTTGAGGACATTCTTTTGCCTGAACGCTCTGGGAGTTTCAGAGTGATACACTAATAAAGGCTTAACTTTGCAATCACCACTAGCATTGGCACACATCAACAAAGTAAGCCTGTCTTTCATAGGCTTATGTCCTGGGAGTGCCTTTTCGTCCTGAGTAATGTAGGTCCTGCTTGGCATTTTCTTCCAGAACAGGCCTGTTTCATCACAATTAAACACTTGTTCAGGTTCCAGTCCTTCAGTTTCTATGTACTCCTTGAATTCATGCACATATTTTTCAGCCGCTTTGTGGTCCGAACTGGCAGCCTCACCATGCCGTATCACACTATGGATGCCACTACGCTTCTTAAATCTCTCAAACCAACCTTTGCTGGCCTTAAATTCACTCACATCATCACTAGTTGCAGGCATTTTTTTAATTAAATCGTCATGCAACTTCCTAGCCTTTTCACATATGATCGCTTGAGAGATGCTATCTCCTGCTAGCTGTTTTTCATTTATCCACACCAATAACAGTCTCTCAACATCTTCCATCACTTGCGATCTTTGTTTCGAAAACACAGTTAAACCTTTGGCAACAACAGCTTCCTTGATTGCCGTTTTCTTGCCCACAATAGAAGAGATGGTTGATTTTGGTTTCTTGTACAACCTGACCAGGTCGGTGATACGTACTCCACTTTCATACTTATCAATGATCTCTTTCTTCATTTCAATGGGTATTCTTACCCTTTGAGGTGTAGGGTTGGCACTAGAAGCTTTCTTGGGGCCCATGGTCACTTATTTTCCAGAAACAGCACCGAAAACACTGTAATAATACGAAATATTCCGAGTGTATGCTTGAATGTTACCGCGGAGGCTGGCTGGTAAACAATGGGACGGGCGGCACATGTGAGGCTGGCTGAGGGCGCACATTGGACGCGTCTCGGACGAAGGCCGCTGAGCGGGTTTTTGTCCACTATGCGGGGCAAAATTTTAGCGAACAAAGCGTCCGCTATGCGGATTGTTCGCTATGCAAGGCGTTCGCTATGCGGGGGTCCACTGTATATCCCTCCAAACTGCCAATATCCCAGTTCAATTCAGTTCTTTATAAAACAGCATTACAGGGATAGGTGTGGGATGGTGTAAGCATAATATAGATAGATTTCTCTTTTAAACTCATAAGTCGTTTCCCACCAAGGCAGGGAGACCCGAAAAAGAAGAACACATTCGTCATCACTCACTCCATCATTGTCTTGCCAGAGGTGTGCCTACACTGCAGTTCAAAAACTGCAACATATTTCCACCCCTCCTTCAGAGCACAGGCACTGTATTTTCCACCTCCAGGACTCTAAGTCCATCTGTCTGGTTTCCCTGAATCCTTTTGTCAATGATACCTTGCTCACACTCCAACAATTTATCAAATCATAAAAACTGCTTGCCTCCACTCACTCGCATCAAACACACTCACACACACTTGCTGGATATCTAAGTTACTAATTACACTCGCTTATTGATACCAATTATTAGTGATGTATTAGTAACAGTGGGTAACCACAATACAGAACATTGTGCTTTTATGCCATTTTTTTTTTAACTCAGCAGCCATTTCCTGCCAAGGCAGGGGTAACCCAAAGAAGAAAACATATTCACTAATACTCACTCAGTTCCCATCTTTCCAGAAGTGCACTGACATCACAATCAGATTATCCTCCAATTGTAACATTCCCCACCCCTCCTTCAGAGTGCAAGCACTGTCCTTTCGATCTCAAGTCCATCTAACTAGTTTCCCAGGTGTATTTATTAGTTGTAAGTTATATGTAGTAGGTTGGTAGACAGCAACCACCCAGGGAGGTACTACCGTCCTGCCAAGTGAGTGTAAAACGAAAGCCTGTAATTGTTTTACATGATGGTAGGATTGCTGGTGTCCTTTTTTCTGTCTCATGAACATGCAAGATTTCAGGTACGTCTTGCTACTTCTACTTACACTTAGGTCACACTACACATACATGTACAAGCACATATATACACACCCCTCTGGGTTTTCTTCTATTTTCCTTCTAGTTCTTATTCTTGTTTATTTCCTCTTATCTCCATGGGGAAGTGGAACAGAATTCTTCCTCCGTAAGCCATGCGTGTTGTAAGAGGCGACTAAAATGCCGGGAGCAAGGGGCTAGTAACCTCTTCTCCTGTACATATTACTAAATGTAAAAGGAGAAACTTTCGTTTTTCCTTTTGGGCCACCCCGCCTTGGTGGGATACAGCCGGTGTGTTGAAAGAAAGAAAGGGTAACCACAATACAGAACATTGTGCTTTTATGCCATTTTTTTTTTAACTCAGCAGCCATTTCCTGCCAAGGCAGGGGTAACCCAAAGAAGAAAACATATTCACTAATACTCACTCAGTTCCCATCTTTCCAGAAGTGCACTGACATCACAATCAGATTATCCTCCAATTGTAACATTCCCCACCCCTCCTTCAGAGTGCAAGCACTGTCCTTTCGATCTCAAGTCCACCTAACTAGTTTCCCAGGTGTATTTATTAGTTGTAAGTTATATGTAGTAGGTTGGTAGACAGCAACCACCCAGGGAGGTACTACTGTCCTGCCAAGTGAATGTAAAACAAAAGCCTGTAATTGTTTTACATGATGGTAGGATTGCTGGTGTCTTTGTCTGTCTCATAAATATGCAAGATTACAGGTATGTCTTGCTACTTCTACTTACACTTAGGTCACACTACACATACATGTACACGTTTATTTATACACACTCATCGGAGTTTTCTTTGATTTTATCTTAATAGTTCTTGGTCTTATTACTTTTCCTTTTATATCCATGGGGAAGTGGAATAAGAATCTTTCCTCCGTAAGCCATGCGTGTTGTAAAAGTCAACTAAAATGCCGGGAACAATGGGCTAGTAACCCCTTTTCCTGTAAAGATTACTAAAAAGAATAAGAAGAAAATTGTCAAAGTGGTAAGTCTGAATGTGCATGGATGTTGTGCAAATGATAAGAAAGAGATGATTGTGGATGTTATGAATGAGAAGAAGCTGGATGTCCTGGCTTTAAGTGAAACGAAGCTGAAGGGAGTGGGAGAGTTTCAATGGAGAGGAATAAATGGGATTAGGTCAGGGGTTTCAAATAGAGTTAGAGCTAAAGAAGGAGTAGCAATAATGTTGAAGGATAAGCTATGGCAGGAAAAGAGGGACTGTAAATGTATAAATTCAAGGATTATGCGGAGTAAAATAAAGATTGGATGTGAAAAGTGGGTTATAGTAAGCGTGAATGCACCTGGAGAAGAAAGAAGTGTAGAGGAGAGAGAGAGATTTTGGGAAATGTTGAGTGAATGCGTGGGGAGTTTTGAATCAAGTGTGAGAGTAATGGTGGTTGGGGATTTCAATGCTAAAGTGGGTAAAAATGTTATGGAGGGAGTAGTAGGTAAATTTGGGGTGCCAGGGGTAAATGTAAATGGGGAGTCTTTAATTGAGCTATGTGTAGAAAGAGATTTGGTAATAAGTAATACATATTTTATGAAAAAGAGGATAAATAAATATACAAGGTATGATGTAGCACATAATGAAAGTAGTTTGTTAGATTATGTATTGGTGGATAAAAGGTTGATGGGTAGGCTCCAGGATGTACATGTTTATAGAGGGGCAACTAATATATCGGATCATTATTTAGTTGTAGCTACAGTTAGAGTAAGAGATAGATAGGAAAAGAGGAAGGTGGCAACAACAAGTAAGAGGGAGGTGAAAGTGTATAAACTAAGGGAGGAGGAAGTTCGGGGGAGATATAAGCGACTGTTGGCAGAAAGGTGGGCTAGTGCAAAGATGAGTAGTGGGGGGGTTGAAGAGGGTTGGAATAGTTTTCAAAATGCAGTATTAGAATGTGGGGCAGAAGTTTGTGGTTATAGGAGGGTGGGGGCAGGTGGAAAGAGGAGTGATTGGTGGAATGATGAAGTAAAGGGTGTGATAAAAGAGAAAAAGTTAGCTTATGAGAGGTTTTTACAAAGCAGAAGTGTTATAAGAAGAGCAGAGTATATGGAGAGTAAAAGAAAGGTGAAGAGAGTGGTGAGAGAGTGCAAAAGGAGAGCAGATGATAGAGTGGGAGAGGCACTATCAAGAAAATTTAATGAAAATAAGAAAAAATTTTGAAGTGAGTTAAACAAGTTAAGAAAGCCTAGGGAAAGTATGGATTTGTCAGTTAAAAACAGAGTAGGGGAGTTAGTAGATGGGGAGAGGGAGGTATTAGGTAGATGGCAAGAATATTTTGAGGAGCTTTTAAATGTTGAGGAAGAAAGGGAGGCGGTAATTTCATGCACTGGTCAGGGAGGTATACCATCTTTTAGGAGTGAAGAAGAGCAGAATGTAAGTGTGGGGGAGGTAAGCGAGGCATTACGTAGAATGAAAGGGGGTAAAGAAGCTGGAACTGATAGGATCATGACAGAAATGTTAGGAGCAGGGGATGATATAGTGTTGGAGTGGTTGGTACTTTTGTTTAATAAATGTATGACAGAGGGGAAGGTACCTAGGGATTGGCAGAGAGCATGTATAGTCCCTTTATATAAAGGGAAAGGGGTCAAAAGAGATTGTAAAAATTATAGAGGAATAAGTTTATTGAGTATACCAGGAAAAGTGTACGGTAGGGTTATAATTGAAAGATTTAGAGGTAAGACAGAATGTAGGATTGCAGATGAGCAAGGAGGTTTCAGAGTGGGTAGGGGATGTGTAGATCAAGTGTTTACATTGAAGCATATATGTGAACAGTATTTAGATAAAGGTAGGGAAGTTTTTATTGCATTTATGGATTTAGAAAAGGCATATGATAGAGTGGATAGGGAAGCAATGTGGCAGATGTTGCAAGTATATGGAATAGGTGGTAAGTTACTAAATGCTGTAAAGAGTTTTTATGAGAATAGTGAGGCTCAGGTTAGGGTGTGTAGAAGAGAGGGAGACCACTTCCCGGTAAAAGTAGGTCTTAGACAGGGATGTGTAATGTCACCATGGTTGTTTAATATATTTATAGATGGGGTTGTAAAAGAAGTAAATGCTAGGGTGTTCGGGAGAGGGGTGGGATTAAATCATGGGGAATCAAATTCAAAATGGGAATTAACACAGTTACTTTTTGCTGATGATACTGTGCTTATTGGAGATTCTAAAGAAAAATTTCAAAGGTTAGTGGATGAGTTTGGGAATGTGTGTAAAGGTAGAAAGTTGAAAGTGAACATAGAAAAGAGTAAGGTGATGAGGGTATCAAATGATTTAGATAAAGAAAAATTGGATATCAAATTGGGGAGGAGGAGTATGGAAGAAGTGAATGTTTTCAGATACTTGGGAGTTGACGTGTCGGTGGATGGATTTATGAAGGATGAGGTTAATCATAGAATTGATGAGAGAAAAAAGGTGAGTGGTGCATTGAGGTATATGTGGAGTCAAAAAACGTTATCTATGGAGGCAAAGAAGGGAATGTATGAAAGTATAGAAGTACCAACACTCTTATATGGGTGTGAAGCTTGGGTGGTAAATGCAGCAGCGAGAAGATGGTTGGAGGCAGTGGAGATGTCCTGTCTAAGGGCAATGTGTGGTGTAAATATTATGCAGAAAATTCAGTGTGTGGAAATTAGGAAATGGTGTGGAGTTAATAAAAATATTAGTCAGAGGGCAGAAGAGGGGTTGTTGAGGTGGTTTGGTCATTTAGAGAGAATGGATCAAAGTAGAATGACATAGAAAGCATATAAATCTATAGGGAAAGGAAGGCGAGGTATGGGTCGTCCTCGAAAGGGTTGGAGAGAGGGGGTAAAGGAGGTTTTGTGGGCAAGGGGCTTTTACTTCCAGCAAGCGTGCGTGAGCATGTTGGATAGGAGTGAATGGAGACGAATGGTACTTGGGACCTGACGATCTGTTGGAGTGTGAGCAGGGTAATATTTAGTGAAGGGATTCAGGGAAACCGGTTATTTTCATATAGTCGGACTTGAGTCCTGGAAATGGGAAGTACAATACCTGCACTTTAAAGGAGGCGTTTGGGATATTGGCAGTTTGGAGGGATATGTTGTGTATCTTTATATGTGTATGCTTCTAAGCTGTTGTATTCTGAGCACCTCTGCAAAAACAGTGATTATGTGTGAGTGTGGTGAAAGTGTTGAATGATGATGAAAGCATTTTCTTTTTGGGGATTTTCTTTCTTTTTTGGGTCACCCTGCCTTGGTGGGAGACGGCCGACTTGTTGAAAAAAAAAAAAAAGTTATACATATATTCAGAGTTATGTATGTAGTTTATAATTTATTTTTATTTTATTAACACACTGGCCGATTCCCACCAAGGCAGGGTGGCCCGAAAAAGAAAAACTTTCACCATCATTCACTCCATCACTGTCTTGCCAGAAGGGTGCTTTACACTACAGTTTTTAAACTGCAACATTAACACCCCTACTGACAAGACAGCAATTGAAAGAATGATGGTGAATATCATGTACCTCAGTGAAAAAAGGCCTGTGTGTTAAAAGAAGAAAGGCATAGGCTAAATAAATAAAAAATATTTGTTGAAATATGGAAAGGAATTTTATCTTTTTTAACACGTTGGCCGTTTCCCACCAAGGCAGGGGTGACCCGAAAAGAAAGAAAAAACTTTCATCATTCAACACTTTCACCATCACTTATACATAATCACTGTCTTTGCAGAAGTGCTCAGCTATGATGCTTTAGATGTCCTTCTAAACTTCCAGTATCCTAAACCCCTCCTTTAAAGTGCAGGCATTGTACTTCCCATTTCCAGGACTCAAGTCTGGCTAATTGGTTTCCCTGAATCCATTCACAAAATATTACCCTGCTCACACTCCAGCTCATCAGGTCCCAAAAGCCATTCGTCTCAATTCACTCCTATCTAACACACTCAAGCATGCTTGATGGAAGTCCAAGCCCCTTGCCCACTAAACTGCAACATTAACACCCCTCTAAAAAGAGAAGAAGTTTATAATTTGTTCACTTAAAACACACATTATTTTTTGTACTCTACAAAAATCCAGCAATTTATGTTGAATATTACCGAGAATAAATCAACATTTCTGAATGTCTAAAGGATTAGATGTCGGTGATTTTTGTGTGTGCAGTTAACATTCTCCAGATCAGATGTTGACACTAAAGGGGGGTTGGCATTGAGATAACTTGTCCTGCTCACCAAAAATCTTAGCTTTGCCATTCATGGGAAGTGCAGTGCTTGGACTCTGAAAGAGGGGTGAAGATGTTGCAATTTGGAGGACCTATCTGATTTCAGTAGACTACTGACAAGACAGCAATTGAAAGAATGATGCTGAATATCCTGTACCTCAGTGGAAAAAGGCCTGTGTGTTAAAAGAAGAAAGATATAGGCTAAATAAATAAAAAATGATTGTTGAAATATAGAAAGGAATTTTATTTTTTTTAACACATTGGCTGTTTCCCACCAAGGCAGGGGTGACCCAAAAAGAAAGAAAAAACTGTCATCATTCAACACTTTCACCATCACTCATACATAATCACTGTCTTTGCAGAAGCGCTCGGCTATGATGGTTTAGACGTCCTTCTAAACTGCCAGTATCCTAAACCCCTCCTTTAAAGTGCAGGCATTGTACTTCCCATTTCCAGAACTCGAGTCTGGCTAATTGGTTTCCCTGAATCCCTTCACAAAATATTACCCTGCTCACACTCCAGCTCATCAGGCCCCAAAAGCCATTCGTCTCAATTCACTCCTATCTAACACACTCAAACACGCTTGATGGAAGTCCAAGCCCCTTGCCCACTAAACCTCCTTTACCCCCTCCGTCCAATCTTTTCAGGGATGACCCCTAGCCTGCCTTCCTTCCCCCAACAGATTTATATGCTCTCCAAGTCATTCTTTGTTCCATTCTCTCTAAATGAACAAACCACCTCAACAGCCCCTTACAGTTACTAATACTTTTAGTAACTCAACACCTCCTCCTATTTTCCACACTACAAATTCTCTGCATAATATTTACATCACACATTGCATTGCCTTTAGACATGACATCTCCAGCTGCCTCCTTGCTGCAGCATTTACCACCCATGCTTCACACCCATATAAGAGTGTTGGTACCACAGTATTCTCTCTTGTACATTCCCTTCTTTGGCTCCACGGATAAGGTTCTTTGTCTCCACAGAGACCTCAATGCACCACTCACCTTTTTTCCTCCATCATTCTGTGGTTTGCCTTATCCATCATAAACCCATCCACTGACATGTCAACTCTCAAATATATGAAGACATTCACTTCTTCCATACTCCCTCCCTCCAATGTGATATCCAATTTTTTCTTATCTAAATTGTTTGACTCCCTCATCACCTTACTCTTATCTATATTCACTTTCAACTTACTACCTTTACACACCCTCCCAAACTCGTCCACTAACCTTTGCAACTTTTCTTTAGAATCCCCCAAAAGCACAGTATCATCAGCAAAAAGTAACTGTGTCAACTCCCATATTGTATTTGATTCCCAATAATTGAATCTCACCCCTCTCCCTAACACCCTAGCATTTACCTCCTTCACAACCCTATCTATAAATATATTAAACAACCATGGTGACATTACACACCCCTGTCTAAGACCTACTTTTACTGGGAAGTAATCTCCCTACCCCCTACACACCCTAACCTGAGCCTCACTCTCCTCATAAAAGCTCTTTACAGCATTTAGTAACTTAATACCTATTCCATACACTTGCAACATCTGCCACATTGCTCCCTTAGCCACTCTATCATATGCCTTTTCTAAATCCATAAATGCAGTGAAGACTTCCCTACCTTTATCTAAATACTGTTCACATATATGCTTCAATATAAACACCTGATCTACACATCCCCTACCCATTCTGAAGCCTCCTTGCTCATCTGCAATCCTGCTCTCTGTCTTACTTCTAATTCTTTCAATAATAACCCTACCATATAGTACTTTACATGGTATACTCAGTCAGCTTATTCCCCAATAATTTTTACAATCTCTCTTGTCCCCTTTTCCTTTATATAAAGGAATTATACACACATTCTGCCAATTTCTAGGTATTTTCTCCTCTTTCATACATTTATTAAACAAAAATACGAACCACTTCAACACTATATCTCCCCCTGCTTTTAACATTTCTGCCATGATTCCGTCAGTTTCGGCTGCTTTACCCTCTTTCATTCTACATAATCCCTCACGCACCTCCTCCACACTCACATCCTGCTCTTCTTCACTCCTGAAAGATGTTATACCTCCCTGGCCAGTGCATGAAATTACTGCCTCCCTTTCTTCATTGACATTTAAAAGTTTCTCAAAATATTCCTGCCATCTACCCAGTACCGCCAGTTCCCCATTTACTAACTTCTCTACTCTGTTTTTAACTGACTTATCCATTCGTGCCCTAGGGTTTTTTAACTTGTTTATTTCACTTCCAAATTTTTTTCTTCTCATCAAAATTTCTTGACCATGCCTCTCCCACTCTATCATTTGCTCTCTTTTTGCACTCTCTCATCAATCTCTTCACCTTTCTTTTACTCTCCATATACTCTGCCCTTCTTATATCACTTCGGCTTTGTAAAAACCTCTCATAAGCTACCTTTTTCTCTCTTATCGCTCCCTTTACCTCATCATTCCACCAATCACTCCTCTTTCCTTGTGTACCCACCCTCCTATAGCCACAAACTTGTGCCCCACATTCTAATGCTGCATTTTAAAACTATCCCATCCCTCTTTAACCTCCCCACTACCCATACTTGCATTAGCCCACCTTTCTGCCAATAGTTGCTTATATCTCCCCTAACTTCTTAAATAAGTGTGGAATGGACACTTTGCAGGATTGGCTGGTTCACGGGAAGGCATCACACAGGTGGCAGCATTGGAGTTTGGAGTAGACAGGCGGCAGTATGGTATACGTTTCCAACTCTCAATGCCACAACTAGAGTACCAGAAGGTGTGGAGTCTTTCAGCCTTCATAACCTCACCTGATATAGGCGAAGAAGAGGTTGTACGAGCGTACCTGTCATGGAAGGAAGAAAATTATGAGTTGTTTGGTGAATTCAGCTTCACAACTCAGAGACTGGTAGAGAAATATCTCAACCTGAGGATTAACAGTATGTGTCTTGTGGTTTACCAATAAATAATCATATGGTTTTCATACCAGTCAACAATGTTGATAAAGCTCTTTTATTCTTATGTGTAACAATGAAAATGTATTTGTATCTCTACATCTTGATTCCTTTGAAGAAAGTATTGCATTCTTATATGCAATGTATTAAATTCTTTGAACTTTTATGTTTATATTAATGTTTGCTATTTATATTTAATACAGTAAGTACAAATTAAGATGTTTTAAAATATGCTAGCAGAATTTCTGCTCTGATTTTTTTAATGTAGTTAACCCTTTCAGCATCAACACCCCTGCTCTCAAACTTGCTTGCAGGGTCAAAGAATTAAAAAAAATAAAAGTATAATAAAAATTATCTTATGAAATGATAAGAGAATCTTTTTCTGAAGGTAATGAAACCAAAACAAAATTTATGGAAAACTTATAGAATTATACTCTTGCAAAATTAGCAGTCTCGGCAATATTTACGAATCGGTGATTTCGCCAACTTTGCGTTCAATTTTTTGGCCATTTTCATTGTTCCAGTCCACTAAAATCATATCAAATTTGCTAGTATTCCTTATATTCTATTGACTGAGTACAAGAAGCCGCCCATTTACCTATTTCAGCTACTCGATAAAGTGATCAATAACCAGTAATTTGGCCGATTTCGTACAAAAATTAAACAATTGCCAGTTTGAAAATAGGGTCCAGAATAAACAATGTAGACATTCCTGGCACTAAATAAACATTTCCTCTGTTCCTTAGTCATGTTTCCAGGCCCCTCTTATATTACACTTGCTTTTCATTTTGAATATTTATTCACACAAAAAAAATAGAAAATTTACTGTTATGCAGACTATTGCATTATTGTAATAATTGTATAAATAAGATCATTGCAATATACCAGTTGGACGCATATTGGACAAGTGACATCATTTGTGTAATCTGGAATATCAGCAAAAATTGAACATTTCCACTACTTTGAGCTCAATTTCAAGCTACTCTGTCCTGAAACTAATCAAAATCATCTCATTCTGTTGTATATCTTCCATTCTGTCAAATAAGACTAAGAAACCGAGACAACAACCATAAAAACCATACTAAAATACACTGCAAAGTTGCTGTTTTAAACCAAAAACAGTCACTTGTGCAACATCTGGTTATCTTTATTGTTGACGTTTCGCCATCCAGTGGCTTTATCAATACAGATTCTTGGACATAATAAGAAACCAGAAGAACTATATGCAAAAGATGAGGTAATCAGTCCCTCAGCCTTGGAGGTGGTGTTTAGAGCACCGTGGTTGTAGAGATTCTGAATCTGATTCTGAGAGCTCAATGTCATGCGAAATTATCGTTATGCGAATTAATTTTCCCCATAAGAAATAATGGAAATCAAATTAATCCGTGCAAGACACCCAAAAGTATGAAAAAAAATTTTTTACCACATGAAATATTAATTTTAATACACACAAACTTAAGAAAACATGCACAGTTACATGACACTTACCTTTATTGAAGATGTGGTGATGATTGATGGGATAGGAGGAGGGGAGACTGGATGGTTTTAGTGTTTAGAAGGGGAATCCCCTTCCATTAGGACTTGAGGTGTCAAGTCCTTTTCCGGGGTTGCTTCCCTTCTTTTAATGCCACTAGGACCAGCTTCAGAGTCACTGGACTTCTGTCGCACAACATATCTGTCCATAGTGGCCTGTACCTCTCGTTCCTTTATGACTTTCCTAAAGTGTTTCACAACAGTGTCAGTGTAATAGTCACCAGCACGGCTTGCAATAGCTGTCTGAGGGTGATTTTCATCCATGAAGGTTTGCACTTCAAGCCACTTTGCACAGATTTCCTTAATCTTTGAAGTAGGCAACTTCTTCAATTTCTCTCTCCCCTCCTCTGAAGCAATTTCCTCAGGTGTGGCCTCTTGCTGTTGAAGTTGATCTAGCAGCTCATCAGTGGTTAGTTCTTCATTGTCCTCCTCCACCAACTCTTCCACATCCTCCCCACTAACCTCCCACCCCAAGGACATCCCCAATGCCACAATTGATTCTTCAACTGGCATAGGATTCTCAGGGTTTGCCTCAAATCCTTCAGAATCCCTTTGGTCTACACATTCTGGCCACAGTTTCTTCCAAGCAGAGTTCAAGGTCCTCTTAGTCACTCCCTCCCAAGCCTTACCTATAAGGTTTACACAATTGAGGATATTAAAGTGCTCTCTCCAAAACTCTCTTAGAGTCAGTTGAGTTTCTGAGGTCACTACAAAGCACCTTTCAAACAGAGCTTTTGTGTACAGTTTTTTGAAGTTTGCAATAACCTGCTGGTCCATGGGCTGCAGGAGAGGAGTGGTATTAGGAGGCAAAAACTTCACCTTAATGAAGCTCATGTCCCCACAAAGTCGCTCTGCCAAGTCTGTAGGATGACCAGGGGCATTGTCTAACACCAGGAGGCACTTAAGGTCTAATTTCTTTTCAGTTAGGTAATTTTTCACAGTGGGGGCAAATGCTTGGTGTAACCAGTCATAGAAAAAGTCCCTAGTGACCCATGCCTTATTGTGTGCCCTCCACAGCACACACAAATTAGCCTTGAGGATATTCTTTTGCCTGAACGCTCTGGGAGTTTCAGAGTGATACACTAATAAAGGCTTCACTTTGCAATCACCACTAGCATTGGCACACATGAGAAGAGTAAGCCTGTCTTTCATAGGCTAATGTCCTGGGAGGGCCTTTTCCTCCTGAGTAATGTAGGTCCTGCTTGGCAGTTTCTTCCAAAACAGGCCTGTTTCGTCACAATTAAACACTTGTTCAGGTTTCAGTCCTTCAATGTCTATGTACTCCTTGAATTCATGCACATATTTTTCAGCTGCTTTTTGGTCCTAACTGGCAGCCTCACCCTGCCTTATCACACTATGTATGCCACTACACCTCTTAAATCTCTCAAACCAACCTTTGCTGGCCTTAAATTCACTTGCATCACCACTAGTTGCAGGCATTTTTCTAATTAAATCCTCGTCCAACTTCCTAGCCTTTTCACTTATGATCGCTTGAGAGATGCTATCGCCTGCTATCTGTTTTTCATTTATCCACACCAATAACAGTCTCTCAACATCTTCTATCACTTGCGATCTCTGTTTCGAAAGCACATTTAAACCTTTGGCAAGAACAGCTTCCTTGATTGCCGTTCTCTTGGACACAATAGAAGCGATGGTTGATTGGGATTTACTATACAACCTGGCCAGCTCGGAGACACGCACTCCACTTTCATACTTAGCAATGATCTCTTTCTTCATCTCCATAGTAATTCTCACCCTTATTCCTGTAGGGTTGGCACTAGAAGCTTTCTTGGGGCCCATGGTCACTTATTTTTCAGGTGAAATCACTATAAAAAGGCTGTATTAATACGAAATGTTCCGATTGTATGCTTGAATGTTACCGCGGAGTAGGGCTTGTAAACAATGCCACTGGCAGAACAAGTGAGGCTGGCTCAGGCCGCATGGACTTGTGTCGGACGAATCGCGTTGAGTGAATTTTTTAGCACTATGCGAGGCAAAATTTTAGCGATAAAATGTATTGCTATGCGGATTTAACACTATGCGATGCCAACGTTATGCGGGGGTCCACTGTATACCTGTCTTGCACAAAAACAGTCAGTTTCTTCTTATTATGCACTTATTATGCAGGAGTTTTTCTATTGTGCACACTTACTGCATAGACCCATTCTCTCATATGTAGGTCTAAATTTACTGCTCAAAGCTTATCTGAGTGAGCTGAGCTCATGGTGTCATACTATGGAACCGACACTGGCTTCAAAGCCGTGATATAATGGGACCAACACTGAAAGGGTTAAAAAATAACATTTTTATGATTGATGCAGTGTTATCTTTTGGATTTGTATGGCAGCACATACTTATCAATTTCACTATTTTAGAGTAACTTTAAACTTGGAATATTTTTTACTGACAGTTTATGCACTTCCACACACACACACACCTTATTTTCTTACCATATAACTGGTAAAGTTTCCATTTAGCTTCACTTCACTGTAATAATATCAGATAATCAGAGCTTCTTAATATGTGAAACAGAGTTTCTGTAATCTTTAGCCTGACTCATTATTAACCCTTTGGGGGTTTCGGACGTACTAGTATGTACGTCTTACGACCCAGGGTTTTTGACGTACTAGTACGCCTAAATTCTAGCGCCCTCAAATCTAGTGAGAGAAAGCTGGTAGGTCTACATATGTAAGAATTGGTCTATGTGGTCAGTGTGCGCAGTATAAAAAAAAATCCTGCAGCACACAGTGCGTAATGAGAAAAAAAAAAAACTTTGACCGTGTTTTTGGATTAAAGCAGCGACTTTGCACTGTATTTTCGTATGGTATTTATTGTTGTATTCTAGTTTTCTTGGTCTCATTTTATAGAATGGAAGACATATTACAGAAATTGAGATGATTTTGATTGGTTTTACAAAAAAAACTACCTTGAAATTGAGCTCAAAGTAGCAGAAATGTTCGATTTTTACCAAAGTTCAAAAGTAAACAAATCATGCCAAGCATCCAATACACATCAACTGGTGAGTCTAATATTCTTTCACAAGTGCGCTGATATTATTTATACCATTTCTACACTAATGCAGTAATCTGCATAACAGTAAATCTTATTTTTTTTGCAAGAATAAAAATTCAAAGTGGAAAGCCAAAGAAATATAAGAGAGGCCTGGGGATGTGACTTACGAACAGAGAACTTGTTATTTTAGTGCCAGGAGTGTCTTTCTTGTTTATTCTGGACCCTATTCGGAAATTGGCATCTTTTGAAATTTGTGTGAAATTGGCAAAATTGCTAAATTCTGACCACTTTATTGGATAGTTGAAATTGGTAAATGGGTGGTTTCTTGTACTCATTCGATAGAAAAAATGGAGCTTTAGCGAAATAGTTATGATTTTTGCCGACTAGTAGAATGGAATTGGTGGAAAATAGGGCTCAAAGTGGGCAAAATCGCCGATGCATAAACATTGTCGAGACCGCTAACTTCACGAGAGCATAATTCCGTAAGTTTTCCATCAAATTTCATACTTTTGGTGTCATAATGATCGGGAAAAGATTCTCTATCTTTTAATAATTTTTTTTTTTTTTTTTTTTTTTTTTTTGTGTGTGTGTGTGTGTGAAATTTGGCCGGCCCTAAGAACAAGTCTCTGAGAGGACCTGTCGACCCCCAAAGGGTTAACAAATGCTTGTTTAGCTTAACCCTTAAACGGTCCAAATACATAGATCGACGTTCAAATACGTAGTGCTCCAAAAGTAGATCTATGTTTTTTTTTACATATTTTCAAATATAACAAAAAAAATGTAGATAAAAGTTTTTTTACACATTTTCAAATGTAAAAAAAAAAAAGCTGATGTACATTTTTTTACATACTTTCAAATGTTGAAAGTATATATATACGTTTTGGACCGTTTAAGGGTTAATCTCTCCATGTCTCCAGCAGTTCCAGCAAATCCATAAAATTTGAATATCACTAAAAACTGTTGTATAGAGGTGGTTCGGACATGTAGAGAGAATGGAGCGAAACAGAATGACTTATATCAGTCTGTAGTAGGGGTCGGCCTAGGAAGGGTTGGAGGGAGGGGGTAAAGGAGGTTTTGTACTTCCAGCAGGCATGCGTGAGCGTGTTTGATAGGAGTGAATGGAGACAAATGGTTTTTAATACTTGACGTGCTGTTGGAGTGTGAGCAAAGTAACAGGGATTCAGGGAAACCGGCAGGCCGGACTTGAGTCCTGGAGATGGGAAAAGTGCCTGCATGAAGGAGGGGTGTTAATGTTGCAGTTTAAAAATAGTGTAAAGCACTGGCAAGACAGTGATGGAGTGAATGATGGTGAAAGTTTTTCTTTTTCGGGCCACCCTGCCTTGGTGGGAATCGGCCGGGGGTTTAATAAAAAAAAAAAAAAAAAAAAAAAAAAAAAGTATGTACTCTTCATTAAAATAGATTACTTGCTTTTGATGTTAGTGACATGGATTGGTGTGGTGCTGTTAGTGTTGGAGTCTGAAAGATAATTTATGCAAGGCAAGCATGCCCAATAATTCCACTAGTCTATTCAATATCATCACAACCCTCGTGGTAGCAAGCTTGCCTTCCTCATTCTTGTTGCACTTAAGAGCCATGTTGCATACTATTATATTACTGTATTCCAAGGAGTAGCATAACAACTAGAAGTGCTGAGCATGACTCTTTACTCTAATATTGATAGTGATAATACCTAGTATTTTTATTGAATGTTTTTATTTTATTTAATCCTTTATATTTATTAATAATTTCCTTGTACATCAAGTCAGAGCAAAAAAGGAAAATAAAAATGATGTCAAAGATATGTTGGTAAATAGTAACATTATTTTATGTGATGAGGACAGGTGAGATAGGCTGTGTTGTAAGACAGGAGGATGGGCTCTTACGTATGTTGGAGATCAGGGCTCTGCATATCGCCTGGCCTGGCAAAGTTGACCTATATACTAGTGCACAAATCTACTTTGCTCACTATCCACAAGGTCAAGGTTCCATAAAGGTAATATTTTTGGCTCTTCTTACACCATTGTATTGAGTTCTGTTCTGTGAACGGTTCACAACACGTGTTTGGTATTATAATCACATGTTAGGTATTTTAATTTTATGCTGTAACAAGTATTGGACTATAAAAACATAGGCAGACTTCTCTTCACGGAAATTATACAGTCATTTGTATGTTCCACTAGATCTTGCTTGTGTCTGTGCTTTGATGAAGCATTGCAAGAAAAATCTCTAGAAAATATCATTATTGATCAGAGTATAAGAATCTATGGAGTAACAGAAAATAATCTTTCCTCCATATGCCATGCATGTCGTAAGAGGCAACTAAAATGCCAAGAGCAAGGGTCTAGTAACCCCTTCTCCTTTATAGTTTTCTTCTTTTTTCGGGTCACCCTACTTCAGTGGGAGATGACTGGCATGTTGAAAAAAAAAAGACTAGGCTAACCTGCTTTCAGATTAAAAAAAAAATCCTTCATACTTTTGACTGAGTTAGCAAACCCTGCTATGTTCTGTAAGTTCTTGTTATGTACTTTATGCCTTTTTTGATCACATTTTGGTCATAGATGGATTACTAGATGTCATTCAAGAACAACATTCAACTGGAAAAAGTACCATTTCACATTTAACCCTATTTTGGCTGAAAATTAAAATGAAAATTATATTTTTTGCAGTCATCATACAAAACAGTGTGAGGTCCTTGTACTTATAATTGGGGTTTGTCGTTGGCATACTTGTTCCTACAATCTGACTTAGTGATATACATTTTACTTAAATAGTACATTACCCTGTTGGTCATGAGGCAATTCAGTTTGTACAATAAAGAAGATGGTTGATGAGATTTCTAACTTCCATGACTACCCTTATCTTTCCTCTCGTCAATAAGTCTTTTTCCAAATTTATTCAATAAGCAACCTTGTCCTTTTTTTTTAGGCTTCTGTGGATTTGCAATTTGCATCAACCAGCCTCTTAAAGTAGGCTTAAAATGAAAGGGATTCCACTATAATGTACAAAACCCCAGCTAGTCATCACAGTTCCTATCTTATCCCCAACAATGGTAGATCACTCAGCTGGGAAGAAAAGTACTTCTTTAACAGCATTAAAATTTCTCTAAATGCATGTACTTTATTTTTTTTTTATCACACTTGCCATCTCCTACCAAGGTAGGGTGACCCAGAAAAGGAAACACATTCACCATTATTCATTCTATAACTGTTGTGCCAGAAGTGAACGAAGGGAATGAATGGATTTGTCAGTTAAAAACAGAGTAGGGGAGTTAGTAGATGGGGAGATGGAGGTATTGGGTAGATGGCGAGAATATTTTGAGGAACTTTTAAATGTCGACGAAGAAAGGGAGGTGGTAGTTTTATGCACTAGCCAGGGAGGTATACCATCTTTTAGGAGTGAAGAAGAACAAGAGGTGAGTATGAGGGAGGTGTGTGAGGGATTACATAGAATGAAAGGAGGTAAAGCAGCTGGAACTGATGGGATCATGACAGAAATGTTAAAAGCAGGGGAGGATATAGTGTTGGAGTGGTTGGTATTTTTGTTTAATAAATGTATGAAAGAGGGGAAGGTACCTAGGGATTGGCAGAGAGCATGTATAGTCCCTTTATATAAAGGGAAGGGGGACAAAAGAGATTGTAAAAATTATAGAGGAATAAGTTTACTGAGTATACCAGGAAAAGTGTACGGTAGGGTTAATATTGAAAGAATTAGAGGTAAGACAGAATGTAGGATTGTGGATGAGCAAGGAGGTTTTAGAGTGGGTAGGGGATGTGTAGATCAAGTGTTTACATTGAAGCATATATGTGAACAGTATTTAGATAAAGGTAGGGAAGTTTTTATTGCATTTATGGATTTAGAAAAGGCATATGATAGAGGGGATAGGGGAGCAGTGTGGCAGATGTTACAAGTATAAGGAATAGGTGGTAAGTTACTAAATGCTGTAAAGAGTTTTTATGAGAATAGTGAGGCTCAGGTTAGGGTGTGTAGAAGAGAGAGAGACTACTCGGTAAAAGTAGGTCTTAGACAGGGATGTGTTATGTCACCATGGTTGTTTAATATATTTATAGATAGGGTTGTAAAAGAAGTAAATGCTAAGGTGCTTGGGAGAGGGGTGGGATTAAATTATGGGGAATCAAATTCAAAATGGGAATTGACACAGTTACTTTTTGCTGATAATACTGTGCTTATGTGGAGATTATAAAGAAAAATTGCAAAGGTTAGTGGATGAGTTTGGGAGTGTGTGTGTAAAGGTAGAAAGTTGAAAGTGAACATAGAAAAGAGTAAGGTGATGAGGGTTTCAAATGATTTAGATAAAGAAAAATTGGATATCAAATTGGGGAGGAAGAGTATGGAAGACGTGAATGTTTTCAGATATTCGGGAGTTGACGTGTCAGCGGATGGATTTATGAAGGATGAGGTTAATCATTGAACTTATGAGGTAAAAAAGGCGAGTGGTGCGTTGAGGTATATGTGGAGACAAAAAACGTTATCTATGGAGGCAAAGAAGGGAATGTATGAAAGTATAGTAGTACCAACACTCTTATATGGGTGTGAAGCTTGGGTTGTAAATGCTGCAGCGAGGAGGCGGTTGGAGGCAGTGGAGATGTCCTATCTAAGGGCAATGTGTGGTGTAAATAGTATGCAGAAAATTCGGAGTGTGGAAATTAGGAGAAGGTGTGGAGTTAATAAAAGTATTAGTCAGAGGACTGAAGAAGGGTTGTTGAGGTGGTTTGGTCATTTAGAGAGAATGGATCAAAGTAGAATGACATGGAGGGCGTATAAATCTGTAGGGGAAGGAAGGCGGGGTAGGGGTCGTCCTCGAAAAGGTTGGAAGGAAGGTGTAAAGGAGGTTTTGTGGGTGAGGGGCTTTGACTTCCAGCAAGTGTGCGTGAGCGTGTTCGATAGGAGTGAATGGAGACGAATGGTATTTGGGACCTGACAAGCTGTTGGAGTTTGAGCAGGGTAATATTTAGTGAAGAGATTCAGGGAAACTGGTTATTTTTACATAGCCAGACTTGAGTCCTGGAAATGGGAAGTACAATGCCTGCACTTTAAAGGAGGGGTTCGGGATATTAGCAGTTTGGAGGGATATGTTGTGTATCTTTATATGTATATGCTTTTAAACTGTTGTATTCTGAGTACCTCTGCAAAAACAGTGATTATGTGTGAGTGAGGTGAAAGTGTTGAATGATGATGAAAGTATTTTCTTTTTGATGATTTTCTTTCTTTTTGGGTCACCCTGCCTCGGCGGGAGACGGCCGACTTGTTGAAAAAAAAAAAAAATTATTTTATTTCAGCATCATACATGTTTGTACAAAGGAGTATAACAATTGGGTGTACATGCCAAAAGCCCCTTTATATGCAGAGCATTTCAGGCAAACTTAAGAACTTAAGCTAACTTAAGATTAGTAAGGCAATAACAATGCAGTAATTGTACATATGGTCATTATACAAGTTACAATGAATACAAGAAAATTGACTAGTCTCTTAGTTCATGCTACATGGCTTTAATAAGTTTGGTAGAGAAGAATTACAGTTTTGATTATTAACCTAAGGTGGATACATTGGAATGATTAGCATTTGAGAGCATTACAGATATTGAGAGTAAGTATATATTGATTATAATATTTTAACTAAGTTCATAATATGTATTGAACAAATGCACATATAGTTTTTACATTTGTATTTATGATGGGTGAGGATAGGTTAAGGAGATAAGATGTTTTCTAACTGAAGTTTTAATAATGTTAGTTGAGCCAGTGGTTCTGGAGATTTCTGGCAGAGAGTTCCAGATTTTGGGTCCTTTTACATACATTGAGTTTTTGAAAAGATTTAGACTGACACAGAGAATGTCATAGAGATTTTTGTACCTAGTATTGTGTCCATGGGTCCTATTGCAACTGTCAAGAAAGCGCTTCAGGTCGGGAGTTATAACAGTACTGATTGTTCTGTAAATGTAGGTGGTACAGTAGTACGAGTGAATGTTTTGTATAGTGAGTAGGTTTAGATCTTTGAGAAGGGGGGAGGGGGGCAGGGGGTTGTCTAGCTGTGGATTGTGTGATCATTTGCACTGCAACTTTTTGTTGGGTTATTATTGGCTGTAGGTGATTTGTCATTGTGGAACCCTAGTCACAAATAGCATAGTTGAAGTAGGGGTAGATCAGTGAGTGGTATAGTGTAAGTGGTGCTGTGTGTGGTACATAGTAACATATCTTTGAGAGGATGCCAACTGTTTTATTATGTGTTGGATATGGGTGTTGAATTTCAGATTGTTGTCAAGGTGTAGACCTAGGAATTTTCCCTCAGTATGTTTAGCAATTCAAATGACCCTCTGAACTGTAACATCCACGTTTTTTTTTTCCGACAAACCAGCCGTATCCCACTGAGGCAGGGTGACAAAAAACGAAAGTTTCTCTATTTAAATTTAGTAATGTATACAGGAGAAGAGGTTACTAGTCCCTTGCTTCCTGCATTTTAGATGCCTCTTACAACACTCATGGCTTAACAAGGAAGAATTTTGTTCCACATCCCCATGGAGATTAGAGGAAATAATCAAGAACAAGGACTATTAAGAAAATAGAAGAAAACCAGAGGAGTGTGTGTATATATATATATATATATGCTTGTACATGCATGTGTAGTGTGACCTAAGAGTAAGTAGAAGTAGCAAGACGTACTCAAAATCTTGCAGTAACATCCACATCTCTCCTCAAAATTGCAGGTGCTGTACTTTCCACCTCCAGGACTCTGGTCTGTCCAATAAATTTTCTTGAATCTCTTCATTAATGTTACTTATTCACACCCCAACAGCAAGTCAAGCCATAAAAATCACTTCTCTCCTCTCCACTCCACTGTAATATACTCACACAAACTTGTTGGATGCTCAAGTCCCTACCACTCAAAACATCCTTTACACCCTCCCTCCCTCCCCTCCACCCTTTCCTAGGATGATCACTACCTCTCCCTCTTTTAACCTCAGACTTATGCACCCACTTGGTCAACCTATTCTGCTACATCCTCTTTAATTGCCCAGACCACCTCAAGAACCTGTCCTATGTCCTCTGAATTATGCAGTACCTCTTGTAACTTCACACCACCTTCCAATTTCTACATTCCGAATTCTTTTCTTAACATTGCTCCCAAACGTGACATCTCCACTGCCTCTAGCTACCTCTTCCCTGCTGTGTTAAAAGCTCAAGTCTCACCCATATGAAAGTATTGGTATCACTCTTTTGTTCATTCCCCTTTCTGACTCCATAGATAATCTTTTGACAGACTTTTCATTGCTTTTTATATCTTTTTTTTCCCCTCTTCATCTGCTCTGTGGTTCACCTCATTTCTCATAGACCCATCTTTACTTATAAGGAGAAAACAAGCAGTTGCCTACATCAGACAGATATATTGGTGGTTTTGATACCTCTTCTTATATTGAGAAAATAAGCAGTGAATTTAAGACCCTTTCTTCTAGGAAGAAAATGAACAGTTGCCAACATCAAACAGATATACTAGAGTACTTGCCCATCAGTTAGGAGCTGAGTAATTTTGATAGCACTTCATATTCCTCCTCATTTTAATATGCTGAAAGAGATCCATGATTATTACCCAGACTTGATTATCATTTAGAATATTTGCATGAAGCATTTACCAAGACATTCCTGAAGTCAAGTCTTTCATTGCCTAGATTTTTTCTTACTTTCATCACCTTAGTCTGAACATAGAATACATTTGGAAGGCATTGCATAATGATATCACATAAACAACTATGTACAGTTCAGAATGCAACTGCACAGATTGGCTGGGGTGAGGACATGGGTGAGGTTGAAGTGACTTTGGCATTGGGTCCTGTTGTGACCTTTGAAGTAGGACCCCAGTTTCATCTTGGAGCTCCTGGGGGTACGTCCTTCAAAATCTTCATCGGTGTCAGCCACAAAGACATTCCAGGAATGACAAAGGGAAGCCTCAGCCTCCTCTTGGATTCAGGTCGAGTAAGTACTTTTCATTATATAGTACTATGTAGAAAATTGAGATAATGACTACCTCTTGTAAGGGAAGTAGATAGCCAAAAGATTATTTTTTTTTATAATTCAATCAGATTAAAGATGGAAGGAAATTAACTCATTCTGATAAGTGAAGATTGATATCCATTGTTGGGTTTTGAATAAAAACCCATGACATATTATGACATCAAAATGTAATAAAGTAATGTGTAAAATTTTAATAAGTAAAAGAATAAATTTAATCTTGTGAATATATCTTAGGCTTTTTATGTATAATACACTACAGATTTATACACCCTCCAAGTCATTCTATTTTGTTCCATTCTGTCTAAATGACCAAATCACTTGAGCAACCCCTCTTCAGCCCTCTGACTAACACTGTCCTTTGCCACAGCCACAGTGGTTCTTACAGGAAATCTATCAAAGCACAAATATGAAAAACAGTATAGAATGGGTCAAATAACTAGAGAACAGTTGAGAAATTACTCGTCAGCACTTACCAGCCTGATAAGAAGGTCAAAAAAATTGTATTATGAAAATAGATTACATAACATCAAAGGTGATATGAAAAAAACCTGGAAAACTCTATCTGAAATTCTTGGAACTAAAAAGTTATCCAAAAACTAAGCAAACAAACTAACAAAATCAGACGAACCCCTACTCACTCCAACCGAAACAGCAAACAGACTTAATGTTTTCTTCTCCACCATAGGAAAAAATCTAGCCAACAAAATACCAAGCACAAACGCCCGTCCATCAGACTACCTCATAGGAACCTACCCAAATACGCTATTCCTAGCTCCAACCAACCCCACTGAAGTTATGCTCATCATAAACACCCTTAAAAACAAGGCAGGAGACATAAACAACTTGCCTGCTTTTATGTACAAAAAAGCTTCTGAAGTGTTGTCACCAATTATTGCAACACTCTTTAACAAATCCATTGAATCATCTACCTTCCCAACAATCCTCAAAATAGCGAGGGTCAATCCGATCCATAAAGGAGGTGACCAAGCTGACTTGAATAACTATAGACCAATATCTAACTTACCACTGCTCTCTAAAATCTTTGAAAAATTAATTCATAGACGGATCTATTCCTACCTCGTTTTACACAACATATTAAACCCTTGTCAGTTTGGATTCAGGAATAATAAAAGCACAAATGATGCTATCATACACATGCTAGAACTAATATGTACTGCACTTGAAAAGAAAGAAGTCCCTCTGGGCATTTTCATTGATTTACGTAAAGCTTTCGATACAGTCGACCATGAACTACTGTCCTCCAAATTAATGCACTATGGTATCAGAGGCCACTCCCTCAACTACCTAAAGTCATACCTTAGTAACAGAACTCAATATGTGTATGCAAATGATGCAAACTCCTCCACCCAACCAATCACAGTAGGAGTCCCACAAGGAAGCGTCCTTGGACCACTCCTCTTTCTCATCTACATCAATGATCTACCGAATGCATCACAGCCACTCAAACCCATATTATTTGCAGATGACACTACATATGTATTTTCCCACCCAAATGCAGTCATACTAGCAAACACAGTCAATGCTGAATTACAGAAAATATCTGCCTGGATGATGATTAACAAACTTACCCTGAACACTGATAAAACCTATTTCATTCAGTTTGGAAACAAAGCTGCAAATGATCCAATTAACATTACGCTAAATGGATCATCAGTCTCAAGACCCACAGAGGGAAAATTCCTAGGTATCCACCTTGACAGTAGCCTTAAGTTCCGGACACACATACAACAAATCACCAAGAAAATCTCCAAGACTGTAGGCATACTATCAAAGATAAGGTACTACATTCCACAATCAGCTCTTGTGGCACTGTACCATTCACTCATATACCCTTATTTTACATATGGAATTAGTGCATGGGGATCAAAAACATCAAATCACCTAAAACACCTAATAACCCAGCAAAAGGCAGCAGTAAGAATGATAATAAATTCCCACTCCTGCCAGCATACTCCATTTTCAAAAGCCTGAATCTGCTTACCATTAAGAACATCCATACTTATTCATGTGCCTACTACATACACAGAACAATACACGCAAATATAAACCCTCCACTCAAACTTCTCCTCACCAACCTAAACAGGACACATGACCACAACACAAGACACAGATCTCTTTTTGATATACCTCGTGTCCATATCACACTTTGTAAAAACTCTATGCACATAAATAGCCCCAAAATATGGAATTCATTACCAGAAGATATTAAAGTAACCCAGTCTGAAAATCAATTTAAGACTCTTCTCAAAAGCCACTTAATCACCGTAGACTAAATGCTAAATACTCAGTACACATTTACTCACCTATGTACACCCCAATGGAAATAAGGACCCCAATGGAAATAAGTCACTCTGTCTGACTTTTTTGGGTTATCCTAGGTTCTCTACACACATGCTGCTATGTATGATAATTCTATGTAACTGTATTTGTGTATACCTGAATAAACTTACTTACTTACACCTACCATTCGACTTACGACCTGCTCGACTTACGACCTGCTCGACATACGACCACTCGACTTACGACCGTGTTTTTTATGCCAAATTTCTGGGAAATAAACAACTATTTGTATTGTACACAGTGTTTATCCTAAACCTTACAGTATAAAATACAGTACTAACAACATAAAAAGTAAAGTAAAACATGAAATACCAAAATAAAACAATAAAGTCATTACAGAAATGTTTTGTTGATATTCAGTAGTAAAGTTCGACTTACGACCATTTCGACTTACGACCGGTTTCTCGGAACCGAACTCGGTCGTAAGTCGGATGGTAGGTGTACTACCACATCATGACTGAAACAATCACATTGAACATTTTATCCATTGTTGACAGGAATATAATTGAATCATTGTTTTTCACAAAAGCATTTTATAATAAAAATACGTAGTATATCTTTGTATTATACAAATTTTGATTAATTTATAATTAATATTCTACTGTACAACTATGAAATAATTACTTTCCTACTGTACAACTATGATATACTACTCCTTAGTATTAAGTAAAATGTAAGCCAATAATGTTAAGTTGGCCCATAATGCCAAGGCATAATAGAGGCTCTCTTTGTATTGTAACCCACTATTGTATATACACAATCTCAATGTACTGTTTGCAAAGATTAAATAAATAAATAAATAAATACTGTTCTGTGCTTTATGAAAGGTTGCAGACTAAACAGGCAAGATATGCTGCCTCATAAACATTATTGCTAGTAATTTTGGCCCACTCATTAATGATAACTTACCTAAAGATTAATATATTCACTACTGTGCACCTGTTCTATGTACTGTCAACATGGTCTGTTTTCAAGATAGCTCTAGTCATAATAACTAGCCTAATGATTGAGAAAACTCAGAAAAGTTAAATTTGATGATAAACATTTATTCAACTTATATGTTTAAAATTCCTTGACTTTTAATGATTTATTATATTCAAGGTAATCTTCTCTCCTTAGGTAGATATGACTCTGAAGTTTGACCTTGCTGAGAGAGGAAAGTTCAGTTTATCTCATACTTACAACGCCCCCTGGAATTTTAAGACATCTGCAATTGGTTAGTTAGAAATGTTACTTACCGACCTTATTTTGCTAAGTGTAATGTGGAATATATATCTTTAGTTGCTTTTGTGTTTCTTCCATCTGGTATGAATGTTTTAGTTTCTGCTCTGTATTGGTAATCTCTGTGTAGCTTATCTCTTTTTTTGTGTGTGTGATGTATGCTTGTTTTTAAGTAATTCATTAGCCCTTTTTCTTTTATACATTTTTTCTAGATTCACTTTCAGTATTTGATGTTGTATACTTTCTCAGTGGAACATTTTTTTTTTTAACTCGTGGGTTGTCTCCCATAGAGGCAGGGTGACCCCAAAAAGAAAGAAAACCCTCAAAAAGAAAATACTTTCATCATCATTCAACACTATCACCTCACTCATACATAATCACTGTCTTTGCAGAAGCGCTCAGATACGACAGTTTAAAAGTCAACTTCCAAACTGCCAATATCCCAAACTCCTCCTTAAAGTGCAGGCATTGTACTTCCCATTTCCAGGACTCAAGTCTGGCTAACCAGTTTCCCTGAATCCCTTCACAAAATATTACCCTGCTCACACTCCAAGAGCTCGCCAGGTCCCAAAAACCGTTTCGTTGATTTTTTTTTTTTTATTCTTAACACATCGGCCGATTCCCACCAAGGCAGGGTGGCCCGAAAAAGAAAAACTTTCATTATCATTCACTCCATCACTGTCTTGACAGAGGGGTGCTTTACACTACAATTTATAAAACTGCAACATTAACACCCCTGCTTCAGAGTGTGGACACTGTACTTCCCATCTCCAGGACTCAAGTCTGGCCTGCCGGTTTTCCTGAATCCCTTCATAAATGTTACTTTGCTTACACTCCAACAGCACGTCAAGAATTAAAAACCGTTTGTCTCCATTCACTCCTATTAAATGTGCTCACGCATGTTTACTGTAAGTCCAAGCCCCTCGCACTCAAAACCTATACCCCCTCCCTCCAGCCTTTCCTAGGCCAACCCTTACCCTGCCTAACCTCCACTACAGATTTATACACTCTTGAAGTCATTCTGTTTCATTCCATTCTCTCTACATGTCTGAACCACCTCAACAACCCTTCCTCAGCCCTCTGGACAACAGTTTAGGCAATCCTACACCTCCTCCTAACTTCCAAACTATGAATTCTCTGCATTATATTCACACCACACATTATCCTCAGACATGACATCTCCACTGCCTCCAGCCTTCTCCTCACTGCCACATTCATCACCCATGCTTCACACTTATATTAGAGCATTGGTAAAACTATACTCTCATTCATTCCCCTCTTTGCTTCGAAGGACAAAGTTCTTTGTCTCCACAGACTCCTAAGTGCATTGCTCACCCTTTTCCCCTCATCAATTCCATGATTCACCTCATCTTTCATAGACCCATCTGCTGACACGTCCACCCCCAAATATCTGAATGCATTCACCTCCTCCATACTTTCTCCCTCCAATCTGATATCCAATCTTTTGTCACCTAATCTTTTTGTTATCCTCATAACATTACTCTTTCCTATATTCACTTTTAATTTTCTTCTTTTACATACCCTACCAAATTCATCCACCAGCCTCTGCAACTTCTCTTCAGTGTCATCAGCAAAAAGCAACTGTGACAACTCCCAGTTTATGTTAGATTCTTTATCTTTTAACTCCTCACCTCTTGCCAAGACCCTCGCATTCACTTCTCTTACAAACCCATCTATAAATATATTGAACAACCTCAGTGACATCACACATCCCTGTCTAAGACCTGCTTTTACTGGGAAATAACACCCCTCTTTCCTACATACTGTAACCTGAGTCTCACTATCCTCGTAAAAACTCTTCACTGCTTTCAGTAACCTACCTCCATTACCATACACCTGCAACATCTGCCACATAGCCCCCCAATCCACCCTGTCGTACGCCTTTTCCAAATCCATAAATGCCACAAAAACCTTTTTACACTTATCTAAATACTGTTCACCTCTGTGTTTCACTATAAACACTTGGTTTATACACCTCCTACTTTTCCTAAAGCCTCCTTGCTCATCTGCTATCCTGCTCTCCGTCTTATTCTTGATTCTTTCAATAATGACTCTTCCATAGCATTTCGCTGATTATCGAAGCTGAATTTACTAAACAGCCCTTCATATTGGCTATTTCGTAGGATCTGTGCACTTGGATTTATTCTTGTTTGTATGTCATTGGATTGTAATTGGAGTATAATGTTATATCTGAGATTGTTTATAGCTCTGACTGACCCTTTGAGGGTCGGTCACATACAAGTACGTCATTGCAGCCAGGGTCGGTCACGTACTTGTACGCCTAAATTCTAGCATCTTCAAATCTGGTGGAAGAAAGCTGGCAGGCCTACATATGAAAGAATGGGTCTGTGTGGTCAGTGTGTGCAGTATAAAAAACATCCTGAAGCACACTGTGCATAATGAGAAAAAAAAATTCTGAATGTGTTTTTGGTTTAAAACAGTGACTTTCTAGTGTATTTTCGTATGGTATTTATGGTTGTATTCTCGTTTTCTTGGTCTCAATTGATAGAATGGAAGATATATTACAGAAATAGAGATGATTTTGATTGGTTTCACGATGACAAGTACCTTGAAATTGAGCTCAAAATAGGGAAAATTATCAATTTTTGCTGATGTTCAAGAGTAAACAAATCAAGCCACATGTCCAGTACATGTTAACTGGTGAGTCTGATATTCTTTCACAAGTGTGCTGACACCATTTATAACGTTTTTACAATGATGCAGTAATATACATAACAGAAAACCTATTTTCTGTGAGAATAAAAATTCAAAATGGAAAGCGAGTAATGTAAGAGGGGCCTTGAGACACGACTAATGAACAAATAAAATGTCATTTCAGTGCTAGGAATGTCTGTCGTGTTTATTCTGGACCCTATTTCGAAACTGGCATCTTTTGAAATTTGAAATTGCCCAAATTGCCAAATTCTGATCACTTTATTGGGTAGTTGAAATCAGTAAATGGGCAGACTCTTGTACTCAGTCGATAGAACAAATGGAGTTCTAAGGAAATAGATATGATTTTAGTCAATTGCAACATTGGAATTGGCCGAAAATAGGGCTCAAAGTGGGTGAAATCGCCCACTTCGAGACCGCAAACTTTACAAGAGCATAATTCCGTAAGTTTTCCATCAAATTTCATAATTTATGTGTCATTATGATCAGAAAAAGATTCTCTATCATTTCATAAGAAAAAATAATTTATTTTCTTTTCAAAAATTTTTCGACCCTGAGAACGAGTTTGGGAGAGGGCCTCTCGACCCTCAAAGGGTTAAAGCCTTGTTATTCATGAAGATCAGGTCTAGCGTATTTTCATTTCTGGTAGGTTATGTTATCTGTTGGCTCAAAGCAAAGCATTTTACAAAGCCCCAATAGTTCTTTGGTATACACGTGTATGTTGGGTTAATGTGCTTCCAGGTACTATTTTTGTTACAGAGCTGTTGTTTGCCATCTTCTATTTAACATAACATAATATTTAATGTAGGAGTTTCAAGCTTCCAAGGCAGATATCTATCTATATTTACTTTTTTATTAACACACCGGCCATTTCTCACCAAGGCAGGGTGACCTGAAAAAAGAAGGAACTCCTTCATCATCATTCACTCCATTACTGTCTTCCCAGAGACACACCTACACCACAGTTAAAAAGCTGCAGCATATCAACACTCCTCTTTCAGAGTGAAGGCATTGTACTCCTAAGGTCCAGGACTCAAGTCCAGCTAACCAGTTTCCCTGAATCCACTCCAACAGCACGTCAAGTCATTAAAACTATTTGTCTCCACTTGCTCCTATCTGACACACTCAGGAACACTTGCTGGAAGTCCAAGCCTCTCACACACAAAACCTCCTTTTCCACCTCCCTCCAACCTTGCCTAGGCTGACCCCTACCCCACCTTCCACTACAGATTTATACACTTTCCAAGTCATTCTGTTTCGTTCCATCCTCCCTAAATGTCCGACCACCTCAGCAGTCCTTCATCAGCCCCCTGGATAATACTTTTAATAACCCTGCACCTCCTCCAAATTTCCAAACTATGAATTCTCTGCATTTTATTCATACCACACATTCCCCTCAGACATGACATCTCCACTGCCTCCAGCCTTCTTGGTGTGACATTCCCCACCCATGCTTCACACCCATATAAGAGCATTGGTATAACTATACTCTCATACATTCCCTTCTTTGCATCCATGGATAACAATATGTATCTCCACAGACTCTTCAGTACACCACTAACCTTTCTCTCATCAATTTTATGACTCGCCTCGTCTTTCATAGACCCACCTGCTGACAAATCCACTCCCAGATATCCAAATACATTTACTTCTTCCATACTCCCTCCCTCCAGTCTGATACTCATCTTTCATTACCTAAATTTTTTGTTATCTTCAACACTATACTCTTTCCTATGTCCACCAACCTCTGCAACTTCTCTTCAGAATCTCCCAAAAGCACAGTATCATCAGCAAAAAGCAACTGTGACAACTCCTACTTTGTGTTAGATTATTTATCTTTTAATCCCATGCTTCTTGCCAATACCTGAACATTCACTTCTCTTACATCCCCATCTATAAACATATTGAACAGCCATGGTGACATCATGCATCCCTGTCTAAGGCCTACTTTTACTGGAAAATAATCACCCCCTCTCCTACATGCTACATGCTCCCATGCTATTCTCGTAAAGACTCTACTGCTTTCAGTAACCTACGTCCTTTTCCATATATTTGCTGGCACAATACCCCCCTATCTATCCTATCTTTATCATTCTGTGAATTCTTCTGCCACTATTGAGGGTTATTTATATACAAGGACAAGTTTGGGAGGATATGTAAAGGAAGAAAGTTGAATGTGAGCCATACCCCCGGCTGGGATTGAACCCGCGGTCATAGAGTCTCAAAACTCCAGCCCGTCTCGTTAGCCACTAGACCAGCTAGCCACAATAAGATTCATCCAACTAGGTATATTTCTACACCATAGGAAGGTTAGCACAGGCACCTCTGTGACCACAAATGCAAGTTTTTACAGACGAATCTCCAGCTAGTGTGGCCGTGACGAACTCTAGCTCAAGTCCCTTCACTGCCGTCAACATGACTCAAGAAATCGTAATGACACGATTGCAAATAAACCATACCCCCGGCCGGGATTGAACCCGCGGTCATAGAGTCTCAAAACTCCAGCCCGTCGCATTAGCCACTAGACCAGCTAGTCACAATAAGATTCATCCAACTAGGTATATTTCTACACCATAGGAAGGTTAGCACAGGCACCTCTGGTGTAGAAATATACCTAGTTGGATGAATCTTATTGTGGCTAGCTGGTCTAGTGGCTAACGCGACGGGCTGGAGTTTTGAGACTCTATGACCGCGGGTTCAATCCCGGCCGGGGGTATGGTTTATTTGCAATCGTGTCATTACGATTTCTTGAGTCATGTTGACGGCAGTGAAGGAACTTGAGCTAGAGTTCGTCACAGCCACGCTAGCTGGAGATTCGTCTGTAAAAACTTGCATTTGTGGTCACAGAGGTGGCTGTGCTAACCTTCCTATGGTGTAGAAATATACCTAGTTGGATGAATCTTATTGTGGCTAGCTGGTCTAGTGGCTAACACGACGGGCTGGAGTTTTGAGACTCTATGACCGCGGGTTCAATCCTGGCCGGGGGTATGGTTTATTTGCAATTGTGTCATTACGATTTCTTGAGTCATGTTGAATGTGAGCATAGATAAGAGTAAGATGATGAGAATATCAAATGAGTTAGGTAAAGAAAAATTGGATATTACATTGGAGGGAGGGAGTATGGAAGAAGTGAATGTATTCAGATATTTAGGAGTAAACTTGTCAGCAGATGGGTTTATGAAGGATGAGGTTAACCATAGAATTAATGAAGGAAAAAAGATGAGTGATGCATTGAGGTATCTGTGGAGACAAAAAATGTTATCCATGGAGGCAAAGAAGGGAATATATGAGAGTATAGTGGTACTAACATTTTTATATGGGTGAGAAGCATGGGTTGTGAATGCTGCAGTGAGGAGGATGCTGGAGGCAGTGGAGATGTCATATTTAAGGGCAATGTGTAGTGTAAATATTATGCAGAGAATTCTTAGTGTGGAGTTACTAAAGAGTATTATTCAGAGGGCTGAAGAAGGGGTTGTTGAGGTGGTTTGGTCATTTAGAGAGGATGGAGCAAAATAGATTGACTTGGAGGGTGTATAAATCTGTAGAGGAGGAGAGGAGGGGTAGGAGTCATCCTAGGAAAGGATGGAGGGAAGAGGTAATAGAGGTTTTGTGCAAGGGGCCTGGACATGCAGCAGACATATGTGAGCATGTTAGATAGGAGTGAATGGAGACGTATAGTTTTTGGGGCCTGACGAGTTTTCCTGAATTAATTCACAAAATCCTGCTCACACTTCGACAACTCATCCGGTCCCTAAAAACCATTCATCTCCATTCACTCCTATCAAACATGCTCACACATGCCTACTGCATGTCCAGGCCCCTTGCACACACAACCTTTGTTACCCCCTCCCTCCAATGCTTTCCTAGGACGACCCCTACCCCTTCTCCCCTCCACTACAGATTTATATGCCCTCCAAGTCAACCTCTCTTGCTCCATCCTCTAAATGACCAAACCACCTCAATAACTGCTCTTCAGGCCTCTGATTTACACTGCACATTGCCCTTAGACACAACATCTCCACTGCCTCCAGCCTCCTCCTGCCTGCAGCATTCACAACCCATGCTTCACACCCATATAAGAATGTTGGTAGCATTATACTCCCTTACATTCCCTTCCTTACCACCATGGATAATGATTTTTGTCTCCATAGACCCCTCAATGCACCACCCACATTTTTTCCTTCATCACTTTTATTGTTAACCTCGTCCTTCGTAAACCCATCTGCTGACAAATCTACTCCCAAATATCTGAACACATTTGAGGGAGGTATTAGGTAGATGGGGAGAATATTTTGAGGAACTTTAAAATGTTGAGGAAGAAAGGGAGACAGTAATTTCATGCACTGGCCAGGGAGGTATACCATCTTTTAGAAGTGAAGAAGAGCAGAATGTAAGTGTGGGGGAGGTACGTGAGGCATTACGTGGAATGAAAGGGGGTAAAGCAGCTGGAACTGATATGATCATGACAGAAATGTTAAAAGCAGGGAGGATTATAGTGTTGGAGTGGTTGGTACTTTTGTTTAATAAATGTATGAAAGAGGGGAAGGTACCTAGGGATTGGCGGAGAGCATGTATAGTCCCTTTATATAAAGGGAAGGGGGACAAAAGAGATTGTAAAAATTATAGAGGAAAAAGTTTACTGAGTATACCAGGAAAAGTGTACGGTAGGGTCATAATTGAAAGAATTAGAGGTAAGACAGAATGTAGGATTGCAGATGAGCAAGGAGGTTTCAGAGTGGGTAGGGGATGTGTAGATCAAGCGTTTACATTGAAGCATATATGTGAACAGTATTTAGATAAAGGTAGGGAAGTTTTTATTGCATTTATGGATTTAGAAAAGGCATATGATAGAGTGGATAGGGGAGCAATGTGGCAGATGTTGCAAGTACAGTGGACCCTCGAATTTAGTCCTGCCTTTTCTGTATGCAAAACTATTTTTATTATCTATAAAATGTATTTTTTGTTAATATTTTTGGGTGTCTGGAATGGTTTAATTGGATTTACATTATTTCCTATGGGAAATATTAACAAAAAATACATTTTATAGATAATAAAAATAGTTTTGCATACAGAAAAGGCAGGACTAAATTCGAGGGTCCACATATATATATATATATATATATACAGTGGACCCCCGCATAACGATCACCTCCGAATGCAACCAATTATGTAAGTGTATTTATGTAAGTGCGTTTGTACGTGTATGTTTGGGGGTCTGAAATGGACTAATCTACTTCATAATATTCCTTATGGGAACAAATTCGGTCAGTACTGGCACCTGAATATACTTCTGGAGTGAAAAAATATCGTTAACCGGGGGTCCACTGTATATGGAATAGGTGGTAAGTTACTAAATGCTGTAAAGAGTTTTTATGAGGATAGTGAGGCTCAGGTTAGGGTGTGTAGAAGAGAGGGAGACTACTTCCCGGTAAAAGTAGGTCTTAGACAGGGATGTGTAATGTCACCATGGTTGTTTAACTCTTTGACTGTCGCAGCCGTATATATACGTCTTACGAGGTACCGTGTTTGACGTATATATACTCATAAATTCTAGCGGCTTCAAATCAAGCAGGAAAAAGCTGGTAGGCCCACATGTGAGAGAATGGGTCTGTGTGGTCAGTATGCACCATATAAAAAAAATCCTGGATCACGCAGTGCATAATGAGAAAAAAAAACTATGACTTTTTTTTTTTAATTAAAATGCCGACTTTGTGGTCTATTTTCGTATAGTATTTATGGTTGTATTCTCGTTTCATAGAATGGAATACATATTATAGAAATAGAGGTGATTTTGATTGATTTTACTATAAAAAGAACCTAGAAATGGAGCTCAAAGTAGGGGAAATGATTGATTTTTGCCAATGTTCAAAAGTAAACAAATGATGCCATTGTCCAATAAATGTCCAACTAGCCATTCTAATATGCAGTCATAAATGGGTTGATGTTATTTATACAATTATTACAGTATTGCACTAGTCTGCATAATAGTAAGTCTTCTATTTTTTGTTTGAATAAAAATTCAAAATAGAAAGCAAGAGTAATATCATAGGGGCCTGGAGACATGACTGATGAACAAAGAAAATGTTATTTTAGAGCCAGGAATGTCTGCATTGTTCATTCTGTACCTTATTTTGAAATTGTCATATTTTTTAATTTTGATGAAATTGGCCAAATTGCAAATTTCTGACCACATTATTAGGTAGTTGAAATCGGTAAATGGGCAGTTTCTTGTACTCAGTCGATAGAAAAAATGGAGTTCTAAAGAAATAGCTATGAGTTTGGGCGACTGGAACAAAGGAATTAGCCAAAAATAGGGCTCAAAGTGGGCAAAATCGCCGATTTGTAAACAGCGCCAAGGTCGCTAACTTCGCGAGAGCATAATTCCATCAGTTTTCCATCAAATTTCTTTTTTTTGGTGTCATTACAATCGGGAAAAGATTCTCTATCATTTCATAAGAAAAAATAATTTTTTTTTTTTTTTAAATTTTGCGACACCAGGAGACACCTCAGGATTGGGGGCTGCGACAGTCAAAGGGTTAATATATTTATAGATGGGGATGTAAAAGAAGTAAATGCTAGGGTGTTCGGGAGAGGGGTGGGATTAAATTATGGGGAATCAAATACAAAATGGGAATTGACAGTTACTTTTTGCTGATGATACTGTGCTGATGGGAGATTCTAAAGAAAAATTGCAAAGGTTAGTGGATGAGTTTGGGAGTGTGTGTAAAGGTAGAAAGTTGAAAGTGAACATAGAAAAGAGTAAGGTGATGAGGGTATCAAATGGTTTAGATAAAGAAAAATTGGATATCAAATTGGGGAGGAATATGGAAGAAGTGAATGTTTTCAGATACTTGGGAGTTGACGTGTCGGTGGATGGATTTATGAAGGATGAGGTTAATCATAGAATTGATGAGGGAAAAAAGGTGAGTGGTGCATTGAGGTATGTGTGGAGTCAAAAAACCTTATCTATGGAGGCAAAGAAGGGAATGTATGAAAGTATAGTAGTACCAACACTCTTATATGGGTGTGAAGCTTGGGTTATGAATGCAGCAGCAACGAGGCAGTTGGAGGCAGTGGAGATGTCCTGTCTAAGCGTAGGCAATGTGCGGTGTAAATATTATGCAGAAAATTCGGAGTGTGGAAATTAGGAGAAGGTGTGGAGTTAATAAAAGTATTAGTCAGAGGGCAGAAGAGGGGTTGTTGAGGTGGTTTAGTCTTTTAGAGAGAATGGATCAAAGTAGAATGACATGGAGAGCATTTAAATCTGTAGAAGGAAGGCAGGGTAGGGGTCGTCCTCGAAAAGGTTGGAAGGAAGGGGTAAGGGAGGTTTTGTGGGCGAGGGGCTTGGACTTCCAGCAGGCGTGCATGAGTGTGTTCGATAGGAGTGAATGGAGACGAATGGTATTTGGGACCTGACGATCTGTTGGAGTGTGAGCAGGGTAATATTTAGTGAAGGGATTCAGGGAAACCGGTTATTTTTTTATAACCGAACTTGAGTCCTGGAAATGGGAAATACAATGCCTGCACTCTAAAGGAGGGGTTTGGGATATTGGCAGTTTGGAGGGATATGTTGTGTATCTTTATATGTATATGCTTCTAAACTGTTGTGTTCTGAGCACCTCTGCAAAAACAATGATTATGTGTGAGTGAGGTGAAAGTGTTGAATGATGATAAAGGTATTTTCTTTCTTTTTTTGGGTCGCCCTGCCTCGGTGGGAGACGGCCGACTTGTTGAAAAAAAAAAAATAGTTTTTTAGCTACTCCTTCTCTCCAGTGTGATACATAATTTTTCTTTTTGTTAATACAGTGGAACCTCTGCTTATGAGTGCCCCACCATGCAAGTCTTTCAGGATACGAGCTGTCTCTTGGTCAATTTTTTGCCCCTGGATACGAGCCAAAATTCAGGTTGCAAGCTTCCCCCTCAAGGGAGGTTCCTTGATGCTGGTCAGGGGCTCTTGATCTTGGGAATTGTATCTGTGCTCCAGTTCCCTGAATTAAGCCTTAACACTTTCCATCCCCTCCCCCCACAGGCATTGTATAATCCTACGGGTTTAGCGCTTCCCCATTATAATAATAATTTTTTTTTTAACAAGTCAGCCATCTCCCACTGAGGCAGGGTGACCCAAAAAGAAAGAAAATCCCCAATAATAATAATAATAATAATAATAATAATAATATGTATAATAATATAATACATACTATAATAATAATTATAATAATAATAATTATAATAATAGTAATAATACTGTAGTAGGTAGTAGGTTGGTAGACAGCAACTGCCCAGGGAGGTACTACCGTCCTGCCAAGTGAGTGTAAAACGAAAGCCTGTAATTGTTTTACATGATGGTAGGATTGCTGGTGTCCTTTTTTCTGTCTCATAAACATGCAAGGTTTCAGGTACGTCTTGCTACTTCTACTTACACTTAGGTCACACTACACATACATGTACAAGCATATATTATATACACACCCCTCTGGGTTTTCTTCTATTTTCCTTCTAGTTCTTGTTTTTGTTTATTTCCTCTTATCTCCATGGGGAAGGGGAACAGAATTCTTCCTCCGTAAGCCATGCGTGTTGTAAGAGGCGACTAAAATGCCGGGAGCAAGGTCCTAGTAACCCCTTCTCCTGTATAAATTACTAAATTTAAAAAGAAAAACTTTCGTTTTTCTTTTTAGGCCACCCTGCCTCTGTGAGATACGGCCGGTTTGTTGAAAAAAAAAAATACTATAATAACAAGTGAGCTTCAGAATACCACTACTGGATGGCACAGTGAATACCACAACAACGCTCACAATCACTAGTGCAGGTGCTTACCTCGCAGTGGAAGGATTTCTCTCGCGTTTTGCTTACGTTTTGTGCGATTATTTTGCTAAATTTCTTTTTTCTAACCATGGGTCCCAAGAAAGTAAGTGCAAAGGGCAATGCTGAAAAGAAAAAGATGATGTCCATGGAAGTAAATCATGAAATCATAGATAAACACAAAAGAGGTGTGTGGGTTTTGGACTTGGCCAGTATTTTGTCCTGCCTCCTGAGAGCAGGAATTTTGCTGGAACAGATTAATGGCATTTTAGTTAATTTAAATGAGGAAAATTGATTCAGCATACAAGCAGATCGGATTACGAGCTAGGTCACAGAACGGATTAAACTCGTAAGCAGAGGTTCCACTGTAGTTTGATACCCTCATCACCTTACTCTTATCTATGTTCACTTTCAACTTTTTTCCTTTACACACCCTCCCAAACTCATCCACTAACCTTTGCAACTTCTCTTTACAGTCTCCCAAAAGCACAATACCATCAGCAAAAAGTAACTGTGTCAACTCCCATTTTGTATGTGATTCCCCATACTTTAATCCAACCCCTTTCCTCAGCACCCTAGCATTTACTTCTTTTACAACTCCAACTATAAATATGTTAAACAATCATGGCAACAACATTACACATCCCTGTCTATGGCCTGGAAAGTAATCTCCCTCTCTCCTACACTCCCTAATCTGAGCCTCACTATCCTCATAAAACTCTTTACTACATTGCTACCCTATCCATCCTATCATATGCCTTTTTTAAATCCATAAATGCAATGAAAACATGCCTAACATTATATAAATATTGTTCACTTATATGTTTCAATGTAAACACTTGGTCTACACATTTGAAAGCCTTCTTGTTAATCTACATTTCTGCTCTCTGTATTACCTCTAATTCTTTCAATAATAATCCTACCGTACACTTTACCTGGTATCCTCAGTAAACTTTTTTTTCATCAAATCAGCTATATCCTACCAAGGCAGGGTGACCTAAAAAGAAAAACTTTCATTTTTCTTTTTAAATTTAGTAATGTATTCAGGAGAAGGGTGTTACTAGCCCCTTGCTTCCTCGGTAAACATTTTTTTTAACAAGTCAGCTGTTTTCCACCAAGTCAGGGTGACCCAAAAGGAAACAAAAAAACTTTCATCATCATTTAGCACTTTCACCATCACTCATACATAATCACTGTCTTTGCAGAGGCACTCTGATACAACAGTTTAGATGTCCCTCCAAACTGCCAGTATCCCAAACCCCTTCTTTAAAGTGCAGGCATTGTACTTCCCATTTCCAGGACTCAAGTCCAGCTAACCAGTTTCCCTAAATCCCTTCACAAAAATTACCCTGCTTATACCCTAACAGCTTGTCAGGTTCCAAAAGCCATTAGTGTCCATTCACTCCTAACACGCTCATGCACGTTTGCTGGAAGTCCAAGCCCCTCGCCCACAAGAACCTCCTTTACCCCCTCCCTCCAACCTTTTAGAGGACAACTCTTACCCCGCTTTCCTTTCCCTACAGATTTATACACTTTCCAAGTCATTCTACTTTGTTCTCAGTAAATGTATTCCCCTATAATTTTTACAATCTCTTTTGTCCCCATTTCCCTTATATAAAGGAATTATACATCCTCTCTCCTAATCCCGTGGTACCTTCCCCTTTTTCAAACATTTATTGAACAAAAGTTCCAACCAGTCGAACACTATATCCCCCCCCTGTTTTTAACATTTCTGTCATGATCAAATCAGTTCCAGCAGTCTGTAATCATTAGGATTAATCTGCCCGAAATGCTCAGGCATGTTAGTGGCTCTCTTTGTGCTTAACAATATCTTATAATGTAAATATCACATTATATACTTTGCAAAAGCATAAATATTTTTATTTTTATTTGCACATTTGAAACTTCTGTCATATTACTTCTCTGTTTACCCTATCATATGCCTTTTATAAATCCATAATTTATAATAAACAGTTCCTTACCCTTATCTAAATTCTGCTTCACTTGTTTTAATGCAAACTCTTCTCTCATACATACCTTCTCTTTCTGAAGTCTCCATGTTTCCTTGTAATCCTATTTTCTTCCTTTTTTCTAACAGTTTCAATAATAATTTTTTCTTTCACTACCCAGTGTACTTATAAGATTTACTCCCATATAAGTACTGCACTGCTGTTTCCTTTTTCCTCATACTGGGGATCTACACATTTTTATTTTTATCTTCTCTTCTTTCATCTTTAATTTAAACAAATACACCAACCATCAGAAATTATGGTATTTCCAAGCTTATGATCTCCTAGTCTAACCCCCCCCCCCCACCTTTACCCTCCACACACACATACTAACCACTTTCTCTCTCTTACAGGGTTAGGTTTAGCGTTCCTAACTTTATTTACAAGCTAAGAGCTGTTATGTATATCAGTTCATTTGAAAGTCTTTTTATTGTGAGAAAGGTCAATGCCAACTGTGATTTCAGTATCTGCATCTGATTCCCAGAAATGGAACTCACATTCATTATATTGTGCCAGTTAGAAATGATGCTTCTGCTTACAACAGCAGGCGTGACAGCAGCTTTCTCAGAACAAATTAGGTGGTAAGTGTGGGGGCCACTAGAAGTCAGTCTTAATCCCTTCTCTCCTAGTTGCTTTACCCCCTTTTCATTCTACCCATTAATGTCTTGTTATCAAGGTAATAACCCGCTACTGTTATTTCTTATTTGTACTATTCATAAAGAATATAATTCATTTTCACTTATTTTTTCTAATTTAATGTTTTTCAGCTGTTTATGTGCCTCTGGATATGGCATGGGGGGCAGAACATGAAGTGGTGGTACGAGAGGATGAACTGCGTCATTGGCTCAATGTTTCTTGGTCAGCCTTGCCAAGTGACAAGTTTACTTCTCTCATCCACTTTGTCAGTCATTCAGAAACACGTGCTGACCTCTCACTCAGGGCACTGGTAGAGTAATTTCCTTGTGTTTTAGAACTTATTTAATAATTCATTTTAGTTTTCTGTATTTTGAAACTTGCTAATATGGAGCAGGATGAAGTTGAAGCCATATGTGGGCCAGCAGTTTCATTTGATAAATTGACTTTTATCTTGTTGATATCATTATGCTCTGTCTGTCTGCATGTCTGTCAGCTTATTGTATTTTTAAATTTTCATAATGATCGTAACAATATACAGTGGTCCCTCAATAATCGTCCATAATCCGTTCCTGGAAGTGGGACTATTATCGAAATGGACGATTTATGAATCAATTTTCCCCATAAGAAATAATGTAAATTCAATTAATCCATTCCTGACACCCAGAAGTATTAAAACAAAAAATTTTTTTACATGAAATATAGATGTAGTACATAAACAATACAGTGGCACATGATGAATTAAACATTAACAGAATAACACTTACCTTTATTGGCGATTCTTCTTTGTGTATGGAAGACTGGAGAATGAGATTGATTGGATGAATTACTGTTTGGAAGGGGAATCCCCTTCCATCAACACCTCGGGTACCAATTGTTTTTCTGGGGTTACTTCTCTTCTCTGTTTCTTAATGCCACTAGGACCACCTTGAGAGTCACTGGAGTCCTGTCTCGCAAAAAAACTGTCCAGAGAGCTCTGTTTCTGGCGTCTCTTTAAAACTTCCCTAAAATGGGCCAAGACTCTGTCACTGTACAAGTTGCCGATATGGCTTGCAACATCCTTCTTTAGGTGATGTTTCTCCATAAATCTTTCCATCCCACTCCACATTTAAAAAATCTCCTTAATTTCTGAAGAAGGCACCTTCCTCCATCTCTCTTCCTCCTCCTCTGCAGCAAGATTCAGAGCTGCCATCTGTTGCTGTTCCTACTGAAGCTCTTGCAGCTCCTCAGTGGTTAGCTCTTTGTTGTGGTCCTCCACCAACTCTTCCACATCCTCCAAACTCACATCCAACCCCATGGAAGTCCCCAGTGCCACAATGGATTTAACAACTGACATAGGCTCATCAGGGTCAGCCCCAAACCCTTCAAAATCCCTCTTGTGGACACAATCTGGCCACAATTTTCTCCAAGCAGAGTTCAAAGTCCTGGTAGTCACTCCCTCCCAAGCCTTACCTATAAGGCTTACACAATGGAGAATGCTGAAATGTTCTTTCCAAAAATCTCGTAGGGTCAAGTGAGTGTCTGAGGTCACATTCAAGCACCTTTCAAACATTGCTTTGGTGTAGAGTTTTTTAAAGTTTGCAATGACCTGCTGGTCCATGGGCTGGTGGAGAGGAGTGGTATTCGGGGGCAAGAACTTTACTGTGATGAACCCAAACTCCTTTAGAATTAGGTCATCCAAGTTTGGAGGATAAGCAGGTGCATTATCCATTACTAGGAGACACTTGAGATCCAATTTCTTTTCCAGGAGGTAATTCTTCACACTAGGGCCAAACACTTCATTGAACCACTCTACAAAAATTTCTCTCGTGACCCATGCCTTACTATTAGATTTCCAAAACACACACAATTTACTCTTCATAACATTGTTTTTCCTGAACCCTCTGGGATTTTCAGAATGGTACACTAGTAATGGCTTCACTTTGAAATCCCCACTAGCATTAGCAAAGAAGAAAGATTAGCGTCAGCCTGTCTTTCATAGGCTTGTGTCCTGGCATTGCCTTTTCCTCTTGTGTAATGAAGGTCCTCTTTGGCATTTTCTTCCAAAAGAGGCCTGTTTTGTCACAATTGAACACTTGTTCAGGTTTCAGTCCTTCAGCCTCTATGTACTCCTGGAATTCATGCACATATTTTTCAGCCGCCTTGTGGTCCGAACTGGCAGCCTCACCATGCCTTACCACGCTGTATATGCCAGTACGCTTCTTAAATCTCTCAAACCAGCCTTTGCTGGCCTTAAATTCACTCACATCATCACTAGTTGCAGGCAATTTCTTTACCAAATCGTCATGCAACTGCCTAGCCTTTTCACAAATAAGCGACGTCATAAGACTGTCTCCTGCTAATTGTTTCTCATTTATCCACACCAATAATAACTTCTCAACATCTTCGAGTACTGGTGATCTCATTTTTGTCAGCATATTTACCCCCTTTGCAACAACAGCATCCTTGATTTCCTTTTTCTTCGCTATGATGGAAGATATGGTTGTACGGGATTTGTTATACATCCTGGCCAGTTCACCCACATGTACACCACTATCATATTGTTCAATGATGTTTTTCTTAAATTCAGTCATATTTCTCACCTTCTTTACCAAAGGCTTGGCACTAGGAGCTTTCTTTGGAGCCATGGTACCTTATTTAGCACTTAAATAACTTGCAAGCACTAAAATAAATGAAATACAGTGGACCCCTGCTTAACGATCACCTCCCAATGCGACCAATTATGTAAGTGTATTTATGTAAGTGCATTTGTACGTGTATGTTTGGGGGTCTGAAATGGACTAATCTACTTCACAGTATTCCTTATGGGAACAAATTCGGTCAGTATTGGCACCTGAACAAACTTCTGGAATGAAAAAATATCGTTAACTGGGGGTCCACTGTATTATGAAATATTTCACTGGAGCACGTGAGGGGACCGTCGCTCACTGGTAAACAGTGGCACACTGGCTGGGAAGGAAAGGCCGAGGTGGCTCGAGGCCACTCAGACCGTGAGTACGCGTCCGGGACGAAGGACTATTAGCGAGTTACCGGACCATTTCCGAGCCAATATTTTGACGAAAAAACAGGACTATTTCCGAAATGGACGACTTTCAGGCCGGACGATTATTGAGAGACCACTGTACAGTGGAACTTCGAGTTTTGGCCGTTTTTAGTTTCGGTCACTTTTTTCTCCTAAATTTTGTCTTGAGTTTCAAACAGTACCTAGAGTTTAAACTGCCATACCAGACGTGTCCACCTGCCCACGCCCACACAAAGCATCCCACGTATGTGTTCTGAGTCAGTCTGGCTTTGTTTCTCCTCAAGTGAATATTACCCTGAACATTCATCCAAACATTTCACAATAATCCGTTACTTTTTGTGCTTGTTGATTGGAGGAATCACTTTAATATTTACAATATGATTCTAGGAATCACTTCAGTATCTACACCTGCATAAGCCTTATAGGTAAGGCATGACAGGGAGTGACTTCAAGGACTTTGAACTCTGCTTGGAGAAAATTGTGGCCAGAATGTGTCCAGGAGAAGGATTTTGAAGGGTATGAGGCTGACCCTGTCGACCCTACGCCTGTTGTGGAATCTATTGTGTCTTTGGGGATGTCCATGGGGTTGGAGGTGAGAAGACCACATGGAGTCTGCCTGGAGGTTATTCCGGGGATCAGCACCCCCGCGGCCCGGTCCATGACCAGGCCTCCCGGTGGATCAGGGCCTGATCAACCAGGCTGTTACTGCTGGCTGCACGTAGTCCAATGTACGAACCACAGCCTGGCTGATCTGGCACTGACTTTAGGTATCTCTCCAGCTCCCTCTTGAAGGCAGCCAGGGGTTTATTGGTAATTCCCCTTATGCTTGGTGGGAGGCTGTTGAACAGTCTTGGGCCCCAGACACTTATGGTGCTTTCTCTTAGTGTACCAATGGCACCCCTGCTTTTAATTTGGGGTATTTTGCATCGTCTGCCCAATCTTTTACTTTTGTAGGGAGTGATTTCTGTGTGCAGATTTGGGACCATGCCTTCTAGGATTTTCCAAGTGTAGATTATGATATATCTCTCTCCTGCATTCCAACGAGTACATGTCAAGTGCTTCCAAGTGTTCCCAGTAGTTCAGGTGCTTGACAGAACTTATACGTGCAGTAAAGGTTCTCTGTACACTCTCTAGATCTGCAATTTCACCTGCTTTGAACAAATATGTTAATGTACAGCAGTATTCCAGCCTAGAGAGAACAAGTTATTTGAAAAGGATCATCATTGGCTTGGCATCTCTCGTTTTGAACGTTCTTATTATCCATCCTATCATTTTCTTTGCACTTGTGGTCGTGGCACTGTTGTGGTCCTTGAAAGTGAGATCCTCAGACATTACCACGGGGAAGAGCTAACCTCAGAAAAGCTGAAAGACCATCTGGAACAGCAACAGACCACATCTGAGGATCTTGCTTCAGAGAAGGAAGAGGGAGGGATGGAGGTGTCTTCTTCAGAGATTAAGGAGATTTGTGCAATGTGGAGTAGGGTGCAGGATTTTACTGTGAAATATTACCCTGAGCAAGCTGAAACAAGCCATCTCTGCAACATGTTCAGTGACAAAACCATGTCCCATTTCAGACAAATGCTGAAGAGATGACAGAAACAGACCTCTCTGGACATTTTTTTTTTTTGTGAGACAGCGGTCCAGTGACTCTCAAGCTGGTCCTAGTATCTAAAGTCTTTATGGAGGGGGATTCCTCTTTCAAACAATAATAAATCCTCCCTCTCTCCACCCTGCCTTTCATACACCAACAAGAGTCTTCAATAAAGGTATGTAAATGTGATTGTTAACGTTATTTAAATGTTTATTTATTTCATTAGTCACTTAACCCTTTTGACTGTTTTCGACGTATAAATACGTCTTACGAGCCAATGTTTCTGACGTATATATACTCAATAATTCTAGCGGCTTCAAATCAAGTGGGAGAAAGCTGGTAGGCCCACATGTGAGAGAATGGGTCTGTGTGATCAGTGTGCACCACATAAAAAAAATCCTGCAGCACACATTGCGTAATGAGAAAAAAAAAACTCTGATCGTTTTTTTGGAATAAAATGCCGACTTTGAGGTGTATTTTCGTATAGTATTTATCGTTGTATTCGCGTTTTCTTGGTCTTAGGTGATAAAATGGAAAACATATTACAGAAATAGAGATGATTTTCATTACTTTTACGATGAAAACGACCTTGAAACTGAGCTCAAAGTAGCGGAAATGTTCGATTTTTACCAATGTTCAAGAGTACATAAATCACACCACACGTCCAATACACGTCAACTGGGGAGTCTAATATTCTTTCACTAGTGCACTGATATTATTTATACCATTTTTACAATAATGCAGTCGTCTGCATAACAGTAAATTTTGTATTTTTTTGTATGAATAAAAAATCAAAATAGAAAGCAATAATAATATAAGAGGGGCCTAGAGATGTGACTAATGAACAGAGCATATGTTATTTTAGTGCCACGAATGTCTACCTTGTTTATTCTGGACCCTATTTTGAAATTGGCATCTTTTTTATTTTGCGTGAAATTGGCCAAATTGCCAATTTCTGACCACCATAATGGGTAGTCCAAATTAGTAAATGGGAGGTTTCTTGTACTCAGCTGATAGATAAAATGGAATTCTAAAGAAATAGCTATGAGTTTGGTCAACTGGAACAATGGAATTGGCTGAAAATTGGGCTCAAAGTCGGCGAAATCGCCGATACGCATATGTCGCCGAGACCGCTAACTTCGCGGGAGCATAATTCCACGAGTTTTCGACCAAATTTCGAACTTTTGGTGTCATTACCATCGGGAAAAGATTCTCTATCATTTCATAAGAAAAAATAATTTTTTTTTTTTTCAAAAATTGAGCGACATAGAATGACAGTTTCAGAGAGGGGCCTGAAACAGTCAAAGGGTTAAGTACTATATGTATTTATAACTGTTTTGTGTTTGTAAAACTATAGCTATTCTTTAAAAAATGTATTTTTTGTAATATTTTTGGGTGTCTGGAATGGATTAATTGGCTTTACGTTATTTCGTATGGGAAATATTGCTTTGACTTTCAAACAGTTTGAGTTTCGGCCAAGCTTTTGGAACAGATCACAGCCGAAACTCGAGGTTCTACTGTATCTGGTATGGGGATGGGGTGTAGAAATGAGTATTGCCATTATTCATTGGATGATCTAAATAAGGAAAAGCACCCAAGGATTTATAAGAGGCCATATGTAGTTCTTTTCTGTGAAAATGAAGAGGACAGTTTTTTTTTTTTAATTGAATGGAAAAAAGTATATCAGGTAAACTGTATGGCAGAATTATTATTAAGTGTAGTTGATAAGAATGGATTTACAAAGAGAATGGGATATGTGAATCAGTAGTTTGCCTTGAAGCACACAATTGAACAGTATGTATTTAGATAATAAATTGGAGCATTTTTATAATTTTATAAATTTAGAATAGGGTACAGTATTGCAGGTGGATGAAATAGGTGGCAAACTGTAGAACATTATTAAGAGTATTGATGAAAGTGAGGCTAACTAGATTCAGGAAAACCAGTTAGCCAGTTTTGAATCCTGGAGCTGGGAAGTACAGGTCCTGCACTCTAATGGAAGGGTGACAATGTTGCAGCTTGAAGGCTCATCTTAACTGTGATATCAGCACAATTCTGGCAAGACAATGAATAAATAATGGTGAATGTGTTTCCTCGTTTTTGGGGGGGGTGGGGGAGGGGGTTGTCTTACCTCATTGGGAGATATTCAGTGTGATGCTCAAGTAAAGATGTGTTGGAAAGAAAAATATTTACTACATTTGTCTGTAATAGTAGGTTTCTGGTAAGGAGATGTATGTGTGTGTGTGTATTACAGAGTATTGTATTAAAATATTTATATATAAAATAACGCTCCATATATAATGTCATTTTCTGTGTAGTATACTGAAAGCGGACGTGTATTATTCCCTGAAAGTGAGCGCGTTTTATTCCTGTCAGTCAGGCAGTGGCCAGGTCAGGAGCAGATGAGAGGTGTTTTTTAGTTCAGTATGTGTAGGAATGTGGCTGAGTGAAGTTGTCATGGGTTGGTATTAGTTTCAGTAGGTAATTTTGGTTAGCATTTTAGTTTATACCATAAGTGTTTGTGTTTAAGTGCTCTCATGTTTATTTGTAAAGCCCTAGTATGCAGGGGCCTGTGTTTTGGAGAGTATTTAATGTTTCAACTATAGGCTAAGTAGCTTGCAGAAAGGGGGGTGTCATGGAGCCTCCCTGTTCATAAATGTTCATTTATTTTGTTTAACTCATTAGTAGCAGTGTGCTAGTGAGCTAATGTGAACTGGAGTGTGGTGGTTTTTTGTAGTAGTTATAAGTTGTATATAAGTTATAAGTTGTATATAAGTTACTATTAATATAGATATATTTTTATAGGAATAGTAGAACCTCGGCTTACAAATGCCCCACCATGCGAATTTTTCAGAATACAGACTGTCGTTCGGTCGATTTTTTGCTTCTGGATATGAAGGAAATTTCACGATGTGAACTTCCCCCTCAGGGGAGGTTCCTTAAATAAATAAATAAATAAAATAATCATTTCTTTGCAAAGGTTACAATGTGTGTTTACATATCATAAGTGGAGCAAAGAAAGCGACTATTATGCTGAGGCATTTCGGGCAGACTTAACCTAATACTTATAGACAATTAAGTCTAGACAAGTGAAAAGTGTACTAGTAGTGGTTACAAGTGTTTTGCTGATGGTAGTGCCAACTACTGGCAGCCTTATGAAGTTTCTCCTTACTGTTATTATTATTATTATATTGTATTATTATTATTATTATTATTATTATAATAATTATTATTGTTATTAGTATGCATGTGGTGATGAGCTCTTGATCTAGGGAGTTGGATCTGTGCTCCAGTTCCCTAAATTAATAATAATAATAATATTAGGTATGTATTAATAATAATCATAATAATATGTAATAAGTAGTTTGTTAGATTATATATTGGTGGATAAAAGGTTGATGGGTAGGCTTCAGGATGTACATGTTTATAGAGGGGCAACTGATATATCGGATCATTATTTAGTTGTTGCTACAGTTAGAGTAAGAGGTAGATGGGACAAAAGGAAAAATGGCAACAACAAGTAAGAGAGAGATGAAAGTGTATAAACTAAGGGAGGAAGAAGTTTGGGTGAGATATAAGCAGCTATTGGCAGAAAGGTGGGCTAGTGCAAGTATGAGTAGTGGGGGGGTTGAAGAGGGTTGGAATAGTTGAAAAATGCAGTATTAGAATGTGGGGCAGAAGTTTGTGCCTCTAGGAGGGTGGGTGCAGGAGGAAAGAGGCGTGATTGGTGGAATGATGAAGTAAAGGGTGTGATAAAAGAGAAAAAGGTAGCTTATGAGAGGTTTTTACAAAGCAGAAGTGTTATAAGAAGAGCAGAGTATATGGAGAGTAAAAGAAAGGTGAAGAGTGTGGTGAGAGAGTGTAAAAGGAGAGCAGATGATAAAGTGGGAGAGGCATTGTCAAGAAATTTTGATGAAAATAAGAAAAAATTTTGGAGAGAGATAAACAAGTTAAGAAAGCCTAATGAATGAATGGATTTGTCAGTTAAAAAGAGAGTAAGGGAGTTAGTAGATGGGGAGATGGAAGTATTGGGTAGATGGCGGGAATATTTTGAGGAACTTTTAAATGTCAACGAAGAAAGGGAGGCAGTAATTTTATGCACTGGCCAGGGAGGTATACCATCTTTTAGGAGTGAAGAAGAGCAGGATGTGAGTGTGGGGGAGGTGCATGAGGCATTACGTAGAATGAAAGAGGGTAAAGCAGCAGGAATTGACAGGATCATTATAGAAATATTAAAAGGAAGGGGGGGATATAGTGTTGGAGTGGTTGGTACTTTTGTTTAATAAATGTATGGAAGAGGGGAAGGTACCTAGGGATTGTCAGAGAGATGTATAGTTCCTTTATATAAAAGGAAGGGGGACAAAAGAGATTGTAAAAATTATAGGGGAATAAGTTTACTAAGTATACCTGGAAAAGTGTGCAGTAGGGTTATTACTGAAAGAATTAGAGGTAAGACAGAATGTAGGATTGCGGATGAGCAAGGAGTTTTTAGAGTGGGTAGGGGATATGTAAATCAAGTGTTTGCATTGAAGCATATATGTGAACAGTATTTAGAAAAAGGTAGGGAAGTTTTCATTGTATTTATGGATTTAGAAAAGGCATATGATAGAGTGGATAGGGGAGCAATGTAGCAGATGTTGCAAGTAAATGTGTAAAGAGTTTTTATGAGGATAGTGAGGCTCAGGTTAGGGTGTGTAGAAGAGAGAGAGATTACTTCCCCGTAAAAGTAGGTCTTAGACAGGGATGTGTAATGTCACCATGGTTGTTTTATTATATTTATAGATGGGGTTGTAAAATAAGTAAATGCTGGGGTGTTGGGGAGAGGGGTGGGATTAAATTATGGGGAATCAAATACAAGACAGGAATTGACACAGTTACTTTTTGCTGATGATACTGTGCTTATGGACGATTCTAAGGTAAAGTTGCAAAGGTTAATGGACGAGTTTGGGAGGGTGTGTAAAGGTAAAGAGTTGAAAGTGAACATATGTAAAGAGTAAGGTGATTAGGGTATCAAATGATTTAGATAAAGAAAAATTGGATATCACATTGGAGAGAAGGAGTATGGAAGAAGTGAATGTTTTCAGATATTTGGGAGTTGATGTGTCAGCGGATGGGTTTATGAATGATGAGGTTAACCTTAGACTTGATGAGGGAAAAAAGGTGAGTGGTGCGTTGAGGTATATGTGGAGACAAAAAAACGTTATGAATGGAGGCAAAGAGGGGAATGTATGAAAGTATAGTGGTACCAACACTCTTATATGGGTGTGAAGCTTGGGTTGTAAATGCTGCAGCAAGGAGGTGGTTGGAGGCAGTGGAGATATCCTGCCTAAGGGCAGTGTGCGGTGTAAATATTATAAAGAGAATTTGAAGTGTGGAAATTAGGAGAAGGTGTGGAGTTAATAAAAGTATTAGTCAGAGGGCTGATGAGGGGTTGTTGAGGTGGTTTGGTCATTTAGAGAGAACGGATCAAAGTAGGAGAAGGAGGGCGGGGTAGAGGTCGTCCTTAAAAAGGTTGGAAGAAGGGGGTAAGGGAGGTTTTGTGGGCGAGGGGCTTGGACTTCCAGCAAGCGTGCATGAGTGTGTTTGAATGGAGATGAATGGTTTCTGGGACCTGATGAGCTGTTGGAGTGTGAGCAGGGTAATATTTAGTGAAGGGATTCAGGGAAAACGGCTATTTTTATATAGCTGAACTTGAGTTCTGGAAATGGGAAGTACAATGCCTGAATTTTAAAGGAGGGGTTTGGGATATTGGCAGTTTGGAGGGTTGTGTAATAAGATGGTATACACCTACCATCCGACTTACGACCGAGTTTGGTTCCGAGAAACTGGTCGTAAGTCGAAATGGTCGTAAATCGAACTTTACTACTGAATATCAACAAAACATTTATGTAATGAGTTTATTTTATTGTTTTATTTTGGTATTTCATGTTTTACTTTACTTTTTATGCTGTTAGCACTGTATTTTATACTGTAAGGTTTAGGATAAACACTGTGTACAACACAAATAGTTGTTTATTTCCCAGAAATTTGGCATAAAAAACACGGTCATAAGTCGAGTGGTCGTAAGTCGAGCAGGTCGTAAGTTGGATGGTAGGTGTATATATAATTGGGGCCCTGATATTATATTCTATAAGGAGTTTATTATTTCAGGTCCTTTTTTATATTGTATCTTTATATATGCTTCTAAACTGTTGTATCTGGGCACCTCTGCAAAAACAGTGATTATGTATGAGTGAGGTGAAAGTGTTGAATGATGTTGAAAGTATTTTTGTTTTGGGGATTTTCTTTCTTTTTGGTTCACCCTGCCTAGGTGGGAGACGGCCGACTTGTTGAAAAGAAAAAAAAAAATTATGTAGGTGAGGTTTTGTCCTTCTTTCCTAATAATAATTAATATTGTTTAATATATGAGTACATGCTGGCTCAAGGTTTGCTGTGTTTTTCAGTGTAATTTTATAACCCCTAGGCAGCAGTGTGAGCAGCCTTTAGGAGCCAGGACCGTTTTATTTAACCCTTTGAGGGTCGACAGGCCCTCTCTGAAACTCGTTCTCAGGGTCGGCCAAATTTAAAAAAAAAAAAAAAATATTTTCTCTTATGAAAAGATAGAGAATCTTTTCCCGATCATAAAGACACCAAAAGTTTGAAATTTGATAGAAAACTTACGGAATTATGCTCTCGCAAAGTTAGCGGTCTCAGCGATGTTTACGCGTCGGCGATTTTACCCACTTTGAGCCCCATTTTCGGCCAATTTCACTGTACTAGTCGACAAAAAACATGAATATTTCTCTAGAACTCCATTTTTTCTATCGAATGTGTGCAAGAAACCACTCATTTATGAAATTCAACTATCCAGTACAGTGGTCAGAATTTAGCAATTTTGCCAATTTCACACAAATTTCAAAAGATGCCAATTTCCGAATAGGGTCCAGAATAAACAAGAAAGACATTCCTGGCACTAAAATGACATTTCCTCTGGTCATTAGTCACGTCTCAAGGCCCCTCTTATATTCTTTTGCTTTCCACTTTGAATTTTTATTTTCACAAAAAATATAAGATTTACTGTTATGCAGACTACTGCATTAGTGTAAAAAATGGTATAAATATTATTGGTGCACTTGTGAAAGAATATTAGACTCACCAGTTGACGTGTATTGCACGCTTGGCACGATTTGTTTACTTTTGAAGTTTGGTAAAAATCGAACATTTCTGCTACTTTGAGCTCAATTTCAAGGCCCCTTTATTTGTAAAACCAGTCAAAATCATCTCAATTTCTGTAATATGTCTTCCATTCTATAAAATGAGACCAAGAAAACTAAAATACAACAATAAATACCATACGAAAATACACTGCAAAGTCGCTGATTTATTAAAAAAAAATGGTCAAAGTTTTTTTTTTCTCATTATGCACTGTGTGCTGCAGGATTTTTTTTAGACTGTGCACACTGACCACATAGACCCATTCTTTCATATGAAGGCCTACCAGCTTTCTCCCACTAGATTTGAGGCCGCTAGAATTTATGAGTACTAGTACGTCAAAAACCCCTACGCGTAAGACGTACTAGTACGACGAAAACCCTCAAAGGGTTAAGTTATGACATCAAAGTCGTAACAGTGTGTGACACTAATATTGTTTTAAGTGTTTATTGGTAATGGATGTAATATTAATTTTTAAAGGTGTGTACCAGTAAGCAACTGTTAGGCCTTTGTCAGATAAATAGCTCCAGTGACAGGTCATTATATGACTAAGACCTGCATCAGGAAATGCTTGTCCTGTTTTCCCTGTGAACCTTATCTAACACACCCTAACGTAGATAGTATTGTAAATATATGAATTCCTGTTAATGAATCTGATGTGAAGGAGTGCTGACAGTGGCATCAGCAGCAACAGATGTCAGCAATGGGAGGTCCTGGTCAAAATTACCAATATTTTGGGATAATTTAACACCCTACAAATCTCCAAATTTCTTTAAATTTATTAGTATTCAAGATTTGTCTTATAATCTGAACATGTTTGTCTAAATCTTAACTCACTCTTGCCTATAGATCAAAGAGTTGTTATTTAGGATATTTTGAGATTACATACAATAATTTTTTTTTTCAACAAACCAGCTATATCCCACCAAGGCAGGGTGACCTAAAAAGAAAAACGAAAGTTTTTTTTTTACGCCAACTTGTTGAAAAAAAAATGTATAAAGGAAAAGGGGTTATCAGACCCTTGCTCCTAGCATTTTAGTCACCTCTTACGACATGCATGGCTTCCAGAGGAAGAATTCTGTTCCACTTTGCCATGGAGATAAGTGGAAATAAAGAAGAACGAGAAGTAGTAAGAAAATACTAGAAGAAAACTCAGAGGGTTGTGTATATATATGCTTGTACATGAATGTGTAGTGTGACCTAAGTGTAAGTAGAAGTAGCAAGATGTACCTGCAACCTTGCATGTTTCTTTCTTTCTTTCAACACACCGGTCGTATCCCACCGAGGCAGGCCTTGCATGTTTATGAGACAGAAAAAAAAGGGCTCTAGCAATCCTACCATCATGTAAAACAATTACAGGTTTCCATTTCATACTCACTTGGTAGGACGGTAGTACCTCCCTGGGTGGTTGCTGTCTACCAACCTCCTATACCTAGTACAATAAATATTTATTTGAATATTATAACTTTATAAAAGTCACGTACTTAGTAAGCCACACATATTAGGAACCACTTGAGTACAAGGATTACCACCTGATGCAAAAAAATTATTTAACTTAACCTTTTCAGAGTTGGTGTTTTACTGTACATCTTACGCGCCAGGGTTGGTGTCGTACCAGTACGCATAAATTCTAGTGCCTTCAGATCAAGCGGGAAAAGGCTGGTAGGCCTAGATGTGAAAGACTGGGTCTGCATGGTAAGTTTACCTGGAGAGAGTTCCGGGGGTCAACGCCCCCGCGGCCCGGTCTGTGACCAGGCCTCCTGGTGGATCAGAGCCTGATCAACCAGGCTGTTACTGCTGGCTGCACGCAAACCAATGTACGAGCCACAGCCCGACTGATCAGGAACCGACTTTAGGTGCTTGTCCAGTGCCAGCTTGAAGACTGCCAGGGGTCTGTTGGTAATCCCCCTTATGTATGCTGGGAGGCAGTTGAACAGTCTCGGGCCCCTGACACTTATTGTATGGTCTCTTAACGTGCTAGTGACACCCCTGCTTTTCATTGGGGGGATGTTGCATCGTCTGCCAAGTCTTTTGCTTTCGTAGTGAGTGATTTTCGTGTGCAAGTTCGGTACTAGTCCCTCTAGGATTTTCCAGGTGTATATAATCATGTATCTCTCCCGCCTGCGTTCCAGGGAATACAGGTTCAGGAACCTCAAGCGCTCTCAGTAATTGAGGTGTTTTATCTCCGTTATGCACGCCGTGAAGGTTCTCTGTACATTTTCTAGGTCAGCAATTTCCCCTGCCTTGAAAGGTGCTGTTAGTGTGCAGCAATATTCCAGCCTAGATAGAACAAGTGACCTGAAAAGTGTCATCATGGGCTTGGCATCCCTCGTTTTGAAGGTTCTCATTATCTATCCTGTCATTTTTCTAGCAGATGCGATCGATACTATGTTATGGTCCTTGAAGGTGAGATCCTCCGACATGATCACTCCCAGGTCTTTGACGTTGGCGTTTCGCTCTATTTTGTGGCCAGAATTTGTTTTGTACTCTGATGAAGATTTGATTTCCTCGTGTTTACCATATCTGAGTAATTGAAATTTCTCATCGTTGAACTTCATATTGTTTTCTGCAGCTCACTGAAAGATTTGGTTGATGTCCGCCTGGAGCCTTGCAGTGTCTGCAATGGAAGACACTGTCATGCAGATTCGGGTGTCATCTGCAAAGGAAGACACGGTGTGCGCAGTATAAAAAAAATCCTGCAGCACACAGTGCATAATTAGAGAAAAAACTCCGACTGTGTTTTTGGTTCAAAGCAGCAACTTTGCAGTCTGTTTTCGTATGGTATTTATGGTGAGAGTGGGTGAGATGTTATCAACAAATTTTGTTGAAAATAAGAAAAAGTTTTGGAGTGAGATTAACAAGTTAAGAAAGCCTAGAGAACAAATGGATTTGTCAGTTAAAAATAGGAGAGGAGAGTTATTAAATGGAGAGTTAGAGGTATTGGGAAGATGGAAGGAATATTTTGAGGAATTGTTAAATGTTGATGAAGATAGGGAAGCTGTGATTTCGTGTATAGGGCAAGGAGGAATAACATCTTGTAGGAGTGAGGAAGAGCCAGTTGTGAGTGTGGGGGAAGTTCGTGAGGCAGTAGGTAAAATGAAAGGGGGTAAGGCAGCCGGGATTGATGGGATAAAGATAGAAATGTTAAAAGCAGGTGGGGATATAGTTTTGGAGTGGTTGGTGCAATTATTTAATAAATGTATGGAAGAGGGTAAGGTACCTAGGGATTGGCAGAGAGCATGCATAGTTCCTTTGTATAAAGGCAAAGGGGATAAAAGAGAGTGCAAAAATTATAGGGGGATAAGTCTGTTGAGTGTACCTGGTAAAGTGTATGGTAGAGTTATAATTGAAAGAATTAAGAGTAAGACGGAGAATAGGATAGCAGATGAACAAGGAGGCTTTAGGAAAGGTAGGGGGTGTGTGGACCAGGTGTTTACAGTGAAACATATAAGTGAACAGTATTTAGATAAGGCTAAAGAGGTCTTTGTGGCATTTATGGATTTGGAAAAGGCGTATGACAGGGTGGATAGGGGGGCAATGTGGCAGATGTTGCAAGTGTATGGTGTAGGAGGTAGGTTACTGAAAGCAGTGAAGAGTTTTTACGAGGATAGTGAGGCTCAAGTTAGAGTATGTAGGAAAGAGGGAAATTTTTTCCCAGTAAAAGTAGGCCTTAGACAAGGATGTGTGATGTCACCGTGGTTGTTTAATATATTTATAGATGGGGTTGTAAGAGAAGTAAATGCGAGGGTCTTGTCAAGAGGCGTGGAGTTAAAAGATAAAGAATCACACACAAAGTGGGAGTTGTCACAGCTGCTCTTTGCTGATGACACTGTGCTCTTGGGAGATTCTGAAGAGAAGTTGCAGAGATTGGTGGATGAATTTGGTAGGGTGTGCAAAAGAAGAAAATTAAAGGTGAATACAGGAAAGAGTAAGGTTATGAGGATAACAAAAAGATTAGGTGATGAAAGATTGAATATCAGATTGGAGGGAGAGAGTATGGAGGAGGTGAACGTATTCAGATATTTGGGAGTGGACGTGTCAGCGGATGGGTCTATGAAAGATGAGGTGAATCATAGAATTGATGAGGGAAAAAGAGTGAGTGGTGCACTTAGGAGTCTGTGGAGACAAAGAACTTTGTCCTTGGAGGCAAAGAGGGGAATGTATGAGAGTATAGTTTTACCAACGCTCTTATATGGGTGTGAAGCGTGGGTGATGAATGTTGCAGCGAGGAGAAGGCTGGAGGCAGTGGAGATGTCATGTCTGAGGGCAATGTGTGGTGTGAATATAATGCAGAGAATTCGTAGTTTGGAAGTTAGGAGGAGGTGCGGGATTACCAAAACTGTTGTCCAGAGGGCTGAGGAAGGGTTGTTGAGGTGGTTCGGACATGTAGAGAGAATGGAGCGAAACAGAATGACTTCAAGAGTGTATCAGTCTGTAGTGGAAGGAAGGCGGGGTAGGGGTCGGCCTAGGAAGGGTTGGAGGGAGGGGGTAAAGGAGGTTTTGTGTGCGAGGGGCTTGGACTTCCAGCAGGCATGCGTGAGCGTGTTTGATAGGAGTGAATGGAGACAAATGGTTTTTAATACTTGACGTGCTGTTGGAGTGTGAGCAAAGTAACATTTATGAAGGGATTCAGGGAAACCGGCAGGCCGGACTTGAGTCCTGGAGATGGGAAGTACAGTGCCTGCACTCTGAAGGAGGGGTGTTAATGTTGCAGTTTAAAAACTGTAGTGTAAAGCACCCTTCTGGCAAGACAGTGATGGAGTGAATGATGGTGAAAGTTTTTCTTTTTCGGGCCACCCTGCCTTGGTGGGAATCGGCCAGTGTGATAATAAAAAAAATATTTATGGTTGTATTCTCATAGTAGGTTGGTAGACAGCAACCACCCAGGGAGGTACTACCGTCCTGCCAAGTGAGTGTAAAGCGAAAGCATGTAATTGTTTTACATGATGGTAGGATTGCTGGTGTCTTTTGTCTGTCTCATAAATATGCAAGATTACAGGCATGTCTTGCTACTTCTACTTACACTTAGGTCACACTACACATACATGTACACGTTTATTTATACACACTCATCTGAGTTTTCTTTGATTTTATCTTAATAGTTCTCGGTCTTATTACTTTTCCTTTTATATCCATTGGGAAGTGGAATAAGAATCTTTCCTCCGTAAGCCATGCGTGTTGTAAAAGTCATCTAAAATGCCGGGAACAATGGGCTAGTAACCCCTTTTCCTGTAAAGATTACTAAAATGAATAAGAAGAAGAAAATTGTCAAAGTGGGAAGTCTGAATGTGCGTGGATATTGTGCAAATGATAAGAAAGAGATGATTGTGGATGTTATGAATGAGATGAAACTGGATGTCCTGGCTTTAAGTGAAACAAAGCTGAAGGGGGTGGGAGAGTTTCAATGGAGAGGAATAAATGGGATTAGGTCAGGGGTTTCAAATAGAGTTAGAGCTAAAGAAGGAGTAGCAATAATGTTGAAGGATAAGCTATGGCAGGAAAAGAGGGACTACAAATGTATAAATTCAAGGATTATGTGGAGTAAAATAAAGATTGGATGTGAAAAGTGGGTTATAGTAAGCATGTATGCACCTGGAGAAGAGAGAAGTGTAGAGGAGAGAGAGAGATTCTGGGAAATGTTGAGTGAATGCGTGGGGAGTTTTGAATCAAGTGTGAGAGTAATGGTGGTTGGGGATTTCAATGCTAAAGTGGGTAAAAATGTTATGGAGGGAGTAGTAGGTAAATTTGGGGTGCCAGGGGTAAATGTAAATGGGGAGCCTTTAATTGAGCTATGTGTAGAAAGAAATTTGGTAATAAGTAATACATATTTTATGAAAAAGAGGATAAATAAATATACAAGGTATGATGTAGCACGTAATGAAAGTAGTTTGTTAGATTATGTATTGGTGGATAAAAGGTTGATGGATATCCTCCAGGATGTACATATTTATAGAGGGGCAACTGATATATCGGATCATTATTCAGTTGTAGCTACAGTTAGAGTAAGAGGTAGATGGGAAAAGAGGAAGGTGGCAACAACAAGTAAGAGGGAGGTGAAAGTGTATAAACTAAGGGAGGAGGAAGTTCGGGCGAGATATAAGCGACTATTGGCAGAAAGGTGGGCTAGTGCAAAGATGAGTAATGGGGGGGTTGAAGAGGGTTGGAATAGTTTTCAAAATGCAGTATTAGAATGTGGGGCAGAAGTTTGTGGTTATAGGAGGGTGGGGGCAGGAGGAAAGAGGAGTGATTGGTGGAATGATGAAGTAAAGGGTGTGATAAAAGAGAAAAAGGTAACTTACAAGAGGTTTTTACAAAGCAGAAGTGTTATAAGAAGAGCAGAGTATATGGAGAGTAAAAGAAAGGTGAAGAGAGTGGTGAGAGAGTGCAAAAGGAGAGCAGATGAAAGAGTGGGAGAGGCACTGTCATGAAATTTTAATGAAAATAAGAAAAAATTTTGGAGTGAGTTAAACAAGTTAAGAAAGCCTAGGGAACGTATGGATTTGTCAGTTAAAAACAGAGTAGGGGAGTTAGTAGATGGGGAGAGGGAGGTATTAGGTAGATGGCGAGAATATTTTGAGGAACTTTTAAATGTTGAGGAAGAAAGGGAGGCGGTAATTTCATGCACTGGACAGGGAGGTATACCATCTTTTAGGAGTGAAGAAGAGCAGAATGTAAGTGTGGTGGAGGTGTGTGAGGCATTACGTAGAATGAAAGGGGGTAAAGCAGCTGGAACTGATGGGATCATGACAGAAATGTTAAAAGCAGGGGGGATATAGTGTTGGAGTGGTTGGTACTTTTGTTTAATAAATGTATGAAAGAGGGGAAGGTACCTAGGAATTGGCAGAGAGCATGTATAGTCCCTTTATATAAAGGGAGAGGGGACAAAAGAGATTGTAAAAATTATTGAGGAATAAGTTTACTGAGTATACCAGGAAAAGTATACGGTAGGGTTATAATTGAAAGAATTAGAGGTAAGACAGAATGTAGGATTGTGGATGAGCAGGGAGGCTTCAGAGTGGGTAGGGGATGTGTAGATCAAGTGTTTACATTGAAGCATATATGTGAACAGTATTTAGATAAAGGTAGGGAAGTTTTTATTGCATTTATAGATTTAGAAAAGGCATATGATAGAGTGGATAGGGGAGCAATGTGGCAGATGTTGCAAGTATATGGAATAGGTGGTAAGTTACTAAATGCTGTAAAGAGCTTTTATGAGGATAGTGAGGCTTAGGTTAGGGTGTGTAGAAGAGAGGGAGAATACTTCCCGGTAAAAGTAGGTCTTAGACAGGGATGTGTAATGTCACCTTGGTTGTTTAATATATTTATAGATGGGGTTGTAAAAGAAGTAAATGCTAGGGTGTTCGGGAGAGGGGTGGGATTAAATTATGGGGAATAAAATTCAAAATGGGAATTAACACAGTTACTTTTTGCTGATGATACTGTGCTTATGGGAGATTCTAAAGAAAAATTGCAAAGGTTAGTGGATGAGTTTGAGAATGTGTGTAAAGGTAGAAATTTGAAAGTGAATTTAGAAAAGAGTTAGGTGATGAGGGTATCAAATGATTTAGATAAAGAAAAATTGGATATCAAATTGGGGAGGAGGAGTATGGAAGAAGTGAATGTTTTCAGATACTTGGGAGTTGACGTATCGGCGGATGGATTTATGAAGGATGAGGTTAATCATAAAATTGATGAGGGAAAAAAGGTGAGTGGTGCGTTGAGGTATATGTGGAGTAAAAAAACGTTATCTATGGAGGCAAAGAAGGAAATGTATGAAAGTATAGTAGTACCAACACTCTTATATGGATGTGAAGCTTGGGTGGTAAATGCAGCAGCGAGGAGACGGTTGGAGACAGTGGAGATGTCCTGTCTAAAGGCAATGTGTGGTGTATATATTATGCAGAAAATTCGGAGTGTGGAAATTAGGAGAAGGTGTGGAGTTAATAAAAGCATTAGTCAGAGGGCAGAAGAGGGGTTGTTGAGGTGGTTTGGTCATTTAGAGAGAATGGATCAAAGTAGAATGACATGGAAAGCGTATAAATCTATAGGGGAAGGAAGGAGGGGTAGGGGTCATCCTCGAAAGGGTTGAAAAGAGGGGGTAAAGGAGGTTTTGTGGGCTAGGGGCTTGGACTTCCAGCAAGCGTGCATGAGCGTGTTAGATAGGAGTGAATGGAGGCGAATGATACTTGGGACCTGACGATCTGTTGGAGTGTGAGCAGGGTAATATTTAGTGAAGGGATTCAGGGAAACCGGTTATGTTCATATAGTCGGACTTGAGTCCTGGAAATGGGAAGTACAATGCTTGCACTTTAAAGGAGGGGTTTGGGATATTGGCAGGTTGGAGGGATATGTTGTGTATCTTTATACGTATATGCTTCTAAGCTGTTGTATTCTGAGCACCTCTGCAAAAGCAGTGATAATGTGTGAGTGTGGTGAAAGTGTTGAATGATGATGAAAGTATTTTCTTTTTGGGGATTTTCTTTCTTTTTTGGGTCACCCTGCCTCGGTGGGAGACGGCCGACTTGTTGAAAAAAAAAAAAATTCTCGTTTTCTTGGTCTCATTTGATATAATGCAAGATATATTGTAGATTTTTTGATTGGTTTCACAATAACAAGTACAGTGGACCCCTGCCTTAGGAACGAATTGCATTACGTTAAATCCGCCATACGAAGCATTTGAACGCAAAAATTTTGCCTCGCCTCATGATAAAAAACTCGCCTTACGTGATTCATCCGGGATGCATCCCAGGTTTGGCCTCAACTGCCCTGTGGGTGCCAGTGTTTACAAGCCAGCCAGTGCAGTCACATCTAGGCATACATTCGGTACATTTCATATTATCACACTGTTTTTAGTGCTTGTAACTGCGAAATAAGTCACCATGGGCCCCAAGAAAGCTTCTAGTGCCAACCCTGTGGTAAAAAGGGTGAAAATTACTATGGAAATAAAGAAAGAGATAATTGCTAAATACGAAAGTGGAGTGCGTGTCTCGGAGCTGGCGAGGTTGTATACCAAACCCCAATCAACCATCGCTACTATCTTGGCCAACAAAACGGCAATCAAGGAAACTGTTCTTGCAAAAGGTGCAAGTATGTTTTCGAAACAGAGATTGCAGGTGATAGAAGATGTTGAGAGACTGTTATTTTTTATTTATTTTTTTTTTTCAACAAGTCGGCTGTCTCCCACTGAGGCAGGGTGACCCAAAAAAAAAAGAAAAACCCCAAAAAGAAAATGCGTTCATCATCATTCAACATTTTCACCACACTCACACATTATCACTGTTTTTGCAGAGGTGCTCAGAATACAACAGTTTAGAAGCATATACATATAAAGATACACAACATATCCCTCCAAACTGCCAATATCCCAAACCCCTCCTTTAAAGTGCAGGCATTGTACTTCCCATTTCCAGGACTCAAGTCCGACTATATGAAAATAACCGGTTTCCCTGAATCCCTTCACTAAATATTACCCTGCTCACACTCCAACAGATCGTCAGGTCCCAAGTACCATTCGTCTCCATTCACTCCTATCTAACACGCTCGCGCACGCTTGCTGGAAGTCCAAACCCCTCGCCCACAAAACCTCCTTTACCCCCTCTCTCCAACCCTTTTGAGGACGACCCCTACCCTTCCTTCCTTCCCCTATAGAAATATATGCTTTCCATGTCATTCTACTTTGATCCATTCTCTCTAAATGACCAAACCACCTCAACAACCCCTCTTCTGCCCTCTGACTAATACTTTTATTAACTCCACACATTTTCCTAATTTCCACACTCCGAATTTTCTGCATAATATTTACACCACACATTGCTCTTAGACAGGACATCTCCACTGCCTCCAACCGTCTCCTCGCTGCTGCATTTACCACTCTAGCTTCACAACCATATAAGAGTGTTGGTACTACTATACTTTCATACATTCCCTTTTTTGCCTCTATAGATAACGTTTTTTGACTCCACATATACCTCAACACACCACTCACCTTTTTTCCCTCATCAATTCTATGATTAACCTCATCCTTCATTAAATCCATCTGCTGACACGTCAACTCCCAAGTATCTGAAAACATTCACTTCTTCCATATTCCTCCCCAATTTGATATCAAATTTTTCTTTATCTAAATCATTTGATACCCTCATCACCTTACTCTTTTCTATGTTCACTTTCAACTTTCTACCTTTACACACATTCCCAAACTCATCCACTAACCTTTGCAATATTTCTTTAGAATCTCCCATAAGCACAGTATCATCAGCAAAAAGTAACTGTGTCAGTTCCCATTTTGAATTTGATTCCCCATAATTCAACCCCACCCCTCTCCCGAACACCCTAGCATTTAATTCTTTTACAACCCCATCTATAAATATATTAAACAACCATGGTGACATTACACATCCCTGTCTAAGACCTACTTTTACCGGGAAGTAGTCTCCCTCTCTTCTACACACCCTAACCTGAGCCTCACTATCCTCATAAACACTCTTTACGGCATTTAGTAACTTACCACCTATTCCATATACAGTGGACCCCCACTTAACGATCACCTCCCAATGCGACCAATTATGTAAGTGTATTTATGTAAGTGCGTTTGTACGTGTATGTTTGGGGGTCTGAAATGAACTAATCTACTTCACAATATTCCTTATGGGAACAAACTCGGTCAGTGCTGGCACCTGAACATACTTCTGGAATGAAAAAATATCGTTAACTGGGGGGGGGGGTTCACTGTACTTGCAACATCTGCCACATTGCTCCTCTATCCACTCTATCATATGCCTTTTCTAAATCCATAAATGCAATAAAAACTTCCCTACCTTTATCAAAATACTGTTCTCATATATGCTTCAATGTAAGCACTTGATCTACACATCCCCTACCCACTCTGAAACCTCCTTGCTCATCCGCAATCCTACATTCTGTTTTACCTCTAATTCTTTCAATTATAACTCTACCGTACACTTTTCCTTGTATACTCAGTAAACTTATTCCTCTATAATTTTTACAATCTCTTTTGTCCCCTTTCCCTTTATATAAAGGGACTATACATGCTCTCCGCCAATCCCTAGGTACCTTCCCCTCTTTCATACATTTATTAAACGAAAGTACCAACCACTCCAACACTGTATCCCCCCTGCTTTTAACATTTCTGTCATGACCCCATCAGTTCCAGCCGCTTTACCCCCTTTCATTCTACGTAATGCCTCACACACCTCCCCCACACTTACATTCTGCTCTTCTTCACTCCTAAAAGATCGTATACCTCCCTGGCCAGTGCATGAAATTGCCACCTCTCTTCCTCAACATTTAAAAGTTCTTCAAAATATTTTCGCCATCTACCTAATACCTCCCTCTCCCCATCTACTAACTCCCCTACTCTGTTTTTAACTGATAAATCCATACTTTCCCTAGGCTTTATTAACTTGTTTAACTCCAAAATTTTTTCTTATTTTCATTAAAATTTCTTGACAGTGCCTCTCCCACTCTATCATCTGCTCTCCTTTTGCACTCTCTCACCACTCTCTTTACCTTTCTTTTACTCTCCATATATTCTGCTCTTCTTATAACACTTCTGCTTTGTAAAAGCCTCTCATAAGCTAACTTTTTCTCTTTTATCACACCCTTTACTTCATCATTCCACCAATCACTCCTCTTTCCTCCTGCCCCCACCCTCCTATAACCACAAACTTCTGCTCCACATTCTAATACTACATTTTTAAAACTATTCCAACCCTCTTCAACCCCCCCACTACTCATCTTTGCACTAGCCCACCTTTCTGCCAATAGTCGCTTATATCTCGCCCGAACTTCCTCCTCCCTTAGTTTATACACTTTCGCCTCCCTCTTATTTGTTGTTGCCACCTTCCTCTTTTCCCCTCTATCTCTTACTCTAACTGTAGCTACAACTAAATAATGATCCGATATATCAGTTGCCCCTCTATAAACATGTACATCCTGGAGCCTATCCATCAACCTTTTATCCACCAATACATAATCTAACAAACTACTTTCATTACTTGCTACATCATACCTTGTATATTTATTTATCCTCTTTTTCATAAAATATGTATTACTTATTACCAAATCTCTTTCTACACATAGCTCAATTAAAGGCTCCCCATTTACGTTTACCCCTAGCACCCAAAATTTACCTACTACTACTGCCATAACATTTTTACCCACTTTAGCACTGAAATCCCCAACCACCATTACTTTCACACTTGATTCAAAACTCCCCACGCATTCACTCAACATTTCCCAAAATCTCTCTCTCTCCTCTACATTTCTCTCTTGTCCAGGTGCATACACGCTTACTATAACCCACTTTTCACATCCAATCTTTATTTTACTCCACATAATCCTTGAATTAATACATTTATAGTCCCTCTTTTCCTGCCGTAGCTTATCCTTCAACATTATTGCTACTCCTTCTGTTATTAGTGTGGATAAACAAAAAACAGATAGCAGGAGATAGCATCTCTCAAGCGATCATATGTGAAAAGGCTAGGAAGTTGCATGACGATTTAATTAGAAAAATGCCTGCAACTAGTGGTGATGTGAGTGAATTTAAGGCCAGCAAAGGTTGGTTTGAGAGATTTAAGAATCGTTGTGACATACATAATGTGATAAGGCATGGTGAGGCTGCCACTTTGGACCAAAAAGCGGCTGAAAAATATGTGAAGGAATTCAAGGAGTACATAGACAGTGAAGAATTGAAACCTGAGCAAGTGTTTAATTGTGACAAAACTGGCCTGTTTTGGAAGAAAATGCCAAGCAGGACCTACATTACTCAGGAGGAAAAGGCACTCCCAAGACATAAGCCTATGAAAGGCAGGCTTACTCTTTTGATGTGTGGTAATGCTAGTGGTGATTGCAAAGTGAAGCCTTTATTGGCGTACACTCGGAAACTCCCAGAGCATTCAGGCAAAACAATGTCCTCAAGGCTAATTTGCGTGTGCTGTGGAGTGCAGACAGTAAGGCATGGGTCACTAGGGACTTTTTTTATGACTGGTTTCACCATGCATTTGCCCCCACTGTGAAAAATTACCTAATGGAAAAGAAATTGGACCTTAAGTGCCTCGTGGCATTAGACAGTGCTCCTGGTCATCCTTCAGACTTGGCAGAGCGACTTTCTGGGGACATGAGCTTCATTAAAGTCAAGTTTTAGCCTCCTAACACCACTCTTCTCCTGCAGACCATGGACCAGCAGGTCATTTCAAACTTCAAAAAACTCTACACAAAAGCTATGTTTCAAAAGTGCTTTGAAGTGACCTCAGACACTCAATTGACTCTAAGAGAGTTTTGGAAAGATCACTGTAGTATCCTCAGTTGTGTAAACCTTATAGGTAAGGCTTGGGAGGGAGTGACTAAGAGGACCTTGAACTCTGCTTGGAAGAAACTGTGGCCACAATGTGTAGAAGAAAGGAATTTTGAAGGGTTTGGGGCTAACCCTGAGAAGCGTATGCCAGTTGTGGAATCCATTGTGGCATTGGAGAAGTCCTTGGGGTTAGAGGTTAGTGGGGAGGATGTGGAAGAGTTGGTGGAGGAGGACAATGAAGAACTAACCACTGATGAGCTGCTAGATCATCTTCAACAGCAAGAGGCCACACCTGAGGAAACTGCTTCAGAGGAGGGGAGAGAGAAATTGAGGAAGTTGCCTACTTCAAAGATGAAGGAAATGTGTGCAAAGTGGGTTGAACTGCAAACCTTTACAGATGAAAATCACCCTGACACAGCTACTGCAAGCCATGTTGGCAACCTGTACAACGACAGTGTTATGGCCCATTTTATTAAAGTCTTAAAGGAATGGGAGGTACAGAGCTCTATGGACAGATTTGTTGTGCGACAGAGGTCCAGTGACTCTCAAGCTGGTCCTAGTGGCATTAAAAGAAGAAGGGAAGTAACCCCGGTAAAGGACTTGCTTCCTCAAGTCCTAATGGAAGGGGATTCCCCTTCTAAACAATAACTTCCACATTCTCCCCTCCTCCCATCCCATCAATCATCACCAGATCTTCAATAAAAGTAAGTGTCATGTATTCTATTCTTAGTAGAATAGTAATTGTACATGTCTTCTTCAGTTTGTGTGTATTAAAATTAATATTTCATGTGGTACAAAATTTTTTTTTTTCATACTTTGGGGTATCAGGAATGGATTAATTTGATTTCCATTATTTGTTAAGGGGAAAATTAATTCGGCTAACGATAATTTCGGCTTACAATGAGCTCTCAGGAACGGATTAATATCGTAAGGCGGTGGTCCACTGTACATTGAAATTGAGCACAAAGTAGTGAAATTGTTCAATTTTTGCCAAGGTTCAAGAGTAAACAAATCACACCACGCATCCAATACACGTCAACTGGTGAGTCTAATATTCTTGCACAAGTGCATTGGTATTATTTATACTGTTTTTACAATAACGCAGTAGTATACATAACCATAAATCTTCTATTTTTTATGAGAATAAAAATTCTAAGTAGAAAGCAAAATTAATGTACAGCACTTGGCCGTATCTCACATCTGCTTGACAGCAGGGGTTCCAAGATTCTGTACGAGGCACAAGTACGCTCACACCTTGAGTATGCTCCACTTTCTTAGTTTGCCTGCCAAACCCCCCCCCCCCCACCTCATCTGTGACTGCTTGACAGAGTAGAGAACAGAGCAAGATGTCTCATCTCTCACCTGAACCAATCCTTTATAGATCTGTCATTTCACCAGAGCCTTCAACACAGGAGGGATGTGGGTGGCCTTATTGTTATGTACAAGGCCAATATTGTCAAAGTACCACACTTGGATCCACTTCAAGGACAGCGTGAAACAAGCATTTATGCCACAAGACGGGCAGAAAGCAGCAACTTCACTCTGGCTGTACCCTTCTCCAGAACATCACTCCATCTGAGATCATATATACCCAGGATGACTCGAGTATGGAACACATTCGTACAGCATAATGATGTCAACGAAATAGTCAGTTGATCAAATGAAAATGTTGGCCAACAGATGGCTCCAACTTCATCCTGTTCCCTACTTGTATGTCTCATAACAATAAAAATGCTTTCAAATGAGCTGATGTAGGTAACAGCTCTTAGCTTGCCAATAAAGTTAGGAATCCTTAACCTGTAAATAGGTTGTCAATAAAGCTAGGGATCCTCAGCCTTGTCAAACCCTGTGAAAAAAAAAAAAAAAAAAAAGAGGCCTGGAGATGTGACTAATGAACAGATAAAATGTTATTTTAGTGCCAGGAATGTCTTTTTTGTTTATTCTGGAACCCATTTTGAAATTGGCATCTTTTGAAATTCGTGTAAAATTGGCCAAATTGCCAATTTCTGACTGCTTTATTGGGTAGTTGAAATCGGTAAATGGGTGGTTTCTTGTACTCCATCGATGGAACAAATAGAATTCTAGCAAAATTGCTATGATTTTTAGTTGACTGAAACATTAGAATTGGGCAAAAATAGGGCTCAAAGTGGGCGAAATCGCCGATGCATAAATATTTTCAATACTGCTAACTTCACGAGAGCATGATTCTATAAGTTTTCAATGAAATTGCATACTTTTGGTGTCATTATGATCAGAAAAAGATCATTTCACAGGAAAAAAAAAAATTTATTTTTCGAAAATTTTTTGACCCTGAGTGAGAGTTAAGGATTGAGGGTCTCAATCCTGAAAGGGTTCAAATTAATGCACCTACCATCCGACTTATGACCAAGCTTGGTTCTGACCAACCAGTCGTAAGTCAAAATGGACTTAACCCTTAAACGGTCCAAACAGATCGACGTTCAAATTCGTATTGCTACAAAAGTAGATCTTTTTTTTTTTACATATTTTCAAATATAACAAAAAAATGTAGATAAAAGTTTTTTTTACACGTTTTCAAATGTAAAACAAAAAAGAAGATCTACATTTTTTTACATACTTTCAGATGTTGAAAAAATGCTTATATACGTTTGGACCGTTTACACGTTTGGACCGTTTATGGGTTAAGTCGAACCTTTGAAAATTGCCGACATACTGGGTAGGGCATAATGTCAAACCTTTCCCGTATAAACTACCTACGTCATACTGTAATGTAATGTACAATCATTATTTCATTCATTTTACCATAATTTACTTCTATTGTTATATTTTAATTATTTATGTACTGTATATAATGTATACAGGAAGGCCCCGCTTTACGGCGTTTCACTTTACGGCGTTCCGCTAATACGGACATTTCAAATTATGACCAAAACTCACTATACGGCTCCCCCCACCTGACTTTCTAATACGGTCACCGTGCCCCACCCTGTTTGTTTACATTCTCCATGAGCTCAGTAAGCACTAAGTCTCTCCATTTTGTCTGGAAACTCCAAAATTTCAAATGTTTTTAAAAGTTATTTCATATTTTATATATACTCTGATAATTATACTTATGTATACCTGTACCTAAATAAACTTACATACATCGAGTCATTTAAATGTCGTATATTACGTTAATATACACATTTTCATTAATCCATCCATGATATTTTTTTCAAAATTATATAATAAACACGATGCATAACATATAAATAAGATAAATACACCCCACAGTAGAATAAATAAACATAAATGTGAGATGTGAGCAGACGACTTCCACAAGTGACGCCATAATAACAATAGTCACCGAGTCTCATTAAATGTCGTATATTATGGTAATATACACATTTTCATTAATCCATCCATGATATTTTTTTCAAAATTATATAATAAACACGATGCATAACATATAAATAAGATAAATACACCCCACAGTAGAATAAATAAACATAAGTGTGAGATGTGAGCAGACGACTTCCACAAGTGACGCCATAATAACAATAGTCACCGAGTCTCATTAAATGTCGTATATTACGGTAATATACACATTTTCATTAATCCATCCATGATATTTTTTTCAAAATTATATAATAAACACGATGCATAACATATAAATAAGATAAATACACCCCACAGTAGAATAAATAAACAAATGTGAGATGTGAGCAGACGACTTGCACAAGTGGTGATAATAACAATACTGAGTCTCATTAAATGTCGTATATTACGGTAATATACACATTTTCATTAATCCATCCATGATATTTTTTTCAAAATTATATAATAAACACGATGCATAACATATAAATAAGATAAATACACCCCACAGTAGAATAAATAAACAAATGTGAGATGTGAGCAGACGACTTGCACAAGTGGTGATAATAACAATACTGAGTCTCATTAAATGTCGTATATTACGGTAATATACACATTTTCATTAATCCAGCCATGATATTTTTTTCAAAATTATATAATAAACACGATACATAACATAAAAAGATGATAAATACACCCCACAATAGAATAAATAAACATAAATATAAGATGTGGGAGCCTGGTTTGTTTACATAACTCTGCGCCTGTTACCTCTCATGTACTCATTCTTTCTCTCTCTCATTTATTCGTTTTATCTCATTTACTTACTCCTGACCCTACATTAAGACTACAAATATTTTAAGGTAAGTAATGAGTGAACTGTATATACATTTTATCGCTCTGGGATGCTTAAATATCATAGAATAGTATGTGTGGGTGGGGTGGCCTGGTAAGGTAGCCTGGCTTATTACAATACATACCACACTTGATTTCTTACAATAAATACTACTTGTCTCACCCTAGATTAAGACTATAAATATTTTAAGGTAAGTAATGAGTGCATTATGTGTGTATTGTACTTTTTTATTGTTTTTTGATGCCTGGTTCTATTGCTAACTTAATATATGTTAGTGTAAACTTGTTATCTAGTGTTTGTATGCATTTTTAAGTGGAAAAAAAGGGTGTTCCACTTTACGGCGGTTTCCGCTTTACGGCGGTAGCCTGGAACCTAACCCGCCGTATAAGTGGGGCCTTCCTGTACATGGTAGTGATCTGTATTGTAAATTTTACATCGCATACAGTATAATATGTTACTGTTATCTTTATGTATTGTCGACACAGTGGAATGGGAGAATACCACTGGTAGTGTCATCCTGCCAGAATGTAGTATAACCTATACCCTAAGTAAAGAGAAACAACTCTGGAACATGTGTAATACGTATCCGGCTGGCTGGCCAGGTGGGTGGGTGGCCGGGTCGTTGGCTGACTGAATGTGGCTGTCTCTCTCACAGTGGATCTGTGCTCCAGTGCCCTAAATTAATAATAATATTAATAATCATTATTATTATTATTACAATAATACATATGTACTAATACTATAATATAATAATCGTGTCCACTCATTACTTACCTTAAAATATCTGTAGTCTTAATGTAGACTCAATGATTTCTTCTCCACTATAGGTCAAAACCTTGCCAATAATATCCCAAGCTCAGATACCCCACCAAATGACTACCTCACTGGCAACTACCCGAACACACTGTTCCTAGCTCCGACTAACCCATACGAAGTCTCCCTTATTATCAATGCACTGAAAAACAAGGCAGGAGATTTAAATACCTTACCACCCTTTATATACAAAAAAGCGTCACAAGTACTATCACCAATCATTGCAACACTCTTTAACAAATCCATTGAATCCTCCACCTTCCCTACAGTTCTCAAAATAGCAAGGGTCACCCCGATCCATAAAGGAGGAGACCAAACAGAGTTGAATAACTATAGGCCAATATCCAATTTACACCCTCTCTCAAAAATCTTCGAAAAATTAATTCATAAACGAATCTACTCCTACCTCATCTTCCAAAACATTCTCAACCCCTGCCAATTTGGATTCAGGCCTAATAAAAATACTATTGATGCTATTATACACATGCTAGAACATATATACACTGCAATAGAGAAAAAAGAAGTCCCACTGGGGATCTTCATTGACTTACGTAAAGCTTTTGATACAGTTGACCATGATTTGCTCCATGTAAAATTGTCACACTATGGTATTAGAGGGCACTCCCTCAACTACCTCAAGTCTTACCTCAGCAACAGAAGCCAATATGTGTATGCAAATGGGGCAAGCTCTTCTGCACAACCAATTACAGTTGGTGTCCCACAGGGAAGTGTCCTTGGCCCTCTTCTCTTTCTCCTATACATAAATGACCTACCAAATGCTTCACAATTACTCAAACCCACACTTTTTGCAGATGACACTACATACGTCTTCTCTCACCCGAGCCCAGTCACGCTAGCCAATACTGTAAACACCGAATTACAGAACATATCGACCTGGATGAGGACTAACAAACTTACACTAAACATTGACAAAACCTACTTCATTCAGTTTGGTAACAGAGCTACAGATGTACCTCTTAACATAACAATAAACGGATCACCTATGACAAAGCTAACAGAGGGAAAATTCCTAGGAATCCACCTCGATAATAGACTCAAATTTCATACACATATACAACAAATTTCTAAGAAAATCTCCAAGACTGTAGGCATACTATCGAAGATACGGTACTATGTTCCACAGTCAGCCCTCCTGGCCCTTTATCACTCTCTTATTTACCCCTATCTCACCTATGGAATTTGTGCATGGGGCTCAACAACAATTAACCATCTCAGACCACTAATTACCCAACAAAAGGCTGCAGTTAGAATGATAACAAATTCTCACTACAGGCAACACACTCCACCAATATTCAAAACACTCAACCTACTCACCATACAAAACATCCATACTTATTATTGCACCTATTACATACATAGAACACTTAACTCTGATATTAACCCTCCCCTCAAACATCTCCTTGCCAACCTCAACAGAACACATAACCATAACACAAGGCACAGATCACTCTTTGATGTTCCTCGTGTCCATCTCACGCTATGCAAAAACTCAATGCACATAAAAGGCCCTAAAATCTGGAATTCATTACTTGTAAATATAAAAGAAACACTGCCTGTTTATAAATTCAAGTCTCTTCTCAAAGATCACTTATTCACTCAAAACCAAATAAATACTGAATAACTGAACCTTATAAATTGTATATCCTATATGTTACTCACAATTATATCACACAAATGTTAAACCTTGGACCCAATCTAACTTTATTATTTTTTTAAATACACTACCTAACAGAAGACTCCATTCGACTGAATGTACAGCAATGCAAGCAACCATATGATCTGTCTTTGTAATACTCATTTGTGCTTTATAGTTATCTGTTTACAATAATGTTTTAACACTGATTTCATCATTGCTTAGTTAATCTTAAGTTAATTTTAAGCCAGCCCGTAATGCTATGCATATAAGTGGCTTTGGCATGCTGCTCTTACCTGTATTTTTTGTACCTCTGTTTGTATGCTTAAATTACTAAATAAATAAATAAATAAATAAAAAGAGTGAGAGGTAAGCGAGAGAGAGAATGAGAGGATAGAAGGTTCAAGAGTTATGTAAACAAATGTCGTTGTTGCCAGCCCGGACACGAATGGTTTGTGTTCACTCTGTCAAGCCGACCAGAAAAATCTCATATTTGTTAATTTATATGTTTATATATTATGTAGCATGTTTATTATATAAATTTGAAAAAAAATCATAGATGGATTAAGCAAAATGTCTATGTTAACGTTTTATACACATTTAATGCACCTCAGTGATTATTATTATCATTATTAATATGGCGTCTTCAAGACCAATTACACTCTTAGTGAGTGGCTCTGAGACAGACAAGCAGACAGAAAGACAGACACACAGATAGACAAAGACACACAGGTAGACAGAAAGACACACACAGGTAGAGAGACAGACACACACAGGTAGACATAAAGACAGACACACAGGTAGACAGAAAGACAGACACACAGGTAGACACACAGGTAGACATAAAGACAGACACACAGGTAGACAGAAAGACAGACACACAGGTAGACAGAAAGACACACAGGTAGACAGACAAACAGACACACACAGATACAGACAGACACAGATATACAGGCAGACAGATACAGACAGGTTTATGTGCAACAGTGAAAACAAATCGAGAATTCGAGAGTAAGAGCCTTTCTTGCCACAATCTCCAGTGCAAGATTCAGACTTCATCTTAGGGGCCATGGTGAAATTTACTGTCCAGTTAGTACAGTTAATACAGTATGATGCTGCTGATAGGGCAGGGTTACTCAAACTGATGCTGCCTGCATGGCGCATTGCTGCCGTGAGTATTGTCAAATATTGTACAGAGGTATGCATCAGCCGGCCCAGCCCAGCTGCCAGATGAATGGTCGTAAGTCGAGTGGACGTATGTCGAGCAGGTTTTAAGTCGGATGGTAGGTGTATGTGTATTATCTGCAAGACTGTAGTAATAACTTGTGTATATGCATATTTTTCTTGTTAAATTATTGTCCCAACTAAATAATAATAATCTTCAATGATAGAATAAGACAGAGTGTTGGAGTGAGATTAATAAGGTGAGAAAGCCCAGGGAATGAATGGATTTGACATTTAGCCCCTTGACTGTCGCAATCCCAAATCCTGAGGTGTCTCCTGATGTCGCAAAATTTCCGGAAAAAAAAATTATTTTTTCTTATGAAATGATAGAGAATCTTTTCCCGATTGTAATGACACCAAAAGAACAAAATTTGATGGAAAACTGATGGAATTATGCTCTCTCGAAGTTAGCGACCTTTGCGATATTTATAAATCGGCGATTTCGCTCACTTTAAGCTCTATTTTCGGCTAATTCCATTGTTCCAGTCAACCAAACTCAGCCAATTTCACGAAAATGAAAAAATATGACAATTTCAAAATAGGATCCAGAATGAACAATGAAGACATTCCTGACTCTAAAATAACATTTTCTTTGTTCATCAGTCATGTCTCCAGGCCCTTCTGATATTACTCTTGCTTTCTATTTTGAATTTTTATTAAACAAAAAATAGAAGATTTGCTGTTATGCAGACTACTGCAATATTGTAATAATTGTATAAATAATGTCAACCCATTCATGACTGCATATTAGAATGGCTACTTGGACATTTTTTGTAAAATGACATTTGTTTACTTTTGAACATCGGCAAAAATCAAACATTTCCCCTACTTTGAGCTCCATTTCAAGGTTCTTTTCATAGTAAAACCAGTCTAAATCACCTCTATTTCTATAATATGTTTTCTATTCTATCAAATGAGACAAAGAAAACAAGAATACAACCATAAATACTATACAAAAATACACCACAAATTCGGCATTTTTAATTAAAAAAATGGTCAGAGTTTTTTTTCTCATGCACTGCGTGCTGCAGGATTTTTTTATATGGTGCACATAGACCCATTCTCTCACATGTGGGCCTACCAGCTTTCTCCTCCTTGATTTGAAGCCTCTAGAATTTATGAGTATATATACGTCAAAAACAATGGCTCGTAAGATGTATATATACGACCGAAACAGTCAAAGGGTTAAAAATACGAGAGGAGAGATATTACATTAAGAGTTTAGGTATTGGGAAGATGGAGGGAATATTTTCAGGAACTGCTAAATGTTGATGAAGATAGGGAAGGTGTGATTTTGTGCATTGGGCAGGGAGGTATAACATCTTGTAGGAGTGAGGAAGAGCCAATTGAGAGTGTGGGGGAGGTGTGTGAGGCAGTGGGTACAATGAAAGGGGGTAAAGCAGCTGGGATAAAGACAGAAATGTTAAAAGCAAGTGGGGATATAGTTTTGGAATGGTTGGTGCTTTTATTTAATGTATGAAAGAGGGGAAGGTACCAAGGGATTGACAGAGAGCATGGATAATTCCTTTGTATGAAGGCAAAGGGTACAAAAGAGAGTGTAAATATTATAAGGGAATAAGGGTAAAGAGGTTTTTGTGGCATTTATGAATTTGGAAAAGGTGTATGACAGGGTGGATAGAGGGGTAATATGGCAGATGTTGCAAATGCATGGAATAAGAGGTAGGTTACTGAAAGCAGTGAAGAGTTTTTACGAGGATAGTGAAGCTCAGGTTTGAGTATGTAGGAGAGAGGGAGATTATTTCCAAGTAAAAGTGTCATGTCACCATGGTTGTTCAATATATTTATAGATGGGGTTGTAAGAGAAGTGAATGCATGGGTGTTGGCAAGAGGTGTGGGGTTAAAAGATAAAGAATCTAACACAAAGTGGGAGTTGTAGCAGTGTCACAGTTGCTCTTTGCTCATGACACTGCATTTTTGGGAGATTCTGAAGAGAAGTTGCAGAGGTTGGTGGATGGGTTTGGTAGGGTATGGAAAAAAGAAAATTAAAAGTGAATATAGGAAAGAGTAAGGTGATGAGGATAACAAAAATTAGGTGATGAAAGACTGGATATCAGATTGGAAGGAGAGGATATGAAGGAAGTGAATATATTCAGGTATTTAGGAGTGGACGTGTCAACAGATGGGTCTATGAAAGATGAGGTGAATCATAGAATTGATGAAGGGAAAAAGGAGAGTGATGCACTTAGGAGTCTGTGGAGACAAAGAACTTTGTCCATGGAAGCAAAGAGGGAAATGTATGAGAATATAGTTATACTAGTGCTCTTGTATGGGTGTGAAGCATGGGTGGTAAATGTTGCATCAAGGAGAAGGCTAGAGGCAGTGAAGATGTCATGTCTGAGGGCAATGTGTGGTGTGAATATAATGCAGAGAATTCATAGTTTGGAAATAAGAAGGGGGTGTGGGATTACCAAAACTATTATCAAGAGGGCTGGGGAGGGTTGTTGAGGTGGTTTGGACATATAGAAAGGATGGAACAAAATAGAATACCTACATTGTTTATTCTGGACCCTATTTTGAAATTGGAATATTTTGAACTTTGTGTTAAATTGGCCAAATTAACAATTTCCGATCACTTTAATTTGTAGTTGAAACAGTTGACTTGGCGATTTCTTGTGCTCAATTGATAGAATAGAAGTAATACTAGTGAAATAGCTAAGAATTTGGTTGACTGGAATAATGTAATTGGCCTAAAATGGGAGTCAAAGTCGGCAAAAATCGCCGATTCGTAAATATCGCTGACACATCAAAATTCGCGAGAGCATAATTTCGTCAATTTTCCATCAAATTTCGTACTTTTTGTTTTATTACCTTCACAAAAAGATTCTCTACCATTTCATAAGAAAAAATAACAAATTTTTTTTTTTAAAATTCTTGGACACTGGGGCACCACTTCAGATTTGGGCCTTGGACCCTGAAGGGGTTAAACAATCAGAAAAATAATCTTAACATTTTCATAAGAAAAAAATCTTTTTTTTTTTTTTTCAAATATTTTTCAACACCAGGAGACACTTCAGGATTTGGGGTTTCGATAGTGAAAGGGTTAAATACAAAATACAATGTCTGGATGTTCAAAATTATCACTTTACCAATACATTCTGTATGTTCTAGTTGAAATGTATATTGTAATCTGGTACCTTCTTTTAACCCTTAAACTGTTCAAACGTAGGTCAACGTTTTTTCAACATTTGAAAGTATGTAAAAAAAGTAGATCTTTTTTTTTTTACATTTGAAAAAGTGTAAAAAAACTTTGATCTACGTTTTTTTTTTTTGTTTTTTTTTGTTATATTTGAAAATATGTAAAAAAAGTAGATCTACTTTTGAAGCACTACGCATGTGAACGTAGTTCTGCTTGGACAGTTTAAAGGTTAATCTTGGAGTGGTCATGACTTCGGTAATATGTTTTCTTAGATCACATACTGTATATCTTTTATACCAAGAAAAAATATTAAATCCTCTGAGTGTTTCTACCTGGAGCTTGATCTGGGGGGTCAACACCCCCATGGCCCAGTTTTCGTCCAAGCCTCCCAGTGGATCAGGGCCTGGGCAACCAGGTTGTAACTGCTGGCCCCACACATTTCATCATACGAGCCACAGCCAGCTAATCAGGCACTGACTTTAGGTATCTGTCCAGTTCCCTCTTGAAGACAACCAAGGGTCTATTGGTAATCTCCCTTATGTATGATGGGAAGCTGTTGAGCAGTTGTGGGTCCCTGACAATTATTCTGTTTTCTCAATGTTCTCCTGGCACCCTGCTTTTCACTGGGAATATGTCTGCCTAGTCTTTTGCTTTCATAGGGAGTAATTTCTGTGTTCATATTTGGGAACAGTCCCTCAGGATTTTCCAGGTGTAGATTATGATGTATCTTTCTCGCCTGCATTCCAGGGAGTACAGGTCAAGGGATATCAAATATTCCCAGTGATTAAGGTGCTTGACTGAATTAATACATGCAGTGAAAGTTCTCTATACATTCTCTAGATCTGTATTTTAACCTGCTTGGACTGGGACAGTTATTATACAGCAGTATTCCAGCCTAGAGAAAACAAGTGACTTTAAAATGATCATTATTGGCTTGGTATCCCTTGTTTTGAAAGTTCTCAATCCATCCAATCACTTTCCTCATTGATGTGATAGTAACACTGTTGTGATCCTTGAAGGTGAGATTCTCTGACATTATTACTTCAATTCCTTTGTATTAGTTTTTCACTATACAGTATTGTGTGGTTAGAATTTATTGTATATAATCCAGTCTAGCTGTTATTTCTTCAGGTTTTCCATAATGGAGTAAATGAAATTTGTCTTCATTGGATATTGTATTGTTTTCCATGCACCATTGGAAAACTTTGTTTATATCTGCTTAGAGACTTACCATGTCCTCAATAAATGACACACTTGTGCAGATTCTAATATCTGCAAAAGAAGACATGATGCTATGGTTTACATTTCTGTTTATATCTGATATGAGGATGATGAACAGAGCTTTTCACTGTGGCAGCCTCCATCTTTGTGTTAACCATTTCTCATTGTGTTCTGTTGGTATTTCTGTGTATTCCTGAGTATACTTTGTCTTATTTTCATAAATTCAGCCAATAGAAATTAAATGGCAATGTTTGATCACCAAGGGTATATATCAGAGGGCGAGAGTGAGGGGTTGTTGAGGTGTCTTGGGCATGTACAGAGAGTGGAGAGGAATAGGTTGATAAAGGCATTCATTGAGAAGACCTTTCATCCACATGGGACTTTATTGGTGCAGGTTGACAAAGAGGGTGCATAAATCTAGGGTGGAAAGTAGGAAGAAGAGGGGTTGTCCCAGGAATGGTTGGAGGGAGGGGGCACAAGAGGCTTTGAGTTTTAAGGGCTTGAGCATATAGTAAGTTTTGTGTGAGTGTGTTAGACAAAAATGCAGTGAGAGATGAATTCAGAGCAAACTGGTTAGCAGGACTTACATCTGGGAGATGAAAAGGGCAGTGCCTGCATTCTGAAGGAGGGGTGGGGATGTTGCGGTTGGAGGGTAGTCTGATTGTAATTTTTAGCACAGTATTATGAACTTTTAGGTTTCTTCCTTTATAATTAACCTCCATTACAAGTGTACATAGTATGTGTGGGAAGATGGATGTTGTAATGTCAATATTGAAGGAAGACTGGAATAATCTAATGTATGTTAATCACTTAGAAAGATGTATTAGATTTCATTTTTTTTGTTAACTTCTAACTTTTTTCAATACATTTTTGACCATGTGGTCATGGTGCAGCTGATGTACCCAGGACAGGTGTTTGAACTGCAGGAGACTCTGGCTGAGGCACTCGGTGGTAGCTACAAAAATAAACTTACACTGCGGCTACACCCAGGCAGAGCCCTCAATATGGATACCATTATAATCACACGAGCAAATAATGAGGTCTTCTCTTATGGTCTCTCCAATACCCTTAAACTCGATTCCTGGATCAGCCCTGTCAGGTGAGTCATAAAAGATCCTGTCTGTGTTATTTTCAAGTCAGCTCTATGCCAAAGACTCTTCAGTCAGGCTGGCCCCCAAAGGGCCCTCAGTCGTGTTGGATTGGTCTGGTCAGGCATCTCTTGAAGGATCCTTGGCCATGTTGAATCCTCAATATGAAATGAGCCAGGGACAGTCTTCACTTAAGGAGGCTCAGTTTTGTTAAAAAATCCTCCTCAGGCAAGCTGAATAAAGGGTATATAGGTAGTTGTGGATATTTAGAAGGGTGTTATTTGAGTATTAGGCAATCTAAATTATTCTCCATTAAGGTAAAGCATGATCATTCTTCAGTGAGCCAAAGGAGGGAACATGGAGGAAGTGAATATCATCAGATATTTGAGAATGGGCATGTTAGCAGATGGGTATATGAAAGACAAGGTAAACCATAGAATTGATGAGGATAAAAAAAGTTGGTGGTGCATTGAGGAATCTGTGGGGACAAAGTATGTTTTCCATGGAAGCAAAGAGGGGAATGTATGAGAGTATTTTGATACCAACACACTTATAAGGGTGTGAAGCATGGGTGGTGAATGTTCCTGCAAGGAGGAGACTGATGGCAGTGGAGGTGTCATGTCTGAGGGCAATGTGTGGTATAAAGATTATGCAGAGAATTCATAGCTTTGAGATTAGGAGGAGGTGCAGTGTTACTAAAAGTATTATCCAGAGACCTGAGGAAGGGTTGTTAAGGTGGTTTGAACATTTAGAAAGGATGGAGCAAAATAGGATGATTTGGAGGGTGTATAAATCTGTAGTGGATGGAAGGCTGGTAGAGGTCACAGTAGGGAAGGTTGGAAGGAGGGGGGAGTAAAGGAGGTTTTGTGTGAGGAGCTTGGACATTCATCAGGCATGTGTGAGTATGTTAGATAGTGGAGGCAAATGGTTTTTGGGACTTGATGAGCTCTTGGAATATGATCAACATAACATTTTGTGAAGGGATTTAAGGAAACTGGTTAGCCAACTTCAGTTCTTTAAGTGCGAAGTACAGTGCCTGCACTCTGAAGGAGGGTTGGGGATATTTGCAGTTTGGAGGGGTTTCTGAACTGTAGTATCAGTGTGCCTCAGGCAAGACGGTGATAGGGGAAATGATACTGAAAGTGTTCCTTCTTTTTTGGGTCACCCTGCCTCAGTTGGGGATGGCTGGTGTTTTCAAAAAAATAACAATAATAATCCAGAGTTTAAATTAGAGCCCCAGATTTTGTAGACATAATTCTCTGTTACAGGGATAATGAGACAAACTAAATAATGTGAATCGTAATCAAATTGAATGTGAAAGAGACTTAGGAGTTCTGGTTAGCAGAAATCTACAACCAAAACAATGTGAACAACAAAATGGTATAAAATACTGACAGGTTGTTAGGTAAGACACATGTGCAACAGTTAGGTATCTTTATTTCGAAACGTTTCGCCTACACAGTAGGCTTCTTCAGTCGAGTACAGAAAAGTTGATAGAAGCAGAAGAGACTAGCAGACAATATAATCAGTCCATCACCCTTGAAGTTTTGTGGTGGTCAGTCCCTCAGTCTGGAGAAGAGCATTGTTCCATAGTTTGAAACAATATAGAGTTGAAGTGATAGGATGGAGCCTTATATAGCGCCAGGAGGTGAGATGTAGGTCACTAGTAGAGGTAAGAACGTAGGCGTTGAGAGGACAGGTCCCTCTCAAATCCAGCCATTCTCAGTCCCTCAGTCTGGAGAAGAGCATTGTTCCATAGTTTGAAACAATATAGAGTTGAAGTGAAAGGATGGAGCCTTATATAGCGCCAGGAGGTGAAATATAGGTCACTAGTAGAGGTAAGAACGTAGACGTTGAGAGGACAGGTCCCTCTCAAATCCAGCCATTCTCACTAGTAGAGGTTGTCGAAGTTGAAATCAACTTCATTCTTCTTTCTCTGAATATTTTCCAGTGCATTTATATCCTGTGTAATATGAAGACCAGAACTAATCAGCATAATCTAAATGAGGCCTTACTAAAAATATATACAGATGAAGTATACCCTTAGGACTTTTAATATTTAAACTTCTTGATATCCAGCCAAGAATTCTATTAGCCTTATTGCAAACACCCTCTATTCGCTATTGTTTTGGCTGAAATCAACTTCGACAACCTCTACTAGTGAGAATGGCTGGATTTGAGAGGGACCTGTCCTCTCAACGTCTAGGTTCTTACCTCTACTAGTGACCTACGTCTCACCTCCTGGCGCTATATAAGGCTCCATCCTATCACTTCAACTCTATATTGTTTCAGACTATGGAACAATGCTTTTCTCCAGACTGAGGGACTGACCACCTCAAAACTTCAAGGGTGATGGACTGATTACATCGTCTGCTAGTCTCTTATGCTTCTATCAACTTTTCTGTACTCAACTGAAGAAGCCTACTGTGTAGGCGAAACGTTTCAAAATAAAGATACCTAACTGTTGCATATGTGTCTTACCTAACAACCAAAACAATAGTGAATAGAGGGTGTTTGCATTAAGGCTAATAGAATTCTTGGCTGTATATCAAGAAGTTTAAATATTAAAAGTCCTAAGGGTATATTTCATCTGTATATATTTTTAGTAAGGCCTCATTTAGATTATGCTGATTAGTTCTGGTCTCCATATTACACAGGATATAAATGCCCTGGAAAATATTCAGAGAAAGAAGGATGAAGTTGATTTCTGTATTGAAAATTTTTTCTTCTAAAGTATGTTAAGGTACTGAATTTTCACTCTTTAGAAAGGCAAAGAATTAGGGGGTATATTACTAAAGTGTACACTTGGAAAACAAGAATAAATAATGGGGATATAAATAGCATGTTGAAGATATCTAGGCTGGATAGCACTTGTTACCACAGATTCAAGTTGGACAGCTTTAGATTTGGAAAGGATATGGGAGTGTGTGTAAAGGTAGAAAGTTGAAAGTGAACATAGAAAAGAGTAAGGTGATGAGAGTATAGAATGATTCAGATAAAGAAATATTGGATATCAAATTGGGGAGGAGAAGTATGGAAGAAGTGAATGTTTTCAGATATTTGGGAGTTGATGTGTCAGCGGATGGATTTATGAAGGATTCAATTCAATTCAAGTTTATTCTCTATAAGGGTTACAATGTGTGGTTTACATGTTATAAAATACTAATTACAGAGGGGGCCACTAGGACACCTAGCCTGGCTAGGCATTTCGAGCAGACTTAGATTAATTCTTAACATTAAATCCTTACGGATTATTGTATTAAGGCTAAGTGACTACATCATAATTTGTGAGTTTAGCAATGTGAATGCTTTTGTTTTGGCACAATACAAGGTGTCTATATTGGAGTATCATAGGCAAACTTATGACTAGTTAGGATTTATTATTTTAAGATTAAGATTAGTATTTCTGGGTTTATAGTCAATGGGTGAGTGAGTGTAATTGTGAACCACCAGGTGGTTATCATGTAGTTAGTTGTTGGGGTGGATCAGGGAGATAAGATGTTTTCTAACTCTAGTTTTGAAAGTGATGAATGTGTCTGCAGTTCTAGAGTTTTCAGGTAGGGTGTTCCAGATTTTAGGTCCTTTGAAATACATTGAATTTTTGTAAAGGTTTAGTCGAACACGGGGAATGTCATAGAGATGTTTGTGTCTGGTGTTATGCCTGTGGATCCTGTCACAACTATCAAGAAAGCATTTTAGGTCAAGGTTAATATTGGAATTTAAGGTCCTGTAGATATAGATTGCACAGTAGTAAGTGTGGATGTTCTGAACAGGGAGTAAGTTTAGATCTATGAAGAGTGGGGGGGGGATGGTTGCCAGGGATGGGATTTAGTGATTATTCTTACTGCGGCTTAATCATAGAATTGATGAAGGAAAAAAGGTGAGTGGTGCATTGAGGTATATGTGGAGGCAAAAAATGTTATTTATGGAGGCAAAGAAGGGAATGTATGAAAGTACAGTAGTGTACTAACACTCTTATATGGGTGTGAAGCTTGCATTGTAAATGATGCAGCGAGGAGGCGGTTGGAGGCAGTGGAGATGTCCTGTCTAAGGGCAATGTGTGGTGTAAATATTATGCAGAAAAGGTGTGAAGTTAATAAAAGTATTAGTCAGAGGGCTGAAGAGGGTTTGTTGAGGTGGTTTGGTCATTTAGAGAGAATGGATCAAAGTAGAATGACATGGAGAGCATATAAATCTGTAGGGGAAGGAAGGTGGGGTAGGGATTGTCCTCGAAAAAGTTGGAGGGAGGGGGTAAAGGAGGTGTTGTGGGCGAGGGGTTTGGACTTCCAGCAAGCGTGCGTGAGCGTGTTAGATAGGAGTGAATGGAGACAAATGGTATTTGGGACCTGACAAGCTGTTGGAGTGTGAGCAGGGTAATATTTAGTGAAGGGATTCAGGGAAACCGGTTATTTTATATAACCGGACTTGAGTCCTGGAAATGGGAAGTACAGTGCCTGCACTCTAAAGGAGGGGTTTGGGATATTGGCAGTTTGGAGGGATATGTTGTGTATTTTTACATGTATATACTTCTAAACTGTTGTATTCTGAGCACCTCTGCAAAAACAGTGATAATGTGCGAGTGTGGTGAAAGTGTTGAATGATGATGAAAGTATTTTCTTTTTGGGGATTTTCTTTTTGGGTCACCCTGCCTTGGTGGGAGTCGGCCAACTTGTTGAAAAGAAAAAAATGGGAATGTACTGGTTTGGCAATTGACTCACAGATGAGGAAGCAAACTCCCAAGAAGCATCATTGAGGCAAGAACTTTGGGTACATTTAAATATTGGTTGGACACCTATGCAAGTGGATGTGGTTAGATGTAAGTTAGTCCTGCCTAGCCTGGGCAATAAGCATACTGCAATTCTCCTCTATTCTTATGTTTTTATACTTGATAGCATTCTCTAGCAGTAAATTTTTTGAACTGCATTCAATATCAATTATGAAATTTTCTTCTTTTCATTTTTGTAGCTTGGTGGGAACTTTCAACTGCTTTGGGAAGGGTCAGTGCTCCATAGTGGTGACAGCAGAGCAGGCTGGGGATGAATTACTTGACATGGAACTCCAACACACTACCGCTAGAGGCATCTCCAGAACTGAGGCCAAGATCATCATCACTGTAAGAGCCATCGCAAGCCGCTATATGGTTGCAGGCCCACTATTATTTGATCGTAAGAATTCACACAAGCAGCCATTCCTAGTTTGTGTGTGTGTGTGTATGTACATGCATTGCCTGCCTGCCTGTCTGTCTATCTGTTGTCTGTCTGTCTGTCTATCTATCTCTGTCTGGCATACCACTGCTCTCATTGTTGTAATATTTACATCATAAAATTAAAAAAAGACACTGCTCACCTTTGTTAACCCTTTGACTGTCACAGGCCCCTTTCTGAAACTGTCATTCCATGTCGCAAAAGTTTTGGGAAAAAAAATTATTTTTTCTTATGAAATGATAGAGAATCTTTTCCCGATGGTAATGGCACCAAAAGTATGAAATTTGGTCGAAAACTCACGGAATTACGCTCCCGTGAAGATAGCGGTCTTGGCGACATATACGCATCGGCAATTTCGCCGACTTTGAGCCCTGTTTTTGGCCAGTTCTGTTGTTCCAGTTGACCAAACTCATAGCTATTTCTTTAGAACTCCATTTTTTTCTATCAGTTTAGTACAAGAAACCACCTATTTACCTATCTGAACTACCCAGTAAAGTGGTCAGAAATTGGCAATTTGGCCAATTTCATGCAAGTTAAAAAAGATGCCAATTTCAAAATAGGGTCCAGAATAAACAATGTAGACATTCTTGGCATTAAAATAACATATCCTCTGTTCATTAGTCACGTCTCTAGGCCCCTCTTATATTACTATTACTTTCTATTTTGATTTTTTATTCATACAAAAAAATATAAAATTTACTGTTATGCAGACTAATGCATTATTGTAAAAATGATATAAATAATATCAGGGCACTAGTGAAAGAATATTAGACTCCCCAGTTGACGTGTATTGGACGTGTGGTGTAATTTTCTTACTCCTGAACATTGGTAAAAATCGAGCATTTCTGCTACTTTGAGCTCAATTTCAAGGTCATTCTCATTGTGAAAGTAATGAAAATCATCTCTATTTCTGTAATGTGTTTTCCATTTTATCACCTGAGACCATGAAAACGAGAATACAAATATAAATACTATATGAAAATACACTTCAAAGTCGGCGTTTTAATCCAGAAAAATGATCAGAGTTTTTTTTTCTCATTACGCACTGTGTGCTGCAGGATTTTTTTATGTGGTGCACACTGACCACACGGACCCATTCTCTCTCATGTGGGCCTACCAGCTTTCTCCTGCTTGAGTTGGAGGTGCTAGAATTTACGTGTATAAATACATCAGAAACAGTGGCGCATTAGACGTTTATACATGACGTAAACAGTCAAAGGGTTAAACCTTGAAGAAAAACATTGAAGATAATTGAAAACATATCACATTAACCCTCAGATATGAGAAGCTTTTAGATATATATTACTTTATTAAATGAAAAAAAAATTCTACAGTGAATATAATTCCTGATTCATGATAGTGAAATTAAAATATAGTAGAAGAGCTAATCTATCTATTTATAGGTAATTGTTTGCTATTTCCACCTTATATTTGTTACTGTTATTAAACACACAAAGCTTAACTCTTTGAGAGTCTTTCCCATAGTTCTACAGTTTTGAAGCCAGGGTCCATGCTGTAGGTAAATAACAAAAAAAGGCACAATGCCGTGACTGGCACGATACACAAATAACCCGCACATAGAAGAGAGGAGCTTACGACGATGTTTCGGTCCGACTTGGACCATTTACAAAGTCACACTGACGATAAGGAGAGCAGGATGGGTATATATAGGCAGGAGGTGGTAGTAGTAGTAGTAGTAGTGGTAGTAGAGGAGGATTCAACCAGACGGCAACTGTTAAAGTTGGAAGTAGGGAAGACAGTTTTAGCAGAAGACCAGTCAATAGGATGGCTGTGATCTCTGACGTGACAGAAAGGAGCATTGCTAACGTCGGCAAGCCTAACACTATTTTTGTGCTCCCTAAGTCTGTCAGAAAGAGATCGGCCAGTTTCTCCAAAGTATTGAAGAGGACTGGAGGAGCAAGAAATAGAGTAGACACCAGGAGCATCTGTAGAGGGAGGAGAGGTATGAACGAGATTAGTGCAAAGAGTGTTAGTCTGGCTTCTCTTTCTTAGTATTTGACTGGCCCCTCCTACTCTTACTACCTCCCCACTATTACTTCCTTCCACCTCCTCTACAACCACTACTACTACTACCACCACCTGCCCATATATACCCACCCTGCTCTCCTTCTCATTAGTGTGACTTTGTAAGTGGTCCAAGTCGGACCGAAACATCGTCGTAAGCTCCTCTCTTCTATGTGTGGGTTATTTGTGTATGTAATTGGCCTTAAATGGGAGTCAAAGTGGGCAAAATCGCCAGTGTGTAAATATCACTGATGTATCAAAATTCATGAGAGCGTAATTTCGTCAGTTTTCCATCAGATTTCATATTTTTTGTTTTATTTCTTTCAGAAAAAGATTCTCTACCATTTCATAAGACAAAAAAAAAAAAATTGAAAATTCTTGGACCCTGTGGACAAATTTCAGATCAAGGATCTAGACCCTGAAAGAGTTAATACAAACAGAAGTCACATTACAACATACAAAAGATACTAACTTAGAAAAGGTCACTGAATCAAAACAGACTGTATGGTCATTGGAAGATATTTGGCAACTCTAATATATTTACTCTATTATTCCCTTTACTTTTGGCAAATTATTCACTGTATTTTCCTGTTAGCCTTAAACCGTCAAAGCTCCCCAAATTAAATGTCCATTACGTGCTGCAATTTAAAAAAAATAGTTCAATACTTCATAAAAGGACCCAAAATCTGGAGCTCCCTGCCAGAAATCTCCAGAGCCACCCTCTCTACCAGCATCTTCAAAACTACTGTAAAAAAAAAAAGAAAAAAACTTTCACTAACATAGCCCAACAACAGATAAACGTATGTTTTCATAGTCTCACTGCCACAAACATATGGAAAATATATTCTTATTCTCATAATCTATAATATATTGAATGTCTTCGAACTGTTATTCTAGAAACCTCATTACAGGTAATCATAAGCCAAACTGTAATCTTTGAATCAATTAAACTCAGTAAAAGTGTTTATTGTTAAAATCACTTGAGACTGTATGTATAAGAATCAGTTACAGTCTCTCTCCTCACTTAACAACGGAGTTCCGTTCTTAAGACCACCTCAGTAAACGAATTCGTCGCTAAGTGAGGAGCATACTATAATGATAGTTGGTTTGTGTCAGCCAACTCTGATATTGTTTCAGTGTCACCTTTGCACCTTTTATAACATTTCTGGTTTATTTTTAAATATTCATACAGTAATGTACTGTACAGCAGGGCCCTGCTTTACGGCGTTTCACTTTACGGCGTTCTGCTAATACAGTCATTTCAAATTATGACCAAAACTCGCTGTACGGCTCCCCCCACCTGACTTTCTAATACGGTCACTGCGCCCCACCTTGTTTGTTTACATTCTTCGTGAGCTCAGTAAGCACTAAGTCTCTCCATTTTGTCTGGAAACTCCAAAATTTCAAATGTTTTTAAAAGTTATTTCATATTTTATATATACTCTGATAATTATACTTATGTATACCTGTACTTAAATAAACTTACATACTGTGCTGGCATGCAGGTACACATTAAAATCAGTAAGAGTGTCTTATGTCTCCAGACGTCATATTAGTAATGATAATAATAATCATCGAGTCTCATTTAAATGTCGTATATTACGTTAAATACACATTTTCATTAATCCATCTATGATATTTTTTCAAAATTATATAATAAACACGATACATAACATAAAAAGATGATAAATACACCCCACAATAGAATAAATAAACATAAATATGAGATGTGGTAGCAGACGACTTGCACAAGTGACGCCATATTAGAAATGCTAATAATAATAATAATAATCACCGAGTCTCATTAAATGTTGTATATTACGTTAATATACACATTTTCATTAATCCATCTATGATATTTTTTTCAAAATTATATAATAAACACAATACATAACATAAAAAGATGATAAATACACCCTACAATAGAATAAATAAACATAAATATGAGATGTGGTAGCCAGATAACTTGTACAAGTGATGCCAAGAATAACATTTTCTCTAATCTAACATAAGAGAAAATGTGTTACTGGGGGTAATTGTAGAAAATTATTCCTTTCGTATGTATGTAAGTAAGTTTATTCAGGTATACACAAATACAGTTACATAGATTATCATACATAACAACATATGTGTAGAGAACCTAGGATAACCCAAAAAAGTCAGAGTGACTTATTTCCATTGCCTTCACTCAGAGCATCATTTCTTCTCAAAATGATGTTACATGAGAATGGGAGTGTTCTTCTTTATTTATTCTACCGTATCAATGTAGAGACAACCTGTACACAATGTAACTTGTACACAAACCAGACGTGTACACTTTGTTTACAAAACTTACCTTCGCCTGGTTTGTTTACATAACTCTGCGCCTGTTCTCTCTCATGCACTCATTCTTTCTCTCTCTCATTTATTCGTTTTATCTCATTTACTTACTCCTGACCCTACATTAAGACTACAAATATTTTAAGGTAAGTAATGAGTGAACTGTATATACATTTTATCGCTCTAGGATGCTTAAATGTAATAGAATATTATGTGTAGGTGGGTTGGCCTGGTATGGTAGCCCGGCTGACTACCATACATACCACACTTGATTTTTTACAATAAATACTACTCATCTCACCCTATATTTTAAGGTAAGTAATGAGTGAACTTTATATACATTTTATCGCTCTGGGATGCTTAAATATCATAGAATTGTATGTGTGGGTGGGGTGGCCTGGTATGGTAGCCTGGCTGACTACCATACATACCACACTTGATTTCTTACAATAAATACTACTTGTCTCACCCTAGATTAAGACTATAAATATTTTAAGGTAAGTAATGAGTGCACTATGTGTGTATTGTACTTTTTTATTGTTTTTTGATGCCTGGTTCTATTGCTAACTTAATATATGTTAGTGTAAATTTGTTATCTAGTGTTTGTATGCATTTGTAAGTGGAAAAAAAGGGTGTTCCACTTTACGGCAGTTTCCGCTTTACGGCGGTAGCCTGGAACCTAACCAGCCATATAATTGGGGCCCTCCTGTATATTGTAATAAACAGAATAGAGGAAATCAGCTCTTATATACATTACTTAGGTATGCATACTGGTCAGTGAGCCCATCGTAAGTCTGAATCGTCGGTGTATGAGTACGTTGCTAAGTGAGGAGAGGATATATTGTCTTTTTAGTTTTAAGATAGGCTTGAGTTTGTCTGAAATACTCTGCATACCAAGAGGCTTCCTGCATGTACACGTAAATGTCACCCATCTTACTACAAAAATTTTGTCATGATGAAACAAATGTCTTTAATCTTTAACATAAGAGCCAAGTTGAAGGTGAAGATGTGCTTGGCGGCAGTATCTTGGTGTTACCGCATGGCACCAGTGCTTTCTTTTTCAAATTTTTCCTTATATATCTTTGGTTTGTTTTCAGTTTTAAACACTAGAACATGATTTTTCTATGGCCACTGGCTTTGTTATTGCTTTAGTACTCAAATTTTATCACACAAGGTCCTGTAAAATAATATAGTTAATATAGTTAATGTACGCTCACTAAACTGTGTCAGTTTATTACTGTTGGTAACGTGTATACACTGTACAAGCACTGTATGTGTTATTAGAATTCTTGCAGTGTGTTGAACCCCTTAAGACAAGGAATAATGCACAGTGTTGTTGCATATGACATATACACGTGGAGGTCCTCTCTTGGTGTGAGAACACACGTATTTTGAGCCTTTTTCTTCATGTCAGGTGGAGGAATTAGTGCTAAGTAGTGACTGTGATTGCCAGGCTTCAGACAAGATCAAAATTTGTCACTCTGGCAGCAGTGTGGTGTTGAAACCTTGTATTTTCATATTATGACAGCATATATGGGTCTGTTCCCAGCCTTGACTTTGTATATATTATACACATTTAGCATTGCAATATCAACAAGATATCAATCAACAAACACAGTTTACAAACCAGATTTGTTGACCAAATGCAAATTATTGATGTAATCAACGACAGGAGCTGGTTTCACAGTGGGTTAATTTGTTTCTCTGTTCACCTTACCAGTTTATTTCATTGCATGAGGGTAGAGGAAGAAAGGGATGGAGGGTAGTACGAGACTGTGTGGACTGATGTACATTTTTACACTTTACTAGTGAATATTGCATGTCATTATCACTTGTTTTACATTACTGATAATTATTGCATGTCATTATCACTTGTTTTACACTACTGACAAATATTGCATGTCATTATCACTTGTTTTACACTACTGAGAAATATTGCATGTCATTATCACTTGTTTTTCACTACTGACAAATATTTCATGTCATTATCTCTTCTTTTACACTACTGACAAATATTGCATGTCATTATCACTTGTTTTACACTACTGACAAATATTGCCTGTCATTATCACTTGTTTTTCACTACTGACAAATATTTCATGTCATTATCTCTTCTTTTACACTACTGACAAATATTGCATGTCATTATCTCTTCTTTTACACTACTGACAAATATTGCATGTCATTATCACTTGTTTTTCTACTAATGACAAATATTTCATGTCATTATCTCTTCTTTTACACTACTGACAAATATTTCATATCATTATGGTGTAGTGTGCTTCCCCAGCTATTTACAGTATTATTTTTGCATGAAATCAAGATATTTTAATTGCAAAATGTGGTAATTAGTATTAGTGCATTAGAAATATTGAAAATCACACTTTATTTGGCTTAGCAAAACCACAAACTGTAAAAACTAATTGACACTTTAGCACCAGTGTTGCCAACAGCAACACTGGCAATCCCATAGCCTGGCTGGCAAAGCTCTCGCTTCACACGTGGAGGACCTGGGTTTGATTCCCAGCAGGGTGGAAACATTTTGACATGCTTCCTTACGCCTGTTGTCCTGATCACCTAGCAGCAAATGGATACTACCCGGGTGTTAGTCGACTGGTGTGGGTCACATCCTGGGGGACAAGATTGAGGACCCCAATGGAAATAAGACACAGTCCTTGATGACACACTTCCTTTTTTGGATTATCCTGGTTGACTAACCCTCCGGGGTTAAAAATCCAAATGAAATCTTGTCTCTTAGCACATTAATTTTGGCCAACTTCAACACATCATAAAATGGTACATTTTTATCAGATTCCTCTCATTTTAGTCTTATTCCATTCAGAAAAATGTGCTTTTTCAAATTGCGAGATTGTTTTCTTTCATAAATGTGGATGTTTGTAATTCAGATGATTGTAAGTTGAAGACCAACTGTTCCTCTTTTATCATTGCCTCTAGAGTTGTTACCTCATATCAATACTGTAATATGACTGAATCATTATATTTAAGATTTTGTCTCTGACATTACTCAACCAAAAGTGCTGTGGCATAATTTTCTATCATCACTTGCTCTTTTCCTTCACTCCCATCTTTCCCTCACTCCTCTCCCTCTCTCCCACTTTTTTTTTTTTTTTACACAGGGTTTGACAAGGTTAGGTTAAGGATCCCTAGCTTTATTGACAAGCTATTTACAGGTTAAGGATTCCTAACTTTATTGGCAAGCTAAGAGCTGTTACCTACATCAGCTCATTTAAAAGCATTTTTATTGTTATGAAACATACAAGTAAGGAACAGGATGAAGTTGTAGCCATCTGTGGGCCAGCATTTTCATTTGATCAACTGACTTTATCCCTTTGACATCATTATGCTGTACGAATGTGTTCCATACTCGAGTCATCCTGGGTATATAGGATCTCAGATGGAGTGATGTTCTGGAGAAGGGTACAGCCAGAGTGAAGTTGCTGCTTTCTGCCTGTCTTGTGGCATAAAAGCTTGTTTCACGCTGTCCTCGAAATGGGTCCAAGTGTGGTACTTTGATAGTATTGGCCTTGTACGTAACAGTAAGGCCACCCACATCCCTCCTGTGTTGAAGGCTCTGCTGAAATGACAGATCTATCCAGGATGGGTCCAGGCGAGAGATGAGACGTCTTGCTCTGTTCTCTACTCTGTCAAGCAGTCGCAGGTGAGAGGGGGGCAGGCAAACCAAGAAAGTGGATCATACTCAAGGTGTGAGCGTACTTGTGCCTCGTACAGAATCTTGGAACCCCTACTGTCAAGCAGATGCGAGATACAGTGAAGTGCTGTAAGCTTCCTGGCTGCCTTGTTTGCAAGATTTACAGCATGGTTCTTCATGGTTAGTTTGGAGTCATATATCACCCCAAGGATATCAACTTCTTCTCTAGGTGCCAACACCCTCCCATTCATCCTTACTACTGCACCAGCATTACCATCATGGTGCCTAGAGATCATCATCATTTGTGTTTTCTCAGGTGCAAATGTTACTTGCCATCTATTTCTCCAGGCTGATATAGCTCTTAGCTGGTGATTGATGTAGCTTAGAGCAGCTGGCATTTCTTCTCTTGGATAAGTGAATGTCAGTGTACAGTCATCTGCATATGCATGGGATTCTGGGATGAGACGAAGAAGGTCGTTGAAGTAGATATTCCATAACAATGGTCCCAGCACGCTTCCTTGTGGAACACTTGCCCCAATAGGATGTCTTGCTGATTCTGTTTCATTGAGAACTACCCTTAGAGATCTACCGTGAAGGTAATCACTGAGGAGACATAGCGTAGAGCCTGCAATTCCCAGTGCTTGAAGTTTTGCTAAGAGGCCCTGGTGCCACACCCGGTCGAAAGCACCAGCAATGTCCAGTGCTACAACACAGCTGACTTTGGATTCATCCAGTGACTGGTGCCACTTAGTGGAGAGGTTTAACCCTTTGAGGGTTTTGGCCATACTAGTACGGCTTACAACCCAGGGTTTTTGATGTACTAGTACGCCTAAATTCTAGAGCCCTCAAATCTAGTGGGAGAAAGCTGGTAGGCATACATATGAAAGAATGGGTCTATGTGGTCAGTGTGCGCAGTATAAAAAAAAATCTGCAGCACACAGTGCATAATGAGAAAAAAAAAACTTTGACCGTGTTTTGGGAAAAAAAGAGCGACTTTGCACTGTATTCTCGTATGGTATTTATTGTTGTATTCTAGTTTTCTTGGTCTCATTTTATAGAATGGAAGACATATTACAGAAATTGAGATGATTTTGACTGGTTTTACAAAGAAAACTACCTTGAAATTGAGCTCAAAGTAGCAGAAATGTTCGATTTTTACCAAAGTTGAAAAGTAAACAATTCATGCCAAGCATCCAATACACGTCAACTGGTGTGTCTAATATTATTTCACAAGTGTGCTGATATTATTTATACCATTTCTACACTAATGCAGCAGTCTGCATAACAGTAAATCTTCTATTTTTTGTAAGAATAAAAATTGAAAGTGGAAAGTCAAAGAAATATAAGAGGGGCGTGGGGACGTGACTAACAAACAGAGGAAATGTTATTTTAGTGCCAGGAATGTCTTTCTTGTTTATTCTGGACCCTATTTGGAAATTGGCATCTTTTGAAATTTGTGTGAAATTGGCAAAATTGCTAAATTCTGACCACTGTATGGGATAGTTGAAATTGGTAAATAGGTGGTTTCTTGTACTCATTCAATAGAAAAAATGGAGTTCTAGAGAAGTAGTTAAGATTTTTGTCGACTAGTACACTGGAATTGGCCGAAAATAGGGCTCAAATTGGGCAAAATCGCCGATGCGTAAACATCGTCGAGACCGCTAACTTTGCAATAGCATAATTCCTTAAGTTTTCCATCAAATTTCACACTTTTGGTGTCATTATGATCGGGAAAAGATTCTCTATATTTTCATAAGAAAAAATAATTTTTTTTTTAAATTTGGCCGACCCTGAGAACAAGTCTCTGAGAGGGCCTGTCGACCCTGAAAGGGTTAAATCTTGTCCCCCAGGATGTGACTCACACCAGTCAACTAACACCCAGGTACCTACTTGCTTGCTAGGTGAACAGGGACAACAGGTGTAAGGAAACATGCCCAGTGTTTCCACCCTTGCCGGGGATCAAACCACAGACACTCAGTGTGTGAAGCGAGAGCATTGCATACCAGGCCACTGGCCACCATAAAACTCTCTTAATACCATTACATAATGTAATGGTCATGAATCAGTCACAACTCTTCATGCTTACAGAGCATGGAGAATTGTATATAATATAAATAACTTTTACTTACCTGTAACAACTTCCCATGCTAAATCTCCCAAGTTATTGACATAATATTAAAATTCATCTTACTGACTCCACCAGTCTTCATTTCAACCATTGATAATTTGTTCTAGCATTCTCCTTCCTTCCTTCACCCCCACCACCAGCACTGGTTTGATGGGACAGTTTCTCTCGACACAGCCTACAAAATTGGTTATTGTGATCTGAAATGGTACATGTTGGTATGGAAATGGAAGCGTCTTTTGCAAGGGCGTGCTGAGGTGGATTTTGCCAATACTGATGTGGCCGTGGCAGAGATGCAGGTGCAGAAACTGTTAGATGATGGCCAGCTGGCACATGTCACCCATGCGTACAATGGCACCTTCAATCTTGACCATGAAGCCAGGACCCTCCATGTCAGGTCAGTAGATGTGCTGTGCATTAGTCATTAACACACATGGTTATTTGTAGATACAGTGGACCCCCGGTTATCGGCTGGTTTGGTTATTGACCAACTCGGTTATCGGCTGGTTTTTAGGCACCTGGTTATCAGCTGGTTTTTCGGCACCTGGTTATCGGCCGTTCGCTTGGTTATCAGCCATTTTGGACGCGTCCATCCGCCGGCTGGGGCAGCTTGCGCTTCAGTTTGGTTTTGTCTCTTGGTGACTGAGGAAGCTTCTGCTCATACATCCAAACATTTCGCTTGTTTACCATTGTTTTTAGTGATTTTTCTTGCAGTGCAACTGTGAAATAAGTAAAGATGGCTCCAAAGAAAGTTCCTAGTAAAGTTCCTGTGGTAAAGAAAGTGAGAAACACTATGGAATTTAAGTGTGAAGTGATAGAAAAGTTTGAGAGTGGTATGAAGGTGGTGGAACTTGCCAGGATGTACAGCAAGAATAAATCATCAGTTACATCCATCCTGGCAAAGAAAGAACAAATCAAAGACACTAATGTTGCAAAAGGAGTAACTTTTCTAACTAGACAAAGGCCACCAGTAATGGAAGAGATGGAAAAGTTATTATTGTGGATTAAGGAAAAAGAATTAGTGGGAGACAGTGTTGTGGAGTTGATCACTTGTGAGAAGGCAAAGCAGTTGCATGAGGATCTTGCAAAGAAAATGCCTGGAACAAGTGCTGCAGTTTGTGAATTTAGGGCCAGCAAAGGATGGTTTGATAGATTTAAGAAGCGTAGTGGCATATACAGTGTTCTAAGGCATGGTGAGGCTGCAAGTTCTGACGAATGCGCAGCTGAAAAGTATGTTCACAAATTCCAGGACTATGTAAAGGCTGAAGGATTCGAACCCCAACAAGTGTTCAGTTGTGATGGAACAGGCCTGTTTTGGCAGAAAATGCCAAACAGGACCTACATTGCCCAGGAGGAAAAGGTACTGCCAGGACACAAGCCCATGAAAGACAGGCTTACTCTTTGTTGTGTGGTAATGCTAGTGGGGATTTCAAAGTGAAGCCTTTACTCGTATATCATTCAGAAAATCCCAGCGGGTTCAAGAAAAACAATGCCATGAAGAATAGATTATGTGTGATGTGGAAAGCTAATCATAAGGCATGGGTCACAAGCCAATTTTTCAAAGAGTGGGTTAATGATGTGTTTGGCCCAAGTGTGAAAAATACCTCCTGGAAAAGAAATTGCCACTCAAGTGCCTCCTGGTACTGGACTTGCAAGACCAAGTGTTTAGGGACTTCAGTTTCATCACAGTGAAGTTCTTGCCTCCTAACACCACTCCTCTCCTCCAGCTCATGGACCAACAGGTCATTTCTAACTTCAAAAAATTTTACACAAAAGCAGTGTTTCAAAAGTGCTTTGAAGTGACCTCGGACACTCAGTTGACCCTAAGACAGTTCTGGAGGAATCATTGGGCAATGAATGGATGTCTAGGGCAATTGGTATAAATTGCTTGTTAGACAGGTACTGCAAGGAACTTGCAATCCCATTCATTGATAACTGGAACCTATTCTTTGGCAAACGTGATATGTATGCAAGGGATGGGGTTCATCTCTCTGGGGATGGAGTGGTTGCATTAGCCAGTTCGATGGAGTGGGTAATTGATGACTTGTCTAGTAATTTAAACTGATAGATTGTAGAGGTATGGGTGTTTGTGGGAAACAATCAGGCTGCAGCATTAGGGTTAAAAACAGCAGTTATTACCAGGATACCTCAGGGATATGTTTAAAAGACAATATTCAAAATAAAGTTGCTAGTAATGGCAAATCAATTGATCAACAAACAAAGAGAGATAGTAGAGGGCAATGAGTGACTAGCTCCCTTAAGGTTTACTATACAAATAGTAGGAGTCTAAGAAATAAGATAGATAAGCTAAGATTACTTGCAAGTGTAGGTAATATAGATATTATTGGTATAACAGAGACCTGGTTCAACCTGAAATATAGAGAAATACCTTCTGAATGCAACATACAGGGTTATAAACTATTCCACACTGATAGGGCCAACAGGAAGGGTGGTGGGGTGGCGATGTATGTCAGAGAAAATTTAAATTGTTGTCTTAGACATGATATAAGATTAGAAACATCGAACGCAGAATCTGTTTGGCTACAGTTTCTCGAGGTACGTGACAAATTAATTTTGGGTGTGATTTATAGGCCCCCAAACCTTGATAGGGAGTGCAGTAAGCTGTTACGGGACGAAATTCATAAGGCATCTAGATATGAAAATGTTGTGATAATGGGAGATTTTATCTTTAGACAAATTTATTGGAACAATATGATAGGAAATCTTGAGTCTAGTGACTTTCTTGTTACGGTTCAGGATTGCTTTTTAGAACAGGTTGTGACAGAACCAACTAGAGGGAACAGTCTGCTTGACTTGGTTCTTGCCAACAAAGATTCACTAATTAATAATCTTGAGGTTAATGATGAGCTTGAGGAAAGTGATCACAAATCACTTAGTTTCAATATATCATGGAATTACCCAGATAACTGCAATCAAATCTCTGTCCCAGATTTCCACTTGGCCGACTTCATGGGACTGAAAAATTACCTGGGTGGGCTAAATTGAGATATCCTGACTTTGGGTCAGGTAGGTGATCTTGGTTGCCAATATGACGTTTCTCAGAGCATAGTTCTAGCTGCCCAGACAACTTTTGTTCCGAGTAGGGAAATTAGATCTAACAAAAATGATCCCAAATGGTTGAACAATAGATTAAAACATCTCATTGGTCAAAAGAGAGGTGCACATATAGACATATCAAAAGAGGGGATGGGCAGTTAAGAAATCAATATATTCAATTAAAGAGAGAAATAAAGAAAGGAATAAGAAAAGCAAAAAGAGATTATGAGGCTAAGGTCACAAGGGATTCAAAGACTAACCCAAAAGGGTTCTTTCAGGTGTACAGAAGTAAGATTAGGGACAAGATTGGCCCACTTAAGAGTAACTCTGGTCAGATCACTGACAGTGATAAGGATATGTGTTAAATTCTCAATACCTACTTCCTCTCAGTTTTCACCCAGGAAAATACTAGCGATATTCCTGAAATAATAGATTATGTAGAACAGGATGATAATAAACTATGCACGATTGCAGTAACTAGTGACATGGTCCTCAGACAAATAGAAAAACTAAAAACCTAACAAATCCCCAGGTCCTGATGAACTGTTTGCAAGGGTGTTAAAGGAATGTAAAGAGGAACTTAGCATACCTTTGGCTGATCTTTTTAACATATCACTACAAACTGGCATAGTGCCTGATAAGTGGAAAACAAATGTAATACCCATTTACAAGGCAAGTGGCTTCGAACTATAGACCAATAAGCCTTACCTCCATAGTGGGAAAATTTATGGAATCAATTACCGAAGCAATTCATAGCCATCTTGATAGGCACAGATTGATATGTGAATCTGAACACGGTTTTACAAAGGGGCTTTCCTGTCTTACGAATTTACTAACTTTTTTCACTAAGGTGTTTGAGGAGGTAGATCATGGTAATGAATATGATATTGTGTATATGGACTTCATTAAGGTTTTTGATAGAGTTCCACACCAGAGGCTACTGAGGAAACTTAAGGCGCATGGAATAGGAGGAGAAATTTTTTCCTGGGTAGAGGCAGGGCTGACAAATAGGCAGAGTTTGCATAAATGGGGAGAAATCAGAATGGGGGCACATCACAAGCAGTGTTCCTCAAGGGTCGGTGTTGGGCCCGTTGTTGTTCACAATTTACATAAATGACATAGATGAGGGAATAAATAGCAACATAAGCAAATTTGCTGATGACACCAAAATAGGTTGTCCAATTCAGCACTCTAGGATGATTTGAATAGACTGATGCAATGGCCAGAGAAGTAGCAGATGCAATTTTATATTGGCAAATGCAAAGTTCTAAATGTTGGACAGGTAAATAACCATGCCACATGTAAACTAAATTATGTAGATCTTAATACTACTGATTGCAAAAAGGATTTAGGAGTTCTGGTTAGCAGTAATCTAAAGCCAAGACAACAGTGCATTAGTGTTTGCAATAAAGCTAACAGAATTCTTGGCTTCATATCTAGAAGTATAAATAATAGAAGTCCTCAGGTTGTTCTTCAACTCTGTATATCCTTGGTTAGGCCTCATTTAGACTATGCTGCTCAGTTCTGGTCACTGTATTACAGAATGGACATAAATGCTCTGGAAAATGTACAGAGGAGGATGACAAAGATGATCCCATGTATCAGAAATCTTCCCTATGAGGATAGACTGAGGGCCCTCGAAAGGCGTAGAATTAGGGGGGATATGATCGAGGTGTATAAATGGAAAACAGGAATAAATAAAGGGGATGTAAATAGCGTGCTGAAAATTTCCAGCCAAGACAGGACTCGCAGCAATGGTTTCAAGTTGGAAAAATTCAGATGCAGGAAGGATATAGGAAAGCATTGGTTTGGTAATAGAGTTGTGGATGAGTGGAACAAACTCCCGAGTACAGTTATTCAGGCTAAAATGTTGTGTTGTTTTAAAAATAGGTTAGATAAATGCATGAGTGGGTGTGGGTGGGTGTGAGTTAGACCTGACTAGCTTGTGCTGCTGGGTCTGGTGCCGTGCTCCTTCCTTGAGTGGAGGTGACCAGACTGGGTGGGTCATTGGGCTAATCTGGGGGGCAGAACATGGACCTGCTCCACATGGGTCAGTAGGCCCATTGCAGTGTTCCTTCTTATGTTCTTATGTTCACTATCCTCCATTGCATAAGCCTTATAGGCTTGGGAGGGAGTGACTTCCAGGACTTTGAACTCTGCTTGGAGAAAACTGTGGCCAGATTGTGTCCAAGAGAGGGATTTTGAAGGGTTTGAGGCTGACCCTGACCCTGTTGACCCTGTGGACTCTATTGTGGCACTGGGGAAGTCCCTGGGGTTGGAGGTGAGTGGCGAGGATGTGGAAGAGTTGGTGGAGGACCACAGGGAAGAGCTAACCACTTAAGAGCTGCAAGAGCTTCATCTCAAACAGCAACAGACTGCAACTGAGGAACTTGCTTCAGAGGAGGAGGAGGAGGAGGAAGAGGGAGTGAAGGAGGTGCCTTCTTCAGAGATTAAAGAGGTGAGTGCAATGTGGACTTGGATGCAAGCTTTTGTAGAGAAACATCACCCTGACAAAGCTGAAACAAGCCGTATCTGCAACAAAACCCTGTCCCACTTCAGAGAAATCTTAAAGAGATGCCAGAAACAGAGCACTCTGGACAGTTATTTTGTGAGGCAGGGGTCCAGTGACTCTCAAGCTGGTCCTAGTGGCAATAAAAGACAGAGAAGGGAAGTAACCCCACAGAAGGCTTTGCTACCTAAAGTCTTTATGGAGGGGGATTCCCCTTCCAAACACTAACTTCTCCCTCTTTCCTCTTCCCTATCTTCCAGAAGCCAGCATTAGCCTTCAATAAAGGTATGTACAGTGGAACCTCAAATTTCGAACATATCGCTTATCGAACTCTTCGAAAATAGAGCCCTTTTTTCAAACCAACTTTGTCCCTATTATCGAACTTGCCCCTATTTTCAAACCGCTGGGTACCGGACCTGTCCGGCAGCCCGCTCTGTCCGCGTCCCCATGCAGGTGCCATGAGCTAGTCTGGTTTTGTTGACGCTCTCTCATTCAAATATTTTATGATTATTTCATTATGTTTAGTGCTTGTGGGACTGTGAAATAAGCTACAATGGGCCCAGAGAAACTTGCTAGTGGTACCCCTGTGGTAAAGAAAGTGAAAAACACCATTGATGTGAAGAAGGAAATAATACAGAATTGGAATGATGTCCAAGTGGAATGATGTCCAAATGTTTGTGGAGAAGTACCACCCTGAGCAAGCTGAAACAAGCCATCTTTGCAACAAGTTCATTGACAGAACCATGTCCCAATTTAGGGAAATCTTAAAAGAGGCACCAGAAACAGGACTGTGGACAGTTATTTTGTGAGACAAGGGTCCAGTGACTCTCAAGCTGGTCCTAGTGGCATTAAAAGACAGAGAAGGGAAGTAACCCCAGAGAGAGTTTTGATACCTGAAGTCCTCATGGAGGGGGATTCTCCTTCCAAACACAAACCCCAACTCTCTCTCTCTCTCCTCCCTATCTTCCAGATGCCATCACCAATCTTCAATAAAAGTAATTAAAATGTTTTATATGTTTATTTAAATCTATTAATACATAATTAAACACTATATTTGTTGTGTGTAAAACTATAATTAATCTCTATAAAATGTATTTTTGGGGGAATATTTTTGGGTTTCTGGAACGGATTAATTGTATTTCCATTATTTTTTATGGGAAATATTGCTTCGCTTTTCAGACCTTTCGAATTTAAAACTAACTCCTGGAGCAGATTAAGTTCGATATTTGAGGTTTTTCTCAAATATCTAGGTTTTTCTCCTTTTTCTAAATAGCTCTTGTTCTTCTTTATTTCTTCTATTGTCCATGGGGAAGTGGAAAAAAATCTTTCCTCTGTAAGCCATGCGTGTCGTATGAGGCGACTAAAATGCCGGGAGCAATGGGCTAGTAACCCCTTCTCCTGTAGACATTTACTAAAAAAGAGAAGAAGAAAAACTTTATAAAACTGGGATGCTTGAATGTGTGTGGATGTAGTGCGGATGACAAGAAACAGATGATTGCTGATGTTATGAATGAAAAGAAGTTGGATGTCCTGGCCCTAAGCGAAACAAAGCTGAAGGGGGTAGGGGAGTTTCGGTGGGGGGAAATAAATGGGATTAAATCTGAAGTATCTGAGAGAGTTAGAGCAAAGGAAGGGGTAGCAGTAATATTGAAGGATCAGTTATGGAAGGAGAAAAGAGAATGTGAATATGTAAATTCAAGAATTATGTGGATTAAAGTAAAGGTTGGATGCGAAAAGTGGGTCATAATAAGCGTATATGCACCTGGAGAAGAGAGGAATGTAGAGGAGAGAGAGAGATTTTGGGAGATGTTAAGTGAATGTATAGGAGCCTTTGAACCAAGTGAGAGAATAATTGTGGTAGGGGACTTGAATGCTAAAGTAGGAGAAACTTTTAGAGAGGGTGTGGTAGGTAAGTTTGGGGTGCCAGGTGTAAATGATAATGGGAGCCCTTTGATTGAACTTTGTATAGAAAGGGGTTTAGTTATAGGTAATACATATTTTAAGAAAAAGAGGATAAATAAGTATACAAGATATGATGTAGGGCAAAATGACAGTAGATTGTTGGATTATGTATTGGTAGATAAAAGACTGTTGAGTAGACTTCAGGATGTACATGTTTATAGGGGGGCCACAGATATATCAGATTTATTTATTTATTTATTTAGTAATTTTAGCATACATACAAAGGTACAAAAAAATACAGGTAAGAGCAGCATGCCAAAGCCACTTATATGCATAGCATTACGGGCTGGCTTAAAATTAACTTAAGATTAACTAAGCAATGATGAAATCAGTGATAAAACATTATTGTAAACAGATAACTATAAAGCACAAATGAGTATTACAAAGACAGGTCATATGCTGCATGCATTGCTGTACATTCAGTCGAATGGAGTATTCTGTTAGGTAGTGTATTTAAAAAAATAACAAAGTTAGATTGGGTCCTAGGTTTAACATTTATGTGATATAATTGTGAGTAACATATAGGATATACAATTTATAAGGTTCAGTTATTCAGTATTTATTTGGTTTTGAGTGAGTAAGTGATCTTTGAGAAGAGACTTGAATTTATAAACAGGTAGTGTTTCTTTTATATTTACAGGTAATGGATTCCAGATTTTAGGGCCTTTTATGTGCATTGAGTTTTTGCATAGCGTGAGATGGACACGAGGAACATCAAAGAGTGATCTGTGCCTTGTGTTATGGTCATGTGTTCTGTTGAGGTTGGCAAGGAGATGTTTGAGGGGAGGGTTAATATCAGAGTTAAGTGTTCTATGTATGTAATAGGTGCAGTAATAAGTATGGATGTTTTGTATGGTGAGTAGGTTGAGTGTTTTGAATATTGGTGGAGTGTGCTGCCTGTAGTGAGAATTTGTTATCATTCTAACTGCAGTTGTAGCTACACTGAGAGTAAAAGGTAGATGGGATACAAGGAAAATAGAAGCATCAGGGAAGAGAGAGGTGAAGGTTTATAAACTAAAAGAGGAGGCAGTTAGGGTAAGATATAAACAGCTATTGGAGGATAGATTGGCTAATGAGAGCAAAGGCAATGGGGTCGAAGAGGTATGGGGTAGGTTTAAAAATGTAGTGTTAGAGTGTTCAGCAGAAGTTTGTGGTTACAGGAAAGTGGGTGCGGGAGGGAAGAGGAGCGATTGGTGGAATGATGATGTAAAGAGAGTAGTAAGGGAGAAAAAGTTAGCATATGAGAAGTTTTTACAAAGTAGAAGTGATGCAAGGAGGGAAGAGTATATGGAGAAAAAGAGAGAGGTTAAGAGAGTGGTGAAGCAATGTAAAAAGAGAGCAAATGAGAGAGTGGGTGAGATGTTATCAACAAATTTTGTTGGAAATAAGAAAAAGTTTTGGAGTGAGATTAACAAGTTAAGGAAGCCTAGAGAACAAATGGATTTGTCAGTTAAAAATAGGAGAGGAGAGTTATTAAATGGAGAGTTAGAGGTATTGGGAAGATGGAGGGAATATTTTGAGGAATTGTTAAATGTTGATGAAGATTGGGAAGCTGTGATTTCGTGTATAGGGCAAGGAGGAAAAACATCTTGTAGGAGTGAGGAAGAGCCAGTTGTGAGTGTGGGGGAAGTTCGTGAGGCAGTAGGTAAAATGAAAGAGGGTAAGGCAGCCGGGATTGATGGGATAAAGATAGAAATGTTAAAAGCAGGTGGGGATATAGTTTTGGAGTGATTGGTGCAATTAATTAATAAATGTATGGAAGAGGGTAAGGTACCTAGGGATTGGCAGAGAGCATGCATAGTTCCTTTGTATAAAGGCAAAGGGGATAAAAGAGAGTGCAAAAATTATAGGGGGATAAGTCTGTTGAGTATACCTGGTAAAGTGTATGGTAGAATTATTATTGAAAGAATTAAGAGTAAGACGGAGAATAGGATAGCAGATGAACAAGGAGACTTTAGGAAAGGTAGGGGGTGTGTGGACCAGGTGTTTACAGTGAAACATATAAGTGAACAGTATTTAGATAAGGCTAAAGAGGTTTTTATGGCATTTATGGATTTGGAAAAGGTGTATGACAGGGTGGATAGGGGGGCAATGTGGCAGATGTTGCAGGTGTATGGTGTAGGAGGTAGGTTACTGAAAGCAGTGAAGAGTTTTTATGAGGATAGTGAGGCTCAAGTTAGAGTATGTAGGAAAGAGGGAAATTATTTCCCAGTAAAAGTAGGCCTTAGACAAGGATGTGTGATGTGTCATCGGAGTGGACGTGTCAGCGGATGGGTCTATGAAGGATGAGGTGAATCATAGAATTGATGAGGGGGAAAACAGTGAGTGGTGCACTTAGGAGTCTGTGGAGACAAAGAACTTTGTCCTTGGAGGCAAAGAGGGGAATGTATGAGAGTATAGTTTTACCAACACTCTTATATGGGTGTGAAGCATGGGTGATGAATGTTGCAGCGAGGAGAAGGCTGGAGGCAGTGGAGATGTCATGTCTGATAGCAATGTGTGGTGTGAATATAATGCAGAGAATTCGTAGTTTGGAAGTTAGGAGGAGGTGCGGGATTACCAAAACTGTTGTCCAGAGGGCTGAGGAAGAGTTGTTGAGGTGGTTTGGACATGTAGAGAGAATGGAGCGAAACAGAGCAACTTCAAGAGTGTATCAGTCTGTAGTGGAAGGAAGGCAGGGTAGGGGTCGGCCTAGGAAAGGTTGGAGGGAGGGGGTAAAGGAGGTTTTGTGTGCGAGGGGCTTGGACTTCCAGCAGGCATGCGTGAGTGTGTTTGATAGGAGTGAATGGAGACAAATGGTTTTTAATACTTGACGTGCTGTTGGAGTGTGAGCAAAGTAACATTTATGAAGGGGTTCAGGGAAACCGGCAGGCCGGACTTGAGTCCTGGAGATGGGAAGTACAGTGCCTGCACTCTGAAGGAGGGGTGTTAATGTTGCAGTTTAAAAACTGTAGTGTAAAGCACCCTTCTGGCAAGACAGTGATGGAGTGAATGATGGTGAAAGTTTTTCTTTTTCGGGCCACCCTGCCTTGGTGGGAATCAGCCAGTGTGATATTAAAAAAAAAAAAATGAGGTTCCACTGTAATACTTACATAATTGTTAAAAAAAAAAATTATTTTTTTGTGAATATTTTTATTTGGAACGGATTAATTGTATTTCCATTAATTCTTATGGGAAATAGTAATTGGGTTATCAGCCATTTCGGTTATCGGCCGACCTTCTGGAACGGATTACGGCTGATAACTGGGGTTCCACTGTATAGTGACTCTGAGTGTTGTAGTGATTGGTGTATTTATGACTGATGAACTGAATGGTTGGTAAGTATATGATACCTAATGGTGTGTTTATGACCAAAATGTTCAGGCATGCTAGTGGCTGTCTTTGTAGTTAACAATATAATATATAAATCACACATTGTAAACTTTGCGAAGAAATAAAAATTTGAATTTGAATGGTTGGGATGGTTGGTGGTTGGTAAGTAGGTGGTACCTAATGATGTTTATTACTGATGGATGGGATGTGTGGTGGTTGGTAGTAACTAGCATGTTATGATTTGGTGGGCAGTATTTGAATAGTGTGTTATGTGACTTACGGATAGGCTGATTGGTGGGCATGAGGTGTGATTAGGAATAAGTGATGGATGGGGTAATTTATGGGTATACTGAAGTGATTTCTGAGTGTGGTAGTGACGTGTAGTTATGACTTTTGTGTTTTGGGAACTTAGGGATGTAGTAATCCTAAGTTATATTCACACTCATCCCTGGTTGATCCCTGGCCCAATGGGTACTAACCCATGGCTGGTCCTTGGTAGGCAGGAGGTACGAGTGACAGAGGAAGGCATGAGTCAGCTCTGGACGGGAGTGGTACAAGGTCAAGCTGGACACACCCTCTTCAACAGTCGACACTTTGCCAAGGTATATACTATCATTGACATGGGTATTAATACAGTAAATGTAATACTGAGATCAATATTGAAATTATCATGCATATTAAAATGTTATAAAATAAATGATTTTTGTCTCTTTTGCTGTGTATTAAAACCTTATTTTTATGATATTTCTCTAAATGAGTGCTTGCAAATTTCTTCATGAGCATAACAGTCTGATCACATCCTTTGCATGTCTTTCTTTTTAAACAACTTGGAGGCGACACTCACAACGCCAACAGATGTGTATTACACGGCCGATGGGGATATCAGCTCAGCAGTGTCTGGGGTGGAATCAGTGATAGCAGCTATAAGTCTGTCAGCAGGATCTGGATCTAACACCACGTACTTACTTATGTGGGACCTTGACCTTCAGCAATCTCATTCCAGTGGTCCAAGGTCAGTCTTCCTTTACTCACTTATTTTAAAACTAAACTTTATATTCACGTATACTATAAGAGTAAATTAATAAAGCTCTCAAATATAAAATTTTTTACTAAGAACAGGTTATTTAAGAAAATAAAACCACTCATTATGTTACTAATGATATAACACATCCATCACAGTATGGTGGATGAAGACAAGAGCTACATGGAGGATATAATGGAGGAAAATGATAAGGAGGAATGGTTATTGTTTTATCTTGAGACATTGCTTAGGGCCAGCACCCCAGCCACAGGTGAGCTCAAGCTCAATATTGAGGCTAAGAAGACTCTCCAGCTTCTCCCAGATAAAGAACACATGCCTAGTGAGGAAATCACTACTGATGTGAGTATTTAACATATATGAATTGTTTTTATTGATACAAATTGGTGAGGAAGTGCCAGGAAGGGCAAATGAGAAAATAAGTAAGCCTTCACCAGCAAATTTTGCAGAGGAAAAGAACCTGCTTTAATGATATATTAATAAGTTGAGAAAGCCTGGAAAGCAAGTAGATCTTGCAGTTAAGAAGGAAAGAAGTGAAAAATTAGATGGAAATTGGAAGTATTCGACAGATGGAAAGACTATTTTGGGTTACTAAATGTTGATGGTGAAAGGAAGGCAGTGATATTATGCATTGAGCAAGGAGCAATTAGATATGGTAGGGAAGAAAGAGCCAGAAATGAGTACAAAGGTAGAGGGAGGCATTGGGTAGTATGAAAGGGGTAAAGCAGCTGGTTTAAATGAAACTAAAACTTAAGTTGATTAAAACAGGAATGGTTAGTGTATTTTTAATACATTGTGTGCATGAAGAAGGGAAAGGTACCTAAGGGCTAGCAAAAAGCTTGCTTAGTTCCTTTGTACATGGGAAAAGGGGATAAGAATGAATGTAAGAATTATATGGGAATAAGTCTGTCAGTCATATCAGATAAAGTGCACAGTAAAATTATCATCAAGTTAAGGAAAGATAGAAAATAGGATTGCAGAGGAAAAAGGAGTATTTAGGAAAATAAATTAAATAGACTTTATTTCTGTATAGAATGTTCTACAATTGGTAAAGGAAAGGTGATATTATTGACATACTTTATAGAAAGCCCCTGGTTATGCAGAGCATTTTGGGCAGTGTGTTTGCACTAAAGCATAAAGAAAAGGAGCTGTTTGTTGCATTTATGGATATAGAAATAGAGTGGATAGTGGAGCATTGTGGCAGATATTGTAAGTGTATGGAATAGGTGATAGATTAAAGTAAAGAATACTTAGATGTCCTATTAGTAATTTAGAGAGGATGGAGAAAAATAGGATGATTTGGAGGGTGGATAAATCTGGAGTGGAGGGAAGGAAGAATGGGAGTCATTGTAAGAATGGTTGGAGAGGGAATGAAGGAGGTTCTGAGTGTTAGGGGCTTTGACATGTAATAGGCTTGTGTGAGTGTGTTAGATAGGAGTGAGTGGAGGCAAGTGGATTCCATGATTTGATTTACTGTTGGAGTATGAGCAAGGTAATATTTATGAAGGGATTCAGGGAAACCTGTTAGCCAGATTTGAGTCTTGGTTGTGGGAGGTATAGTGCCTGCACTCTGAAGGTGTGGGAACATTATGGTTTGCAGGGTCATCTGAACTGTGATGAAAGGATATGTAAATTATTCCTTTCTGCAGTAGGATATGCTGAATAAGATGTTCTTATAAAATTACTACAGTATGGTAGACTTAATAAAATATTTGTTACATACTTAAGTATGGTTAAATAAAAAGTTTTTGTTCCTTACTGTAGTAGAGGTTGGTGAATTAAACGTTCTTGTTCATTACTACAGTAGGAATGATAATTAAAACACTTTTGTACACTTAGTTCTTTATGTAATTGTTTAAAGACATAAGTAGAAATGGTAAGCCCCTTTACCTTACAACCACAGATCAAAGTGATTACAGAGACCATGCCAGAGTTGGGCCGTATTCTTGGCAAGCTGACACGTTCTGTAGATGCGTACACTTTTAATGGGCGAATGTGGTCAGAGCAGCAGGCAGTGGGCATAGTGTCCTATGGTATGGCTCGGAACAACTCCCTCAAGAGCTCCCATCTGCTGACCGTGGTGGACCCCACCACTAGCTGGGGCAGACTGCAGCTTGTCATTGAGACTGACCACCTTGGCTCATTCCCAGACAACTTCCAAGTAAGAAAATTAATTACATATTTTATTAAAATTTTGTGTTATCAAAACAGACCAAGTTGCGTCAGTTCTTGGACCTCAAAAGTGGTGACGATGAACAATGTAAAGGTGGATTGAATGAAGTTTCATTTCAGATTTTATATTTATAATTTTTATCAGTAAAGATGCATTCGTCATTGTCTGAGGGTCACAGGACAGTCCCTCCATGTTCATAATTGTCTGAGGGTCATAAGACAGTCCCTCTATATTCATCATTGTCTGAGGGTCACAGGACGGTCCCTCCATGTTCATCATTGTCTGAGGATCACAGGACAGTCAATCCATGTTCATCATTATCTGAGGATCACAGGACTTTCTCCTCTGTTCATCATTATCTGTGGATCACAGAGCAGTTCTTCCATGTTCATCATTATCTGAGGGATCACAGAGCAGTTCCTCCATGTTCATCATTAAATGAGAGGTCACAGAGCAGTTCTTCCATCTTCATCATTATCTGAGGGATCACAGAGTGGTTCCTCCATGTTCATCATTATGTGAGGGATCACAGAGCAGTTCTTCCATGTTCATCATTTTCTGAGGGATCACAGAACAGTTCCTCCATGTTCATCATTATCTGAGAGGTCACAGAGCAGTTCTTTCACGTTCATCATTATCTGAGGGATCACAGAGCAGTTCCTCCATGTTCATCATTATGTGAGGGATCACAGAGCAGTTCTTCCATGTTCATCATTTTCTGAGGGATCACAGAACAGTTCCTCCATGTTCATCATTATCTGAGAGGTCACAGAGCAGTTCTTTCACGTTCATCATTATCTGAGGGATCACAGAGCAGTTCCTCCATGTTCATCATTATCTGAGGGATCACAGAGCAGTTCCTTCATGTTCATCATTATGTGAGGGATCACAGAGCAGTTCCTCCATGTTCATCATTATCTGAAGGATAACAAAACAGTCCCTCCATGTTCATCATTGTGTGAGGGATCACAGAGCAGTTCTTCCATGTTCATCATTTTCTGAGGGATCACAGAACAGTTCCTCCATGTTCATCATTATCTGAGAGGTCACTGAGCAGTTCTTCCATGTTCATCATTATCTGAGGGATCACAGAGCAGTTCCTCCATGTTCATTATCTGAGGGATCACAGAGCAGTTCTTCCATGTTCATCATTATCTGAGGGATCACAGAGCAGTTCTTCCATGTTCATTATCTGAGAGGTCACAGAGCAGTTCTTTCACGTTCATCATTATCTGTGGATCACAGAGCAGTTCTTCCATGTTCATCATTTTCTGAGGGATCACAGAGCAGTTCCTCCATGTTCATCATTATCTGAGGGATCACAGAGCAGTTCCTTCATGTTCATCATTATGTGAGGGATCACAGAGCAGTTCCTCCATGTTCATCATTATCTGAAGGATAACAAAACAGTCCCTCCATGTTCATCATTGTGTGAGGGATCACAGAGCAGTTCTTCCATGTTCATCATTTTCTGAGGGATCACAGAACAGTTCCTCCATGTTCATCATTATCTGAGAGGTCACAGAGCAGTTCTTCCATGTTCATCATTATCTGAGGGATCACAGAGCAGTTCCTCCATGTTCATCATTATCTGAGGGATCACAGAGCAGTTCTTCCATGTTCATCATTATCTGAGGAATCACAGAGCAGTTCCTCCATGTTCATCATTATCTGAGGGATCACAGAGCAGTTCCTCCATGTTCATCATTATCTGAGGGATCACAGAGCAGTTCCTCCATGTTCATCATTATCTGAGGGATCACAGAGCAGTTCCTCCATGTTCATTATCTGAGAGGTCACAGAGCAGTTCTTCCATGTTCATCATTATCTGAGGGATCACAGAGCAGTTCCTCCATGTTCATCATTATCTGAGGGATCACAGAGCAGTTCTTCCATGTTCATCATTATCTGAGGGATCACAGAGCAGTTCCTCCGTGTTCATCATTGAGGGGTCTGTGTGTTTAAGTCCATCAATCAAGATTGATAGACTGAACACATTAACTCCAGGCTGGGAAACTAATTATCTCAAACTCTTCCTCATCTTTCACCTTTCTCTGCATTGGACTGATGAAGCTACTGGCTGGCAAAACATTTCCAGAATAAAGTTACCCAAATGTTGCACAAGTGTCTCGCATATCTATGTAGTTGCATATTCTTGAGAGTATTTGCAGTTTTGGAAATTCTCCTAGAAGTATGCTGGTTGTGCATGCTGAAGTTCAGCTTGCTTGACAGCAACAACAAAAGCTGATTTCTTGCAAAGGTTATAATGTATGATTACATTTCATAATTTGATAAGTACAAAGAAAGCCACTCTCATGCCTGGGCATTTTAGGCAGACTTAACCTAATACTTGAAGATTACTTAAGTCTAGACAGGTAAAGAGAGTAAATTTCAAATATTCAGTATTTTACTCTATTATTAATATGAGGTAGCCAAATCTTTTAGTCAAGATACTTACCTATTTTTAGCTTTTAAATATATAATACTTATCATACTTGGTGGAATGATGATGTAAAGAGAGTAGTAAGGGAGAAAAAGTTAGCATATGAGAAGTTTTTACAAAGTAGAAGTGATGCAAGGAGGGAAGAGTATATGGAGAAAAAGAGAGAGGTTAAGAGAGTGGTGAAGCAATGTAAAAAGAGAGCAAATGAGAGAGTGGGTGAGATGTTATCAACAAATTTTGTTGAAAATAAGAAAAAGTTTTGGAGTGAGATTAACAAGTTAAGGAAGCCTAGAGAACAAATGGATTTGTCAGTTAAAAATATGAGAGGAGAATTATTAAATGGAGAGTTAGAGGTATTGGGAAGATGGAGGGAATATTTTGAGGAATTGTTAAATGTTGATGAAGATAGGGAAGCTGTGATTTTGTGTATAGGGCAAGGAGGAATAACATCTTGTAGGAGTGAGGAAGAGCCAGTTGTGAGTGTGGGGGAAGTTCGTGAGGCAGTAGGTAAAATGAAAGAGGGTAAGGCAGCCGGGATTGATGGGATAAAGATAGAAATGTTAAAAGCAGGTGGGGATATAGTTTTGGAGTGGTTGGTGCAATTATTTAATAAATGTATGGAAGAGGGTAAGGTACCTAGGGATTGGCAGAGAGCATGCATAGTTCCTTTGTATAAAGGCAAAGGGGACAAAAGAGAGTGCAAAAATTATAGGGGGATAAGTCTGTTGAGTATACCTGGTAAAGTGTATGGTAGAGTTATTATTGAAAGAATTAAGAGTAAGACGGAGAATAGGATAGCAGATGAACAAGGAGGCTTTAGGAAAGGTAGGGGGTATGTGGACCAGGTGTTTACAGTGAAACATGTAAGTGAACAGTATTTAGATAAGGCTAAAGAGGTCTTTGTGGCATTTATGGATTTGGAAATGGCGTATGACAGGGTGGATAGGGGGGCAATGTGGCAGATGTTGCAGGTGTATGGTGTAGGAGGTAGGTTACTGAAAGCAGTGAAGAGTTTTTACGAGGATAGTGAGGCTCAAGTTAGAGTATGTAGGAAAGAGGGAAATTATTTCCCAGTAAAAGTAGGCCTTAGACAAGGATGTGTGATGTCACCGTGGTTGTTTAATATATTTATAGATGGGGTTGTAAGAGAAGCAAATGCGAGGGTCTTGACAAGAGGCGTGGAGTTAAAAGATAAAGAATCACACATAAAGTGGGAGTTGTCACAGTTGCTCTTTGCTGATGACACTATGCTCTTGGGAGATTCTGAAGAGAAGTTGCAGAGATTGGTGGATGAATTTGGTAGGGTGTGCAAAAGAAGAAAATTAAAAGTGAATACAGGAAAGAGTAAGGTTATGAGGATAACAAAAAGATTAGGTGATGAAAGATTGGATATCAGATTGGAGGGAGAGAGTATGGAGGAGGTGAATGCATTCAGATATTTGGGAGTGGACGTATCAGCGGATGGGTCTATGAAGGATGAGGTGAATCATAGAATTGATGAGGGGGAAAATGGTGAGTGGTGCACTTAGGAGTCTGTGGAGACAAAGAACTTTGTCCTTGGAGGCAAAGAGGGGAATGTATGAGAGTATAGTTTTACCAACACTCTTATATGGGTGTGAAGCATGGGTGATGAATGTTGCAGCGAGGAGAAGGCTGGAGGCAGTGGAGATGTCATGTCTAATAGCAATGTGTGGTGTGAATATAATGCAGAGAATTCGTAGTTTGGAAGTTAGGAGGAGGTGCGGGATTACCAAAACTTTTGTCCAGAGGGCTGAGGAAGGGTTGTTGAGGTGGTTCGGACATGTAGAGAGAATGGAGCGAAACAGAATGACTTCAAGAGTGTATCAGTCTATAGTGGAAGGAAGGCGGGGTAGGGGTCGGCCTAGGAAAGGTTGGAGGGAGGGGGTAAAGAAGGTTTTGTGTGCGAGGGGCTTGGACTTCCAGCAGGCGTGCGTGAGCGTGTTTGATAGGAGTGAATGGAGACGAATGGTTTTTAATACTTGACGTGCTGTTGGAGTGTGAGCAAAGTAACATTTATGAAGGGGTTCAGGGAAACCGGCAGGCCGGACTTGAGTCCTGGAGATGGGAAGTACAGTGCCTGCACTCTGAAGGAGGGGTGTTAATGTTGCAGTTTAAAAACTGTAGTGTAAAGCATCCTTCTGGCAAGACAGTGATGGAGTGAATGATGGTGAAAGTTTTTCTTTTTCGGGCCACCCTGCCTTGGTGGGAATCGGCCAGTGTGATAATAAAAAAAAAATAATAAATAAAAATTATCACAAGGACCCCAATAGAAATAAGTCACTTTGAATTTTTTGGGCTATCCTAGGTTCTCTACACATATGCTTCTATGTATGATAATCTATGTAACTGTATTTGTGTATACCTGAATAAACTTAATTACTTAACACCATTCTGTTTGTACCTGACACAGAGCTCCATAGGTGGAAAGGGAAGTGTGGGAATGGAAGAGGCAGGGCAGGTGCGGGCACTGGTATTACGAACTCCAGCAGCTTCCTCTATCACCTTAGCTCTCATCACTTACCTCCAAGAACTTCCTGGTGGGAGCTTTTTCCTTAAGGTCAGCTATTAAAAACTCAACCGTGGACGCTTATACAAAAGCATCTCTAAACCTATAATTTTTCTTATTTTCAAGTATTACATATACAGCCTCTCCTCACTTAATGACAGAGTTCAGTTCCTAAGACCACGTTGGTAAACGAATTCATCGCTAAGTGAGGAGCATACTATAATCATAGTGGGTTTGTGTTAATCATCTTTGATATTGAACATTAAAATGGTATAAAATACCGACAGGTTGTTATTTTTATGTCACCTTTGCACCATTTATAACATTTCTGGCATATTTTTAAATGTTTATACAGTAGTGTACTGTATATTGTAATAAACAGAATAAAGGAAATCAGTTCTAATATACACTATTTAGGTAGGCATACTGGTTAAAGAACCCGTCGTAAGTCCAAGCCATCGGTAAACGAGTACGTCACTAAGTGAGGAGAGGCTGTAGTATATTGCGTTTATGTTTCTTCTTTTTTTGGGTCACCCTGCCTCGGTGGGAGATGGCCATTGTGATAAAAAAAAAATATTGTGCTTATTAGGCAAAGCCTGTTAAGTTGATCTATAAAGCATTGATAACTTTGCAAAATAAGTGTAGAATTCATTGCTGCAATAAATTGTGTTACAGTGGTCAGAAGTGGCAGTGCAGAGTCACATTACATGGGCACTGATGAAATGCACTATGGGTATACAGTGGCAGGAGGGTGGAAAGGCCATGGAGTTAGTGCTCAACTATGTGAACCCCAGCACTGCTCTCCATGCCCTAGATACCAGTATCACCTTCAGCATCTCTCAGGTATGTATACAGTAGGAACGCACTTATACAGCAGGTGAGGTTCCAGGCTACCGCCGCAAAGCAGACATTGTCGGAAAGCAGAACACCATTTTTTCCACTCATAAATATGTATAAATGCCAGACAACAAGTTTACACTAACATATATTAAGTTAGCAATAGAACTAGGCATTAAAAAACAATAAAAAGTAAAATACACATACAGTACACTCATTATTTTTCTCAAAATATTTGTAGTCTTAATGTAGGGCAAAAGGTGAGTAGTATTTATTGTAAGAAGTAGGTGTGGGTAGGTATGGTAGCTCTCCTGGCCACCCCACCCACACTTAATCCTTAAACTGTCCAAACGTTGATCTACGTTTGCATGCGTAGCGCTTCAAACGCAGATCTAGGTTTTTTTTTTTTTTCAAAAGAAACAATGTAAAATTGAATGTAGATCTACGTTCGAAGCGCTACGCGTGCGAACGTAGATTTATGTTTGGACAGTTTAAGGGTTATTATACTATGACGCTTAAAGCACCCTAGAGTGATAAAATGAATATGCAGTACTCATTACTTACCTTAAAATATTTGTAGTCTTAATTTTCTTAATGTAGGGTGAGAGGTGAAAAGTATTTATTTGTAGAAAGTCAGGTGTGGGAGGTAGGGTAGCCCACCTGGCCACCCCACCCACACAGAGTACTATGTAAACAAACGGACGAAGCGTCTGGTTATGGTTCATACATGTTCATACAAACACCTTACATGGTGTACAAGTTGTCTCCACAGTGGTACAGTAGAATATATAAAGACCAACACTTCCATTCTCATGTAACATCATTTTTAGAAGGAATGATGCTCTGACAAGTTAGTACAAAATAAATAAACAGTAACACTGCCATTCTCATGCAACACACCATTTTTGGAGTGAATGATATTGTTATTATTATTATTATTAAAATCATAATAGAGAAGTGCTAAACCCACAAGGATTGTGAATAGCTATAGATAGAGTGAAGGCATACGAAAGGAATATTTTTCTACAGTTAAGTAACTGGTGTTTGACTAGAGAAAACATAATTCTTCCAACACTCCTACAAACTGCTTGTAAACAAATCTCATATTTAAATAAATTTTTATACTGTGGATATATATATCATGTTTATATGTTATGTAGCATGTTTATTACAGAATTTTGAAAAGAATATCATAGATGGATTAATGGAAATGTCTATATTAATGTAATATACAACATTTAATACACCCAAGAGATTATTATATGGCATCAAGAGTAGAGAGACTCTAAGTGATTTTTAATGTGTACCTGCACGCCACTACAGTGTATAAGTATATTTAGGTACAGGTACACATAAGTATAATTATTGGAGTAGTGGGAGGCTCAAGAGGGTTGGAATAGTTTTAAAAATGCAATATTAGAATGTAGGGGAGAAGTTTGTGGTGATAGGAGGGTCGGTGCAGGAGGAAAGAGTAGTGGTTGGTGGAATCGTGAAGTAAAGGGTGTGATAAAAGAGAAAAAGATAGCTTACGAGAGGTTTTTATAAACCAGAAAAGTTATAAGAAGAGCAGAGTATATGGATAGTAAAAGAAAGGTGAAGAGAGTGGTGAGTGCAAAAGGAGAGCAGATAATAAAATGGAAAGGCACTGTCAAGAAATTTTGCAGAAAATAAGAAAAATATTGGAGTGAGATAAACAAGTGTATGCACCTGGAGAAGAGAGGAATGCAGAGGAGAGAGAGAGATTTTGGGAGATGTTAAGTGAATGTATAGGAGCCTTTGAACCAAGTGAGAGAGTAATTGTGGTAGGGGACTTGAATGCTAAAGTAGGAGAAACTTTTAGAGAGGGTGTGGTAGGTAAGTTTGGGGTGCCAGGTGTAAATGATAATGGGAGCCCTTTGATTGAACTTTGTATAGAAAGGGGTTTAGTTATAGGTAATACATATTTTAAGAAAAAGAGGATAAATAAGTATACACGATATGATGTAGGGCGAAATGACAGTAGTTTGTTGGATTATGTATTGGTAGATAAAAGACTGTTGAGTAGACTTCAGGATGTACATGTTTATAGAGGGGCCACAGATATATCAGATCACTTTCTAGTTGTAGCTACACTGAGAGTAAAAGGTAGATGGGATACAAGGAGAATAGAAGCATCAGGGAAGAGAGAGGTGAAGGTTTATAAACTAAAAGAGGAGGCAGTTAGGGTAAGATATAAACAGCTATTGGAGGATAGATGGGCTAATGAGAGCATAGGCAATGGGGTCGAAGAGGTATGGGGTAGGTTTAAAAATGTAGTGTTAGAGTGTTCAGCAGAAGTTTGTGGTTACAGGAAAGTGGGTGCAGGAGGGAAGAGGAGCGATTGGTGGAATAATGATGTAAAGAGAGTAGTAAGGGAGAAAAAGTTAGCATATGAGAAGTTTTTACAAAGTAGAAGTGATGCAAGAAGGGAAGAGTATATGGAGAAAAAGAGAGAAGTTAAGAGAGTGGTGAAGCAATGTAAAAAGAGAGCAAATGAGAGAGTGGGTGAGATGTTATCAACAAATTTTGTTGAAAATAAGAAAAAGTTTTGGAGTGAGATTAACAAGTTAAGAAAGCCTAGAGAACAAATGGATTTGTCAGTTAAAAATAGGAGAGGAGAGTTATTAAATGGAGAGTTAGAGGTATTGGGAAGATGGAAGGAATATTTTGAGGAATTGTTAAATGTTGATGAAGATAGGGAAGCTGTGATTTCGTGTATAGGGCAAGGAGGAATAACATCTTGTAGGAGTGAGGAAGAGCCAGTTGTGAGTGTGGGGGAAGTTCGTGAGGCAGTAGGTAAAATGAAAGGGGGTAAGGCAGCCGGGATTGATGGGATAAAGATAGAAATGTTAAAAGAAGGTGGGGATATAGTTTTGGAGTGGTTGGTGCAATTATTTAATAAATGTATGGAAGAGGGTAAGGTACCTAGGGATTGGCAGAGAGCATGCATAGTTCCTTTGTATAAAGGCAAAGGGGATAAAAGAGAGTGCAAAAATTATAGGGGGATAAGTCTCTTGAGTGTACCTGGTAAAGTGTATGGTAGAGTTATAATTGAAAGAATTAAGAGTAAGACGGAGAATAGGATAGCAGATGAACAAGGAGGCTTTAGGAAAGGTAGGGGGTGTGTGGACCAGGTGTTTACAGTGAAACATATAAGTGAACAGTATTTAGATAAGGCTAAAGAGGTCTTTGTGGCATTTATGGATTTGGAAAAGGCGTATGACAGGGTGGATAGGGGGGCAATGTGGCAGATGTTGCAAGTGTATGGTGTAGGAGGTAGGTTACTGAAAGCAGTGAAGAGTTTTTACGAGAATAGTGAGGCTCAAGTTAGAGTATGTAGGAAAGAGGGAAATTTTTTCCCAGTAAAAGTAGGCCTTAGACAAGGATGTGTGATGTCACCGTGGTTGTTTAATATATTTATAGATGGGGTTGTAAGAGAAGTAAATGCGAGGGTCTTGTCAAGAGGCGTGGAGTTAAAAGATAAAGAATCACACACAAAGTGGGAGTTGTCACAGCTGCTCTTTGCTGATGACACTGTGCTCTTGGGAGATTCTGAAGAGAAGTTGCAGAGATTGGTGGATGAATTTGGTAGGGTGTGCAAAAGAAGAAAATTAAAGGTGAATACAGGAAAGAGTAAGGTTATGAGGATAACAAAAAGATTAGGTGATGAAAGATTGAATATCAGATTGGAGGGAGAGAGTATGGAGGAGGTGAACGTATTCAGATATTTGGGAGTGGACGTGTCAGCGGATGGGTCTATGAAAGATGAGGTGAATCATAGAATTGATGAGGGAAAAAGAGTGAGTGGTGCACTTAGGAGTCTGTGGAGACAAAGAACTTTGTCCTTGGAGGCAAAGAGGGGAATGTATGAGAGTATAGTTTTACCAACGCTCTTATATGGGTGTGAAGCGTGGGTGATGAATGTTGCAGCGAGGAGAAGGCTGGAGGCAGTGGAGATGTCATGTCTGAGGGCAATGTGTGGTGTGAATATAATGCAGAGAATTCGTAGTTTGGAAGTTAGGAGGAGGTGCAGGATTACCAAAACTGTTGTCCAGAGGGCTGAGGAAGGGTTGTTGAGGTGGTTCGGACATGTAGAGAGAATGGAGCGAAACAGAATGACTTCAAGAGTGTATCAGTCTGTAGTGGAAGGAAGGCGGGGTAGGGGTCGGCCTAGGAAGGGTTGGAGGGAGGGGGTAAAGGAGGTTTTGTGTGCGAGGGGCTTGGACTTCCAGCAGGCATGCGTGAGCGTGTTTGATAGGAGTGAATGGAGACAAATGGTTTTTAATACTTGACGTGCTGTTGGAGTGTGAGCAAAGTAACATTTATGAAGGGATTCAGGGAAACCGGCAGGCCGGACTTGAGTCCTGGAGATGGGAAGTACAGTGCCTGCACTCTGAAGGAGGGGTGTTAATGTTGCAGTTTAAAAACTGTAGTGTAAAGCACCCTTCTGGCAAGACAGTGATGGAGTGAATGATGGTGAAAGTTTTTCTTTTTCGGGCCACCCTGCCTGGTGGGAATCGGCCAGTGTGATAATAAAAAAAAAAAAAAAAAATAAACAAGTTAAGAAAACCTAGGGAATGAATGGATATGTCAGTTAAAAACAGAGTAGGGGAGTTAGTAGATGGGAGCTGGAAGTATTTTGGGTAGGTGGCGGGAATATTTTGAGGAACTTTTAAATGTCGGCGAAGAAAGGAAAGCAGTAATTTCATGCACTGGCCAGGGAGGTATACCATCTTTTAGGAGTGAAGAAGAGCAGGATGTGAATGTGGGGAAGGTGTGTGAGGCATTACGTAGAATGACAGGGCGTAAAGCAGCTGGAACTGACGGGATCATGACAGAAATGTTAAAAGCCGAGGGGGATATAGTGTTTTAGTGGTTGGTATTTTTCTTTAATAAATGTATGAAAGAGGGGAAGGTACCTAGGGATTGGCGGAGAGCATGTATAGTCCCTCTATATAAAGGGAAGGGGGACAAAAGAGATTGTAAAAATTATAGAGGAATAAGTTTACTGAGTACACCAGAAAAAGTGTATGGTAGGGTTATAATTGAAAGAATTAGAGGTAAGACAGAATGTAGGATTGCAGATGAGCAAGGAGATTTTAGAGTGGGTAGGGTATGTGTAGATCAAGTGTTTACATTGAAGCATATATGTAAACAGTATTTAGATAAAGGTAGGGAAGTTTTTATTGCATTTATGGATTTAGAAAAGGCATATGATAGAGTGGATAGGGGAGCAATGTGGCAGATGTTGCAAGTATATGGAATAGGTGGTAAGTTACTAAATGCTGTAAAGACTTTTTATAAGGATAGTGAGGCTCAGGTTAGGGTGTGTAGAAGAGAGGGAGACTTCTTCCCGGCAAAAGTAGGTCTTAGACAGGGATGTGTAATGTCACCATGGTTGTTTAATATATTTATAGATGGGGTTGTAAAAGAAGTAAATGCTAGGGTGTTTGGGAGAGGGGTGGGATTAAATTATGGGGAATCAAATACAAAATGGGATTTGAGACAGTTATTTTTTGCTGATGATACTGTGCTTATGGGAGATTCTAAAGAAAAATTGCAAAGGTTAGTAGACTAGTTTGGGAGTGTATGTAAAGGTAGAAAGTTGAAAGTGAACATAGAAAAGAGTAAGGTGATGAGGGTATCAAATGATTTAAAGAAAAACTGGATATCAAATTGGGGAAGAGGAGTATGGAAGACGTGAATGTTTTCAGATATTTGGGAGTTGACGTGTCAGCGGATGGATTTATGAAGGATGAGGTTAATCATAGAATTGATGAAGGAAAAAAGGAGAGTGGTGCGTTGAGGTATATGTGGAGACAAAAAACGTTATCTGTTGAGGAAAGAAGGGAACGTATGAAAGTATAGTAGTACCAACACTCTTATATGGGTGTGAAGCTTGGGTTGTAAATGCTGCAGTGAGGCTGCGGTTAGAGGCAGTGGAGATGTCTTGTCTAAGGGCGTGTGGTGTAAATATTATGCAGAAAATTCGGAGTGTGGAAATCAGGAGAAGGTGTGGAGCTAATAAAAGTATTAGTCAGAGGGCTGAAGAGGGTTTGTTGAGGTGGTTTGGTCATTTAGAGAGAATGGATCAAAGTAGAATGACATGGAGAGCATATAAATGTGTAAGGGAAGGAAGGCGGGGTAAGGGTTGTCCTTGAAAAGGTTGGAGAGAGGGGGTAAAGGAGGTTTTGTGTGAGCATCCTAGTGAATGGAGACAAATGGTATTTTGGGGCTGACGAGCTGTTGGAGTGTGAGCAGGGTAATATTTAGTGAAGCGATTCAGGGAAACTGGTTATTTGTACATAGCTGGACTTGAGTCCTGGAAATGGGAAGTACAATGCCTGCACTTTAAAGGAGGGGTTTGGAATATTGGCAATTTGGAGGGATATGTTATGTATCTTTATTACGTATATGCTTCTAAACTGTTGTATTCTGAGTATCTCTGCAAAAACAGTGATTATGTATGAGTGAGGTGAAAGTGTTAAATGATGATGAAAGTATTTTGTTTTTGGGAATTTTTTCTTTCTTTTTGGGTCACCATGCCTCAGTGGGAGAAGGCTGACTTGCTAAAAAAAAAAAAAATTAGGGTGCTGGGGACAGTTAAGGGGTTAGTAATTTGTACATGGAATATTTTGAAACTAGATTGCTTAACAAAATCCTTCTTAGTAGAGCTAAGTGGTACAGATATATTGATGACAAAGATATTTTATGTCTTATGCCTAAGAATATAAATATAAACCATTTCCTTGTTAAATTAAATAGTCTAGCTCATTCCATAAATTTTACTATTGAGTTTGAACGAAATAACTTGTTGCCTTTTCTAGATATTTTAATTATTAAGGGGAACCATGATTTTTAATTTAAAATTTATAGAAAACCAAATAACTGCACTGTTATTCTTCACATCAAGATAGTTAAACCTTCTCTATTCTCATCAACATTTTTGAAAGCTTTGCGTATTTGAAGCCCAGAGTTCATGGATGAGGAAATCTTGAAGATTTATGAAATAGCTAATGACCTAAAATACCCAAAAATCTTTATTGATAAATGTTTGAAAATTGCTAGAAATACTTTCTACAATTCAAATAAAAGACAACCAACCTTATTCAAGAAAAAATATGTTGGTTCTTCCTTACCATGAAAATTTGCTTGATATACCTTCTCTTCTTAAGAATTTTAATATGAAAATTGTATTTTATAATCTTGATACATTAAAAAAACTTTTGAGAAAAAAATTACTCCAAAAATTTGATGGGTGTGTCTGCAAGATTCCTTGTAAAATATGTGATTAAGTTTATTATGGTCAAACTAGGAAAAGTCTTAAACTAAGTTACTCACTCAAAACCAAATAAATACTGAATAACTGAACCTTATAAATTGTATATCCAAAATCTTACTCACAATTATATCACATAAATGTTAAACCTAGGACCCAATCTAACTTTGTTATTTTTTTAAATACACTACCTAACAGAATACTCCATTCGACTGAATGTACAGCAATGCATGCAACCATATGACCTGTCTTTGTAATACTCATTTGTGCTTTATAGTTATCTGTTTACAATAATGTTTTATCACTGATTTCATCATTGCTTAGTTAATCGTGGCTTTGGCATGCTGCTCTTACCTGTATTTTTTTTGTACCTCTGTATGTATGCTAAAATTTCTAAATAAATAAATAAATAAATAAATAAATAAGTTTAAAACAACATATTTGTAGCATTAATGTGACCAGCAAGGTGCCACATGGATTGTTGTTGCCCCAATAACATTTCTAATTTATATACCCGTCTGGCCAAAATGAATATCATTCCAGCATAGCAACACATTTTCAGATAAGACAAAGACTTTATGTGAAATAAATAAAAATGACTGTGTATTCTTTCAGCAAGATTTACAATAAACATAGTTATAGATGAATGATGCAGTTTAATAGGATAAATGATGTGTAATGGAATTGGGAGAAAATGAAAGCAAGCCACATGGATAATATAGGTTGTTTAATAATACTATGTTAAAAACATAAGACAAGGTGAAGGACTTAGGAGTCAACATTGACTAAAATCTGTCGTCCTAGGATCACAAATGAAATACTGTAGTGAGAAACTCCTGTGCATCAATGACCAACTTAAAAACAGTTTTACATATGTAAATTACAAAATGCAGCGATACCTTTTCACACGAGATGTTCTCCCAAAATGTGAATCTACAGCAATAGTATGGTATTTGCCCTTTAACCCTTTCAGGGTCCAGAGGCCAAATCTCAGAGTGACAGCCAAAGTCCAAGAATTTAAAAAAAAAAAAAAAAAATTCTTAAAGACTTAAAGATAATATTTTTCTATAGGTCATAAAACAAAAAAGAAATCCGATCAGTACTTTACAAGATATAGAGGCTTGAAGTTGACCCTCAGTGACCAGGTGGCAGCAACATCCGTGACTTCCGTAAAGTTGCATTTTTTATTTTACTGTTTTGTTCCTTTTTCTTTTCTTCTCTTAATTTTGTTTTTTTCCAGTAACGTTAGTGGCCTGTGAGACCAACATAATGCATAATGTATTTATGTACACTCATATTCAACACAACCGCACTAATATTTTCATCATTATATTGTTTACAATAATTGTTTACAACAAAAACATGCAAAAATATTGTATATTAGTAATGTTCTATTTTATATTTACATAAGTACAGTCACTGGACATGTTCCTAGAACTGCTGCAGTCTGTGAATGTCTCTGAAACAAGGTGTCATGCAGACTGGTGTCTTACTCATTTGTCGACCAGTATGATTTTATATTATGCTTGTAGACATGAGGCATAAGCATTATTGTTGCAAAAAACAAATTCATTTCAGCCACAGTCGTCTCTTTCTACGGTGGATGACGATACGCTTTGTCCTGGAACTGCCGAGTCAGTACCGTCACTCAGTGGCTTGGGTCTCACTCCCAGTCTAGGCTGGTGCCGCATGCTGCACGCTTGCATGCTGTATGCTTGTGGTCTATGCATCCCAGTCATAGCCACATCGTTACTTTCACTGTCTATTCCAGGTGTAGTGCCATGGGATGCACTCAGTCCCCTTAGAATTGCATATGGTATAGGATACCATATGGTACCCTGTACCTGTGCCATATGGTACAGATACTGGGATCTCAATGGAAATAAGTCACTAGGACCTTTTTGGGTTATCCGAGGATCTTTACACATATGCTGCTGTCATGATAATCTATGTAACTGTATTTGTGTATACCAGAATAAACTCACTCTTGTGCATGTGGCATCGTAAGTAAGTTTATTCAGGTATACACAAATACAGTTAAATAGATTATCATACATAGCAGCATATATGTGGAAAACCTAGGATAACCTGAAAAAAAGTCGAAGTGACTTACTACCATATGGTACCATTGTACCACATGGTTCAAAACCATAGAATTCCTCTTCAGATCCACTTCCATCAGTGTTAGAACTATAACTTGGGAAGAGGAGAGCCAGAATTCGCTGGGGAGTGAGAGCTTCCTTGCCACCAGGCATAATGAACAAAGCATATTGAGATGGCATTCCCACAATGCAATGCAGGTGCCCCGATTTTTTATTTACTGCGCACACTGACCAGGCAGACCCATTCTCTTAGATGTGGGCCTACCAGCCTTCTCGCTCTAAATTTGAAGCCGCTAGAATTTTGGCATAAATCTACAGCTTGGACCCTGGCTTCAAAGTCGTAGATCTATGGGATGGACCCAGAAAGGGTTAATAAATATGTAAAAGATATAAAAGTTCAAACATGAGCTACACAATGACAGCCAGACCTAAATGATAAGTTACAAAGAAAGAGTGAAGGCATTAGACATGTCCTCATTGGCTGACAAGGAGGATAAGAGATGTGATACTGTAATTATATACGAGCTTGTTAAAGTACTACATGAAAGAATGTATAAAGAAGGCTTCTTAGCACCATCAGCAAGAAGAACAAGAGACCATAATTGTAACCCCCCCCCCCAAAAAAAAAAATACCAAAGAGCTTGAAAGTACATGTTCAGAGCAATAGATAATAGAATAATTTACAAGAGGAGCTATAAAGTGTTACAACCACTGGAGACCCTAAATATTATGATACATTGAACACTGAAAATGGAAATCACAGTCTTAACTTCTCACTTGTAGCTGCAGTACTTGCAGGCTTTCTTGCCCCTTCATACAAGTACCCCATCATTACCTTTTAAGGGATGTGTCCTAATACTGGTGCAGAACTTCCAGTCCAAATAGTTAAAGCTACCCTCCCTTGTCTTTGATCAGTTCTGATTGCCTTCTATTCCCCAAGCATTATGTGACCCTTACAGGTTAGGCTCTCATCCCTTGAATCTAATCATAACATCTTCACTAACCCTTGATGCTAATCCCTCATCATCTGTGTTTGCAGCAAAATTGGTTGTCCTCTCACCTGTGATATACAGTTGTGTGTTTATGACCTAAATTTGCTTTATTATGCACCCCCCTCTTCAAGGGGGGCTCCTTGGTGTGGTGAAGAGGCTCTTGATCTGAGGAATTAGCCCTGTCGGTCTTCTTCCTCAGACCGAACCTAATTACCCCCCATTCTCCCCTCCCCTATCCCATCCTCCCCTTTTTCCATTCCTCCTCCTCCTCACCCCTCCCTTTTGCCCTTCCTCTTTTTGGCCTTTGGGATTTCTCCCACAGGCGCGCTAGTTCCTAGGTAGGGGAAAGGACACCGGGGTCCATCCCATTCCGTTGAGGTTCTTGACGGTGGCGTAGTTTGCCGTGGAATCTGGATTGCCTGGGGATGTCCCGATCCCTCTCCGGTATCCCGGAGTAGCTTTGGGTGTCTTTCGGGCGACGGGTGTATCTCTGGAAGCCACCTTTCGGATTCCGGGGGTGGTGGCCGATGGAGATATGCTTTGTGGCGGATATCCGGCCGCCCTCTCTTTTGTCCACCGAGGTAGCTCGGCAGATGTGAGGTTGCTATCCCGGATTGCTGGTTTACTGGCATGAAGGGTAGGGTATGGCACGGGTTCCATGCTGCATCTGCGCTACTAGCGGTGTTGAGGTCCTCTTGGGCGTGGAGGGAGATTTCCGGCCCTTTCATTCCTCCTGGGAACTATTCCTCCCCGCTCCCCCCTTTTTTTTATTCTTTTTTTTTTATTTTTATTTTCTTTTCTTCTTTCTTTTTTTTTTCTTAAAAACAAAAAGCAAAGGAGTAACCTAACCATGGCAGCCCTAGTCCATGAACCCACTACCCCCGGGCCCCTTCTTGATACCGCACCCCATTCTGACCCTGCCTTGTGTTTAGACCACTCTTCAGACACTCCTGATGCCCCTGTACCTCTTGCTGGTGCTGTTTCCTCACCCGCTTCAGGTACCGGGGCTTCGACTGACTCCTTCGATTTGTCTGAACTCCGCTCTCCTTTGACTATGCTTCCGGCTTCTCCCTCTACGGTATGGCAATTTTCGAATCGCCCTCCCATTTCACGCCGGACCAACTCCGGTCCTACTCCTAAACGCCAACGTCAATCTCCTGATGATGCTCCTTCGTTACCTTCCCATTCTACTCGGAAAAGACCGACACATCAAGCACTCCCTCTCCACGCTCAGTTTCGGACCACACAATGGACTAAATTCTTTACTTTAAGACCGACTTCTTCTTCTGCCTACCTTTCTGACCATAGTATTGGCAAAGCGCTCCTGCGTCATGTTGGTAGAGATATTTCATTTCATGCTCTCAAGAGCAGTATGCGCATCGTCACTGTCCAGAATGCTGCCCAAGCTCATGATCTTTCTCTCCTTTTGAATATCGATACTACTCCTGTCACTATTGAAAAACATCTTTCTCTCAATTCTTGTAGTGGTACTGTCATTCTGCCCCATACCATAGTCCAACAGAATTTCCAGTCATGTGGCAATGACATTTTTGAACAGCTGGAACTCCAGGATCTCCCAATCCTCAAAGTAGACACTTATGTCCTTCCTGCCCGGGGGCGGAGACGTTACCCTTGCAATGTGGCTCGTTTAACTTTTGACAGCCGAGAACTCCCGTCCTCTGTATATGTCGCGGGACATCGGTTACAAGTTCAAAAGGTGATACCTCCACCGCAACAATGTAGAAATTGCTGGCGTTTTGGTCACCCAGCGAAATATTGCAGATCTATGGCCGAATGCCCAGTCTGTGGTGCCGACGACCATTCTAATACATCTTGCAGTCAACCTCCATCTTGCCTTAATTGTAATGAAGCTCACCCTTCGTACTCCCGCCGTTGCCAGGTCTACTTAAATGAACGTGAAATCCGTTGCCTCAAAGAGGCAGAAGGTCTCCCTTATGCTATGGCAGTTACTCATCTCCGCCTCCAAGGGAGACTACCCCGTGTTTCTTATTCTCGTGTTTCCAAACATCCCCCCACTTCTGGGGTCCCATCTTCTGCAGCCTCCTCTGTTGTTACCCCTCCCATAGCCACTACGGCATCTAATCCTTTTGCTGTCCTTGGCTCTGACGTCCCGACTACAACTCAGTCTGTTCTCACATCTTCGCGTCCTTCCTCACAAGCCCCAGTATCGACAAGACCTCGTACGACACCTAATACCAATCGCCCCTCTACTCAGAAGTCCAAAAAATCCACATTGCTCAAATCTTCTTTGCCCCTTCCTTCCCTTCTTCCACCTCCACACTTTACCTTTCCAGTCTCTGTACCTAGTTCTTCCCCTCTCTCTGGCTCTATTACAAGTGTGGAGATTCACCCTCCTCCTCGTACTATGCCTTCCACCCCCGTCCCCTCCCAAGTTTCTCCCTCTTCTGCCACCTCCCAGGTTTCTGCCTCTTCTGTCCCCCCCCACACTTCATCTCCAGTCCCTTACACTCTTCCCTCCCCCTCTACTTTGGTACAGTCCATTACTGTCCCAATCTTTACACACCCTCCTCCTTCTATCTCCAATATGGTCCCCCATACATCTTTGAATTCAGAAACACTTGAAGCCATTTCAGAATATATTGCAGAGACTAAACCTTCAATGGACACTGATTCACTTCCTGTTCCTTCTCTTCCCTCTCCTCCATCTTCACAACCCCATTCTTCGCAACGCTCCGTTCCTTCGCTACTTGAACATCTTCCAATGCCACCACACGTTGACTTTTCTAACCCCTCTAGTCCATAGGTGCCTTTACCTACAGATTCCTGATATTTTCTTCATTGGCAATCATGGCCTATTTACAGTGGAATATCTGCGGCCTCAGGGGTAATCGGGGTGAGCTTCAGATGTTGCTTTCCAGGTTTTCCCCTGTTGGTGCTTGCTTACAAGAACCAAAATTACACTCAGCTGTTTTCCAACCTATCTCAGGCTATAATTTATTGTATTCTTCGGATCCTTTCTCAGATGGGACCTGTAATGAAAGTGCCCTTCTTCTACGCAATGATATTCCGTACTGTCAACTATTTGTCCATACCTCGCTGCATTACACTGCAGCCCGTATCCACTTGAATAAGTGGTTTACAATATGTTCTTTATATCTCTCTCCTTCTCGAGCATTTTCTATCCCAGACTTTGCCTTTCTTGTTTCATCCTTACCACCACCACTTCTGTTACTTGGTGATTTTAATGCCCACCATTTCCTCTGGGGTGGGTCTCATTGTGACTCACGTGGCATCCAGTTGGAGGCTTTTCTCGCCTCTCACCCCCTCCATGTTTTAAATACAGGTACTCCCACCCATTTTGATCCTCGTACTCATACTCTCTCTTGCATCGATCTATCAGTCTGCTCTTCCTCCACTGCACTAGACTTCACCTGGTCTGTTCTACCAGACTTACATGACAGCGATCATTTTCCGATCATTCTTACTTCTCCTTCCTATTCACCACCTTTCCGTAGCCCTCGCTGGCAATTTGATCGGGCAAATTGGGATCTTTACTCACACCTCACTGCTTTTAGTGAGGTTCCTTCTTCATCCTCCATTGATGAGCTCCTGCACATCTTCTTGACGTCAGTTTATACCGCAGCTTCTCATTCTATACCCCAAACCTCAGGAAGGCATTCTCAGAAGTGCATGCCTTGGTGGTCTCCTGCTTGTGCTCGTGCAGTACGTTTGAAACGTGCTGCATGGGGCAGGTACCGGTACAATAGAACTGCTGAGAGACTTCTTGATTTTAAGCAGAAGCGTGCGATCGCTCGCCGTGTCATCCATGAAGCTAAACACACTTGTTGGCGAGACTATGTTTCCACCATCACCTCTGCTTCTTCTATGAGTGCAGTCTGGAAAAAAGTGAGGAAATTGAGTGGTAAATACTCTCCTGACCCGGCTCCTGTTCTACGGGTCGCTGGTGTTGATGTAGCAAACCCTCTCGACGTTGCCATTGAACTTGGCACACATCTGGTCCGTATTTCCCGAGGGCTCCATCTATGCCCCTCGTTTCTTTCCTCAAAGTCTGCCAGAGAGTTAGTACCCTTGGACTTTTCTTCTCTCAGAGAAGAACAGTATAATGTGCCTTTTACACTTCAAGAACTGGAGGCAACGCTCTCAGCTTGCCGATCATCGGCAGCTGGGCCTGACGACATTCATATTCGTATGTTACAACATTTACATCGGTCAGCCCTTGTAGTCCTCTTACACCTCTTCAATCTTATTTGGGCACAAGGAGTTCTTCCCCAGCTGTGGAAATCTGCCATTGTTCTCCCTTTCTGCAAACCAGGTACTACAGGACATGATGCCTCCCACTATCGCCCCATCGCTCTTACTAGTGCAGTTTGCAAAGTGATGGAACGTCTCGTAAATCGACGTTTAATGTGGTATTTAGAGACACACAAAAGTCTCTCCGCTAGTCAATATGGCTTTCGTAAGGGTCGTTCTACCATAGACCCCTTACTACGCTTGGATACGTATGTTCGTAATGCCTTTGCGAATAATCACTCAGTTATTGCTATATTTTTTGACCTTGAGAAGGCATATGACACAACTTGGAGGTTACAGAGACTAGTGTTTCTCTACTTGACCACATCTGGACCAACACCATATCCCCTTTAAAATCAGGCATAATTACAGATAATACCACAGACCACTACCCTACTTTCCTCATAACAACTCTTGGTAAAATACCCCAAGACACTACTAAAGTCACCTTCAGACTTCACAATGAGGCAGCCATTAATAACTTCACAACAGTAACAAACATTGACTGGCACACTGAGCTAGAAATCTATACAGATATTGACGAATGTTTTAATAATTTTCTAAAAAAGACCCAATACCTTTATAACAAGCACTGCCCTAAAAAAACTAAACAGATGACAGCTAAGAGACTGAACAGTCCCTGGCTAACACCCAGCATTCTCAAATCCATAAATACAAAACACCGATATGAAAAACAGTACAGAATGGGTCACATAACCAGAGACCAAACAAAACGTTACTCGTCAATCCTAACCAGCCTGATAAGAAGGGCAAAAAAATTGTATTATGAGAACAGATTATCCAACTTACGAGGTGATATAAAAAAGACCTGGAAGACCCTATCAGAAATTCTGGGAACAAAAAAGATATCACGACATAGCGAAATAAAATTAGCAAAATCAGATGAACCCCAACTCCCACCAACAGAAACAGCAAACAGACTCAATGATTTCTTCTCCACTATAGGTCAAAACCTTGCCAATAAAATCCCAAGCTCAGATACCCCACCAAATGACTACCTCACTGGCAACTACCCGAACACACTGTTCCTAGCTCCGACTAACCCATACGAAGTCTCCCTTATTATCAACGCACTGAAAAACAAGGCAGGAGATTTAAATACCTTACCACCCTTTATATACAAAAAAGCGTCACAAGTACTATCACCAATCATTGCAACACTCTTTAACAAATCCATTGAATCCTCCACCTTCCCTACAGTTCTCAAAATAGCAAGGGTCACCCCGATCCATAAAGGAGGAGACCAAACAGAGTTGAATAACTATAGGCCAATATCCAATTTACACCCTCTCTCAAAAATCTTCGAAAAATTAATTCATAAACGAATCTACTCCTACCTCATCTCCCAAAACATTCTCAACCCCTGCCAATTTGGATTCAGGCCTAATAAAAATACTAATGATGCTATTATACACATGCTAGAACATATATACACTGCAATAGAGAAAAAAGAAGTCCCACTGGGGATCTTCATTGACTTACGTAAAGCTTTTGATACAGTTGACCATGACTTGCTCCACGTAAAATTGTCACACTATGGTATTAGAGGGCACTCCCTCAACTACCTCAAGTCTTACCTCAGCAACAGAAGCCAATATGTGTACGCAAATGGGGCAAGCTCTTCCGCACAACCAATTACAGTTGGTGTCCCACAGGGAAGTGTCCTTGGCCCTCTTCTCTTTCTCCTATACATAAATGACCTACCAAATGCTTCGCAATTACTCAAACCCACACTTTTTGCAGATGACACTACATACGTCTTCTCTCACCCGAGCCCAGTCACGATAGCCAATACTGTAAACACCGAATTACAGAAAATATCTGCCTGGATGAGGACTAACAAACTTACACTAAACATTGACAAAACCTACTTCATTCAGTTTGGTAACAGAGCTACAGATGTACCTCTTAGCATAACGATAAACGGATCACCTATCACAAAGCTAACAGAGGGAAAATTCTTAGGAATCCACCTCGATAATAGACTCAAATTTCATACACATGTACGACAAATTTCTAAGAAAATTTCCAAGACTGTAGGCATACTATCGAAGATACGGTACTATGTTCCACAGTCAGCCCTCCTGGCCCTTTATCACTCTCTTATTTACCCCTATCTCACCTATGGAATTTGTGCATGGGGCTCAACAACAATTAACCATCCCAGACCACTAATTACCCAACAAAAGGCTGCAGTGAGAATGATAACAAATTCTCACTACAGGCAACACACACCACCAATATTCAAAACACTCAACCTACTCACCATACAAAACATCCATACTTATTATTGCACCTATTACATACATAGAACACTTAACTCTGATATTAACCCTCCCCTCAAACATCTCCTTGCCAACCTCAACAGAACACGTGACCATAACACAAGGCACAGATCACTCTTTGATGTTCCTCGTGTCCATCTCACGCTATGCAAAAACTCAATGCACATAAAAGGCCCTAAAATCTGGAATTCATTACCTGTAAATATAAAAGAAACACTACCTGTTTACAAATTCAAGTCTCTTCTCAAAGTTCACTTACTCACTCAAAACCAAATAAATACTGAATAACTGAACCTTATAAATTGTATATCCAAAATGTTACTCACAATTATATCACATAAATGTTAAACCTAGGACCCAATCTAACTTTGTTATTTTTTTAAATACACTACCTAACAGAATACTCCATTCTACTGAATGAACAGCAATGCATGCAACCATATGACCTGTCTTTGTAATACTCATTTGTGCTTTATAGTTATCTGTTTACAATAATGTCTTATCACTGATTTCATCATTGCTTAGTTAATCTTAAGTTAATTTTAAGCCAGCCCGTAATGCTATGCATATAAGTGGCTTTGGCATGCTGCTCTTACCTGTATTTTTTTTTGTACCTCTGTGTGTATGCTAAAATTTCTAAATAAATAAATAAATAAATAAATAAATAAATAATATTTTGGCCCAGGCCCATTCCTTAGGCCTCCGAGGCAATCTACCATCCTTCCTTAAGAACTTTTTAACTGACAGACATTTCCGTGTTCGAGTCAATAATGTTCTTTCCCCGGACTTCGTCCAAGCTGAAGGTGTCCCTCAGGGATGTGTTCTAAGCACAACACTGTTTCTCCTTGCTATAAATGATTTGGCCTCTGTTCTTCCACCCAATATTTGGTCATCACTCTATGTTGATGACTTCGCTATTGCTTGTGCAGGCGCTGACTGTCATCTTATTGCAGTTTCTCTCCAGCATGCGGTCGACCGTGTTTCCACTTGGGCCACCACGCATGGGTTTAAATTTTCAAGTACCAAAACTCACCAAATTACTTTCACTGGACGCTCTGTTATCTCCGATCATCCTTTGTATCTCTATGGCTCCCGTATCCCTGAACGTGATACAGTCAGGTTTCTAGGCCTTCTCTTTGACCGTAGGTTATCCTGGAAACCTCACATTACCTCTCTGAAGGCAACTTGTCACAGCCGGCTAAACCTTCTTAAAACCCTTGCTCATCTTTCCTGGGGAGCTGATCGTCGAACTCTGCTTCGCCTACATTCAGCCCTCATTTTATCGAAACTCGATTATGGTGACCAGATTTATTCCGCGGCCTCTCCTGCTACTCTCTCTAGCCTTAACTCTATCCATCACCAAGGATTACGTTTGTGCCTTGGTGCTTTTCGCTCTTCCCCTGTTGAGAGCCTCTATACAGAAGCGAATGTTCCATCCTTGTCTGATCGCCGTGATGCCCATTGCCTTCGCTACTATGTACGCTCTCACGATCTACACAATCCTTCCATTTATAGAATGGTCACCGATATTAGTAGACATTCTTTATTCGTTCGCCGCCCCTGTTTGCTCCGTCCCTTTTCTCTTCGCCCACATTCACTCTTGTCTTCCCTTCAGTTACCACCTTTATATGTTCATGTAGCATCTCACTTTTCCCTACCCCCCTGGGAAGTTCCAGCTGTTCGGGTCTGTTCTTTCTCACTCCCTTGCTCGAAAGCTCAACTGCCTATGGTGGCTTCCCGCTCTCTTTTTCTTGATCACTTCCACTCCCATTCTCATGCCACCGCTGTGTACACAGATGGCTCTAAGTCTTCAGACGGCATCAGATTCGCAGCAGTGTTTCCGGACAGCGTCATGCGGGGGCATTTACTATCTTCAGCTAGCATTTTTACTGCTGAACTGTATGCCATTCTTGCAGCACTTATTCGTATCGCATCTATGCCTGTGTCATCATTTGTAGTAGTCTCAGACTCCCTTAGTGCTCTACAGGCTATACGAAAATTTGATACATCTCATCCCCTAGTTCTCCGTATCCAACTTTGGCTAGGCCGTATCTCTACCAAACATAAAGATATTGTTTTTTGTTGGGTCCCTGGTCATGTCGACGTACAGGGCAATGAACAGGCAGACACCGCTGTGCGGTCAGCAGTACATGACCTACCAATTTCTTATCGAGGTGTTCCATTTCTGGACTATTTTGCTGCAATAGCTACCCACCTTCGCACCCGTTGGCAGCAACGTTGGTCAACTCTGCTCGGTAACAAACTTCATTCTATTAAACCGAGCATAGGTTACTGGCCGTCTTCTTGTCATCAGTGCCGAGGTTGGGAGACCACTCTCTCCCACCTTCGCATTGGCCACACTCGTCTTACTCATGGGTATCTCATGGAGAGGCACCCTGTTCCTCTCTGTGAGCAGTGTCAAGTTCCAGTATCGATTAGCCACATTCTGTTAGACTGCCCTCTCTATCAACGAGCACGCAGAATTTACCTCCAACGTCGTCTTCGTTCTACTACTCTCTCTTTACCTTCCCTTCTTGCTGATGGACCCTCCTTGAATCCTGACTCTCTCATTGACTTCTTGACAACGACTGATTTACTCCACAAACTCTGATAATACTTTTTGCACTCCCCTCAGCCCTTTCTAGTTCAGTCTCTTGCTGCCCTTTACCCTTTCACCATCCACTACCCCGCTGTCATCCGTAACCTATTACTCATCCATCTCCCTTTTGCCACCTGATGCCCTCGCTTCCTTCCTGCCCTGCAGCGCTGTATAGTCCTTGTGGCTTAGCGCTTCTTTTTGATTATAATAATAATAATATGCACCCCATACCCATCCTTTGGGTGGTAGTCAAAAGATTACTGAAGATTACATAATGGGTCCTGGGATTAGGCTCCAAAGTTTTGATAGCTATGCAGATTTCAGTGATAATGAACTATTTGCATATTTATGTCTGACTTCACTTGTAATGAATTATTTATACAGAGATGAATTAAGTCACAACATATATTACAGTGTAACTTATATGTGGTTTTAAATTATTTATATTAACTTATATTTTAGAAAAGTATGGGTGAATTTAAACAAGTTGAAGTGCTTATGAGTTATTTTTTCAAGAATGGCTTATAATATGCCACTGTGGATAAAATACTTGACATTTCTTTAATATTTGTGAGTGAGTTGTCTCTGAATTCATTGATTTCATCACATCCCAGCACATAATGATTCAGAGTGTGACAGTAGTCCTTCTAGCAACATTTACATTGAATTCTTTTGCATCAGCTGGTATTGCAACCTCCCATAAATACTTGTAGCCTAGCCAAAGCTGAGCTAAATTACTACTATTCCTGTTGCCAAGCTACCTTGTGGTGTAGACACCTAATTTTTACCTTATCCTCATTCATTACTGGAAGATATTTTCACACCAAAGGATTTTCTTGTATGAAATATCTGTTAAAAAATTCACGAGCTTTATTTTTTTATTAATTTTTGGGGCCATCCTGCCTTGGTGGGAGACAGCTGATGTGTTAATAACACATCAGCTGTCTCCCACCAAGGCAGGATGGCCCCCCCAAAAAAAAAAACTTTCATCATCATTTGCTCCATAAGTGTCTTGTCAGAGGTGCACTTACACTGCAGTTATAAAACTGCAACATTAACTTCCCCCACACTCACAACTGGCTCTTCCCCACTCCTACAAGATGTTATTCCTCCTTGCCCTATTCACGAAATCACAGCTTCGCTATCTTCATCAACATTTAACAATTCCTCAGAATATTCCCTCCATCTTCCTAATACCTCTAACTTTCCATTTAATAACTCTCTTCTCCTATTTTTAACCCTTAACCCCTTGACTGTCGCAACCCCCAATCCTGAGGTGTCTCCTGGTGTTGCAAAATTTAACCCTTTCAGGGTCCGTCCCGTAGATCTACGGCTTTACGTTCAGGGTCCAAACCGTAGATCTACGCCATGAGCTCAGCTCACTCTGATAAACTGTGAGTGGTACATTTGGGCCTAGATATGAGAGAATACATCTATGTGGTATGTGTGCACCACATAAAACAGATCCTGCAGCACACTGTGTATAATGAGAGAAAAAAAATGAAATCATGATTTTTCGATTAAAACAGCAACTTTGTAGTGTTTTTTCGTATGTTTTTTATAGATGTATTTGCGATTTCTTGGTCTCATTTGATAGAATGGAAGACATATTACAGAAATAGAGATGATTTTGATTGGTTTTAGCACTGGAAATGGCTTGAAACTGAGCTCAAAGTAGCAGAAATGTTAAATTTTTGCCGATATTCAAGAGTAAACAAACGACCTCACACGTCTAATACACGTCAGCTGGTGGGTCTAATATACATTCACAAATATGGTGATGATATTTATACAATCATTACAGTATTGCATAACAGTAAATCTTCTATTTTTTGGTGTGAATAAAAATTCATTATGTGAATAAAAAATCAAAATGGAATTTATTTGTAAAGCCTCAAAACATAACTAATGAACAGAGGAAATGTTAGTTTAGTGCCAGGAATACCTACATTGTTCATTCTGGACCCTATTTTGAAATTGGAATATTTTGAACTTTGTGTTAAATTGGCTAAATTACCAATTTCCGATCACTTTATTTTGTCGTTGAAACAGTTGACTTGGTGATTTCCTGTGCTCAATCGATAGAATAGAAGTAATACTAGTGAAATAGCTAAGAATTTGGTTGATTGGAATAATGTAATTGGCCTAAAATGGGAGTCAAAGTCGGCAAAATCGCCGATTCGTAAATATCGCTGACACATCAAAATTCGCGAGAGCATAATTTCGTCAATTTTCCACCTTCACAAAAAGATTCTCTACGATTTCATAAGAAAAAATAACAATTTTTTTTTTTTAAAATTCTTGGACACTGGTGCGTGACTCCAGATTTGGGCCTTGGACCCTGAAAGGGTTAAAAAAAAAAAAAAAATATTTTTTCTTATGAAATGATAGAGAATCTTTTCCCAATTGTAATGACACCAAAAAAAAAACGAAATTTGATGGAAAACTGACGGAATTACGCTCTCGCAAAGTTAGCGACCTTGGCGATATTTACGAATCGGTGATTTCACCCACTTTGAGCCCTATTTTCGGCTGATTCCATTGTTCCAGTCGACCAAACTCATAGCTATTTCTTTAGAACTCCATTTTTTCTATCAATTGAGTACAAGAAACTGCCCATTTACCAATTTCAACTACCCAATAACGTGGTCAGAAATTGGCAATTTGGCCAATTTCACAAAAATTAAAAAATATGACAGTTTCAAAATAAGGTCCAGAATGAACAATGCAGACATTCCTGGCTCTAAAATAACATTTTCTTTGTTCATCAGTCATGTCTCCAGGCCCCTCTGATATTACTAAATACTAAATAACAAAAAGGCACAATACCGTGACTGGAACGATACACAAATAACCCGCACATAAAAGACAGAAGCTTACGACGACGCCTCGGTCCGACTTGGTCCAAGTCGGACCGAGGCGTCGTCGAAAGATTTACTATTATGCATACTACTCCAATACTGTAATAATTGTATAAATAACATCAACCCATTCATGACTGTATATTAGAATGGCTAGTTGGACATTTATTGGACAATGATGTCATTTGTTTACTTTTGAACATCGGCAAAAATCAAACATTTCCCCTAATTTGAGCTCCATTTCCAGGTTCTTTTTATAGTAAAATCAATCAAAATCATCTCTTTTTCTATAATATGTCTTCCATTCTATCAAATGAGACCAAGAAAACGAGAATACAACCATAAATACTATACAAAAATAAACCACAAATTCGGCATTTTAATTAAAAAAAACAGCCGGAGTTTTTTTTTTCTCATTATGCACTGCGTGCTCCAGGATTTTCTTTATGTTGTGCACACTGACCACACAGACCCATTCTCTCACATATGGGCCTACCAGCTTCTCCTTCTTGATTTGAAGCCGCTAGAATTTATGAGTATATATACGTCAAACACGGTACCTCGTAAGATGTATATATACGGCCGCGACAGTCAAAGGGTTAAACTATCCAAACGTAGATCTACGTTTTTTCAACATTTGAAAGTATGTAAAAAAACGTAGAGCTTCTTTTTTTTTTTTTGTTATACACCTACCATCCGACTTACGACCTGCTTGACATACGACCACTCGACTTACCACCATGTTTTTTATGCCAAATTTCTGGGAAATAAACAAGTGTTTGTGTTGTACACAGTGTTTATCCTAAACCTTACAGTATAAAATACAGTACTAACAGCATAAAAAGTAAAGTAAAACATGAAATACCAAAATAAAATAAAATAAAGTCATTACAAAAATGTTATGTTGATATTCAGTAGTAAAGTTCGACTTATGACCGGTTTCTCGGAACCGAACTCGGTCGTAAGTCGGATGGTAGGTGTATTTGAAAATATGTAAAAAAACATAGATCTACTTTTGGAGCACTACACATGTGAACATAGATCTGTTTGGACAGTTTAAGGGTTAACTATCAAATCCATTCATTCCCTAGGCTTCCTCAACTTATTAATCTCACTCCAAAACTTTTTCTTATTTTCAACAAAATTTGTTGATAACATCTCACCCACTCTCTCATTTGATCTCTTTTTACATTGCTTCACCACTCTCTTAACCTCTCGTTTTCTCTTCATATACTCTTCCCTCTTTGCATCACTTCTACTTCGTAAAAACCTCTCATATGCTAACTTATTCTCCCTTACTACTTTCTTTACATCATCATTCCATCAATTGCTCTTCTTCCCTCCTGCCCACTTTCCTATGACCACAAACTTCTGCTGAACACTAACACTACATTCTTAAACTTACCCCATACATCTTTGACCCCATTGCCCATACTCTCACTAGCCCATCTATCCTCCAATAGTTGTTTATATCTTACCCAAACTGCCTCCTCCTTTAGTTTATAAACCTTCACCTCTCTCTCACTTACTGCTTCTGTTTTCCTTGTATCCCATCTACCTTGTACTCTCAGTGTAGCTACAACTAAAAAGTTGGCGATTTTGCTGACTATTACTCCAGTTGATCAAATTCTTAGCTATTTCACTAGTATTACTTCTATTCTATCGATTGAGCACAAGAAATCACCAAATCAACTGTATCAACTACAAAATAAAGTGATCGGAAATTGGTAATTTGGCCAATTTAATGCAAAGTTAAGAATATTCTAATTTCAAAATAGGGTCCTGAATAAACAATGCCAGCATTTCTGGAACTAAACTAACATTTCCTCTGTTTATTAGTTATGTTTTCAGGCTTTACAAATGAATTCCATTTTGATTTTTTATTCACATAATGAATTTTTATTCAAGCCAAAAAATAGAAGATTTACTGTTATGCAATACTGTAATAATTGTATAAATAATATCACCGCATTTGTGAATGTATATTAGACCCACCAGCTGGCATGTATTAGACGTGTGGGATCATTTGTTTACTCTTGAACATTGGCAAAAATTTAACATTTCTGCTATTTTGAGCTCAGTTTCAACCCATTTCGCTTACTAAAACCAATCAAAATCATCACTATTTCTGTAACATGTCTTCCCTTCTATCAAATGAGATCAAGAAATCACAAATACAACTATAAAAAACATACGAAAAAACACTGCAAAGTCACTGTTTTAATCGAAAATTATGGTCTCAGTTTTTTTCCTCTCATTATGCAGTGTGTGCTGGAGGATTTGTTTTATGTAGTGTACACATACCACATAGATGTACTCGCTCATATCTAGGCCCAAATTTACCGCTCACAGCTTATTAGAGTGAGCTGAGCTCATGGCGTAGATCTACGGTTTGGACCCTCAACATATAGCTGTAGATACTCAAATAACCCGCACATAAAAGAGAGAAGCTTACGACGACGTTTCGGTCCGACTTGGACCATTGACAAAGTCACACTGTGTGACTTTGTCAATGGTCCAAGTCGGACCGAAACATCGTCGTAAGCTTCTCTCTTTTATGTGCGGGTTATTTGAGTATCGTTCCAGTCACGGTATTGTGCCTTTTTGTTATTTATAGCTGTAGATCTACGGCACGGACCCTCAACGTTTAGCTGTAGATCTTCGGCACGGACCCTCAAAGGGTTAAATGGTCCTCATTATCATTTACACCTGGCACCCCAAATTTACCTACCACACCCTCTCTAACTGTTTCTCCTACTTTAGCATTTAGGTTCCCTACCACAGTTACTCTCTCACTTAGTTCAAAAGTTCCTACACACTCGCTTAACATCTCCCAAAATCTCTCTCTCTCCTCTACACTCCTCTCTTCTCCAGGTGCATACACACTTATTTTGACCCACTTTTCACATCCGAACCTTATTTTAATCCACATAATCCTAGAATTTATACATTTATGTTCCCTCTTCTCCTTCCATAACTAATCCTTCAACATTATTGCTGCCCCTTCCTTAGCTCTAACTCTCTCTGATACTCCTGACCTAATCCCATTTGTATCTCCCTACTGAAACTTACCTATCCCCTTCAGCTTTGTTTCGCTTAGAGCTGGGACATCCAACATCTTTCTTATCATCTGCACTACATCTACACACATTCAAGCATCCCAGTTTTATAAAGTTTTTCTTCTTCTCTTGTTTAGTATTTTCTACAGGAGAAGGGGTTACTAGTCCATTGCTTTAGCATAAAAATACAAGAGGAATTAACATTTATGAAGAGATTCATGGAAACTTTCCTGAAGGTGGGAAGTACAGTGCCTGCACTCTGAAGGAGGGGTGTTGATATATTGCAGTTTTTTAACTGGAGTGTAGGCATACCTCTGGCAAGATAGTGACGGAGTGAATGATGATGAAAGTGTTTCTTCTTTTTTGGGTCACCCTGCCTCAGTGGGAAGCGGCCGATGTGTTAATAAAAAAATAATAAGGAGGAATTAAAATAAATGTTAATACTAAGAATACTTCAACAGCTTTATGTACAGTACATTCACTTTAAAAGCCGCAGAATAACCAAAATGGATTCTGGATGATGATGATCACTTGTAATTACCTATTTGTAATAGTGTGTTACTCTCCTTCTCTTCAGGCTCCATACCCACCATTGACCTTCATCCTGGCTAGCCGTGTTAGTGTCAACGCTGATCATCACTACATACTCAACATTGATTGTCGCTCACAGCAGGTGTGTGTGTGTGTGTGTGTGCACATGTGTGCGTGCTTGTGTGCATTGCACACGTACATTTTTAATTTTATAAACAAATTGAATGTAACATTGAAGGTGTAAAATTATTCAGATATTGTGCCTTTTTATTCTTGACTTCTGCTATTACCATTGCCACTTCTTTCACTACTACTAGACTTATTGCTATCTGTAATTCCCTATAGTTTCCACCTACACCCACCCAAAGAACTGTAAACATAAAATTCCTAATATAGCTGTTGTCTATTATATCTTATGTTAGTCTTACTAAATCTTAAGCTAATCCTAAGTTTGTCTAAGATACTCCTCCACTATGGCTTTAATAGAAACAATGTACAGTGCTCCCTCAATTATCATCCGTAATCCGTTCCTGGAAGTGGGACTATTTTCGAAAAAGACGATTTTCGAATCAATTTTCCCCAAAAGAAATAATGTAAATACAATTAATCCATTCCTGACACCCAGAAGTATTAAAACAAAAAAACTTTTTACATGAAATATAGATGTAGTACATAAACAATACAATGGCACATGATGAATGAAACATTAACAGCATAACACTTACCTTTATTGGCGATTCTTCTTAGTGTATGGAAGACTGGAGGAGGAGAGAGATTGAATTACTGTTTGGAAGGGAAATTCCCTTCCATCAACACCTCAGGTACCAAGTGCTTTTCTGGGGTTACTTCTCTTCTCTGTTTCTTAATGCTACTAGGACCACCTTGAGAGTCACTGAAGTCCTGCCTCGCAAAAAAACTATCCAGAGAGCTCTGTTTCTGGCGTCTCTTTAAAACTTCCCTAAAATGGGCCAAGACTGTCACTGTACAAGTTGCCGATATGGCTTGCAACATCCTTCTCAGGGTGATGTTTCTCCATAAATCTTTCCATCCTACCCCACATTTTAAAAATCTCCTTAATTTCTGAAGAAGGCACCTTCTTCTATCTCTCTTCCTCCTCCTCTGCAGCAAGATTCTGAGCTACAATCTGTTGCTGTTCCTGCTGAAGCTCTTGCAGCTCCTCAGTGGTTAGCTCTTCGTTGTGGTCCTCCACCAACTCTTCCACATCCTCCAAACTCACATCCAACCCCATGGAACTCCCCAATGTCACAATAGATTTCACAACTGACATAGGCTCATTAGGGTCAGCCACAAACCCTTCAAAATCCCTCTTGTGGACACAATCTGGCCACAAGTTTCTCCAAGCAACAACAGCTTCCTTGATTTCCTTTTTCTTGACTATGATGGAAGATATGGTTGTACAGGTTTTGTTATACAGCCTGGCCAGTTCGCCCATACGTATGCCACTTATATATTGTTCAATGATGCTTTTCTTAAATTCAGTCGTATTTCTCACCTTCTTTACCAAAGGCTTGGCACTAGGAGCTTTCTTTGGAGCCATGGTAGCTTATTTAGCACTTGCAAGCACTAAAATGAATGGAACATTATTAAATATTTCGTATGAACACGTGAGGGGACTGTCGCTCACTGGTAAACAATGGCACACTGGCTGGGAAGGGAGGCCGAGCTGTGAGTACGTGTCCAGGACGAAAGACGATTAGCGAGTTAACGGACCATTTGCAAGCCAATGTTTTGACGAAATAATGGGACTATTTCTGAAATGGACAACTTTCAGGTCGGACGATTATTGAGGGACCACTGTATCATATCAGGACAAATTGATTCTCATTATGGACTAAATCTGCCATTTGTACTAATATTAAATGATTTGACTACCTAACTATCTTAAACCTAATTATGTATGTGCCTAACTGGTAATGTTCTTAGTTAAGTACCTAATGATACTGCTCAAATATGACCTATATCAAAATAGGGCAAGAATTAGTATTAGTCTCCCCAAAGTGCCTAGGCACGATAGTGGCCATCTTTGTAACTTAAATATTATAACATGTCAACCACTCATTGTAAGCTTTACAAGGAAATAAATATATGTATTTGTATTTGTCGGGAGCAAGGGGCTAGTAACCCCTTCTGTACAAATTACTAAATTTAAAAAGAAAAACTTTCGTTTTTCTTTTTGGGCCACCCTGCCTTGGTGGGATACGGCTGGTTTGTTGAAAAAAGAAAAAAATTGTATTTGTACTAGTAATGCTACTACTAATACTACTACTACTACTACTATTACTATTACAGTGCCCCACCATACGAGTTTTTCAGGATACAAGCAGTCGCTTGGTTGATTTTTGGATACGAGCAAAAATTCAGGATGCGAGCTTGCCCTTCAAACAACTTTTTTTTAGACCTACAGATCTTGCAGAAATAAAAGTGAATACAGTGGAACCCCAGATTTCGTACTTAATCCATTCCGTGCTGAAACCGAAGTAATATTTCCCTTGAGAAATAATGTAAATACAATAAATCCGTTTCAGACACCCAGAAATATTAACAAAAAATACATTTTTTAAAGAATAACTATAGTTTTACATACAGAAAACAATCATAACTATACTTTTACATACAGAAAACAATATTTTTTTTATTAAAAAATTATTTTTCATATGAAATGACAGAGAATCCTTTCCCAATGGTTATGACACCAAAAGTACAAAATTTGATGGAAAACTTAAAGAATTATGATCTCGTGAAGTTAGCAATCTCAGCGATATATAGGCTCGGCGATTTTGCCCACTTTGAGCCCTATTTTCGGCTAATTCCATTGTTCCAGTTGACCAAACTCATAGCTATTTCTTTAGAACTCCATTTGTTCTATGGATTAGGTACAAGAAACTGCCTATTTACAGTGGTCCCTCATTTTTCGTAATTAATCCGTTCCTGGAAGTGTGACTATTATCGAAATTAACGATTTTCGAATCCATTTTCCCCATAAGAAATAATGTAAATACAATTAATCCGTTCCAGACACCCAGAAGTATTAAAACAAAAATTTTTTTTACGTGAGATATAGATGTAGTACATATTATTTATTATTATTATTTATTATCACACTGGCCGATTCCCACCAAGGCAGGGTGGCCCGAAAAAGAAAAACTTTCACCATCATTCACTCCATCACTGTCTTGCCAGAAGGGTGCTTTACACTACAGTTTTTAAACTGCAACATTAACACCCCTCCTTCAGAGTGCAGGCACTGTACTTCCCATCTCCAGGACTCAAGTCCGGCCTGCCGGTTTCCCTGAATCCCTTCATAAATGTTACTTTGCTCACACTCCAACAGCACGTCAAGTATTAAAAACCATTTGTCTCCATTCACTCCTATCAAACACGCTCATGCATGCCTCCTGGAAGTCCAAGCCCCTCGCACACAAAACCTCCTTTACCCCCTCCCTCCAACCTTTCCTAGGCCGACCCCTACCCCGCCTTCCTTCCACTACAGACTGATACACTCTTGAAGTCATTCTCTCTACATGTCCGAACCACCTCAACAACCCTTCCTCAGCCCTCTGGACAACAGTTTTGGTAATCCCGCACCTCCTCCTAACTTCCAAACTACGAATTCTCTGCATTATATTCACACCACACATTGCCCTCAGACATGACATCTCCACTGCCTCCAGCCTTCTCCTCGCTGCAACATTCATCACCCACGCTTCACACCCATATAAGAGCGTTGGTAAAACTATACTCTCATACATGATGAATGAAACATTAACAGCATAACACTTACCTTTATTGGCAATTCTTCTTAGTGTATGGAAGACTGGAGGAGGAGATAGATTGAATTAGTTACTGTTTGGAGGGGTTATCCCCTTCCATCAAGACCTCAGGTACCAAGTGCTTTTTCTGGGGTCACTTCTCTTCTCTGTCTCTTAACCCTTTGACTGTTTCAGGCCCCTTTCTGAAACTGTCATTCTATGTCGTCAAATATTCGAAAAAAAAATAATTTTTTCTTATGAAATGATAGAGAATCTTTTCCCGATGGTAATGACACCAAAAGTTCGAAATTTGGTCGAAAACTCACGGAATTACGCTCCCGCGAAGTTTGCGGAATCGGCAACATATGTGTATCATCGATTTCGTCGACTTCGAGCCCTGTTTTCAGCCAATTTCGTTGTTCCAGTTGACCAAACTCATAGCTATTTCTTTAGAACTCTATTTTATCTATCAGCTGAGTACAAGAAACCGCCCATTTACCAATTTGAACTACCCAATATAGTGGTCAGAAATTGGCAATTTGGCCAATTTCACGCAAATTAAAAAAGATGCCAATTTCAAAATAGGGTCCAGAATAAGCAAGGTAGACATTCTTGGCACTAAAATAGCATATCCTCTGTTCATTAGTCACATCTCTAGGCCCCTCTTATATTATTATTGCTTTCTATTTTTATTTTTTATTTATACAAAAAAATACAAAAATTTACTGTTATGCAGACTACTGTATTATTGTAAAAATGGTATAAATAATATCAGTGCACTAGTGAAAGAATATTAGACTCCCCAGCTGATGTGTATTGGACGTGTGGTGTGATTTGTTTACTCCTGAACATTGGTAAAAATCGAACATTTCCGCTAATTTGAGCTCGGTTTCAAGGTCGTTTTCATTGTCAAAGTAATGAAAATCATCTCTATTTCTGTAATACGTTTTCCATTTTATCACCAAAGACCATGAAAACGCTAATACAATGATAAATACTATATGAAAATACACCTCAAAGTCGGCGTTTTATTCCAAAAAAACGATCAGAGTTTTTTTTTTCTCATTACGCAATGTGTGCTGCAGGATTTTTTTTATGTGGTGCACACTGACCACACAGACCCATTCTCTCACATGTGGGCCTACCAGCTTTCTCCCGCTTGATTTGAAGCCGCTAGAATTATTGAGTATATATGCATCAGAAACATTGGCTCGTAAGACGTATTTATACGTCGAAAACAGTCAAAGGGTTAATGCCACTAGGACCAGCTTGTGAGTCACTGTACACCTGTGGCACTAAATACTTGTCCAGAGAGCTCTGTTTCTGGCATCTCTTTAAAACTTCCCTAAAATGGGCCAAGACTTTGTCACTGTACAAGTTGCCAATATGGCTTGCGACAGCCTTGTCAGGGTGATGTTTCTCCATAAATCTTTCCATCCTACCCCACATTTCAAAAATCTCCTTAATTTCTGAAGAAGTCAACTTCTTCCATCTCTCTTCCTCCTCCTCTGTAGCAATATTCCTAGCTGCAGTCTGTTGCTGTTCCTGCTGAAGCTCTTGCAGCTCCTCAGTGGTTAGCTCTTTATTGTGGTCCTCCATCAACTCTTCCACATCCTCCAAACTCACATCCAACCCCATGGAACTCCCCAATGCCACAATAGATTTCACAACTGTCATAGGCCCATCAGGGTCAGCCCTAAACCCTTCAAAATCCCTCTTGTGGACACAATCTGACCACAATTTTCTCCTGGTAGTCACTCCCTCCCAAGCCTTACCTATAAGGCTTATGCAGTGGAGGATACTGAAGAGTTCTTTCCAAAAATCTCTTAGAGTCAAGTGAGTGTCTGAGGTCACATTAAAGCACCTTTGAAACACTGCTTTGGTGTAGAGTTTTTTAAAGTTTGAAATGACCTGCTGGTCCTTGGGCTGGAGGAGAGGAGTGGTATTAGGGGGCAAGAACTTTACTGTGATGAACCCAAACTCCTCCAGAATTAGGTCATCCAAGTTTGGAGGATGAGCAGGTGCATTGTCCATTACTAGGAGGCACTTGAGATCCAATTTCTTTTCCAGGAGGTAATTCTTCACACTAGGGCCAAACACTTCATTGAACCACTTGACGAAAATTTCCCTCGTGACCCATGCCTTATTATTAGCTTTCCAATACACACACAATTTACTCTTCATAACATTTTTTTCCTGAACACCTTGGGGTTTTCAGAATTGTACACTAGTAACTGCTTCACTTTGAAATCTCCACTAGCATTTGCACAGAACATGAGTGTCAGCCTGTCTTTCAAATAGGCTTGTGTCCTGGCAGTCCCTTTTCCTTCTGAGTAATGTAGATCCTCTTTGGCATTTTCTTCCAAAAGAGGCCAGTTTCATGACAGTTGAACACTTGATCAGGTTTCAATCCTTCAGCCTCTATGTACTCCTCGAATTCACTTACGAATTTTGTAGCTGCAATTTTGTCCGAACTGGCAGCCTTGCCATGCCTTATCACACCGTGTATGCCACTATGGTTCTTAAATCTCTCAAACCAGCCTTAAATTCACAAATATCAGTACTCGTTGCAGGCAATTTCTTTACGAGATCATCATGCAACTGCCTAGCCTTTTCATAAATAATCGACTGCATAAGACTATCCTCCTGCTAATTGTTTCTCGTTTTTCCACACCAATAATAGCCTCTCAACATCTCTGAGTACTGGTGATCTCATTTTTGTCAGCATATTTACCCCCTTTGCAGGAACAGCTTCCTTGATTTCCTTTTTCTTGGCAACGATGCAAGCTATGGTTGTATGGGGTTTGTTATACATCTTGGCCAGTTCGGCCACACGTACACCAATTTCATATTGTTCAATGATGTTTTTCTTGAATTCATTCATATTTCTCACCTTCTTTACCAAGTGCCTGGCACTAGGAGCTTTCTTTGGAGCCATGGTAGCTTATGTAGCAGTTGCAAGGACTAAAATGAATGGAATATTATGAAATATTTTGTATGAACAAGTGAGGGGACCGTCACTCACTGGTAAACAATGGCACACTGGCTGGGAAGGGAGGGTGAGGCGGCTTGGAGCCATGTGTATACATCCTGGATGAACGACGATTCGCGGGCCAATGTTTTGACGAAACTAACGTTAGGATTTTTTAAAATTACGACTATCGAGCTTTACTTTTATCAAGGGACCACTGTACCAATTTCAACCTCCCAATAAAGTGGTCAGAAATTAGCAATTTGGCCAATTTCATGCAAATTAAAAAATATGCCAGTTTCAAAATAGGGTCCAGAATAAACAAAGCAGACATTCCTGGCACTAAAATAATATTTTCTCTGTTCATTACTCACATCTCCAGGCCTCTCTTATATTACTCTTGCTGTCTATTTTGAATTTTTATTCACATAAAAAATAGAAGATTTACTGTTATGCAGACTACTGCATTATTGTAAAAATAAATAATATCAGTGCACTTGTAAAAGAATATTAGACTCGCCAGTTGACGTATATTAGATGTGTGGCAAAACTCGAACATTTCTGTTACTTTGAGCTCAATTTCAAGGTTCTTTTCATTGTGAAACTAATCAAAATCATCTCCATTTCTGTAATATGACTTCCATTCTATCAAATGAGACCAAGAAAATGAGAATACAACCATTAATACTATATGAAAATACACCTCAGAGTTGGCATTTAATCCAAAAACACGGTTTATTTATTTATTTATTTATTTTTATTTATTTAGTAATTTGAGCATACATACAGAGGTACAAAAAAATACAGGTAAGAGCAGCATGCCAAAGCCACTTATATGCATAGCATTATGGGCTGGCTTAAAATTAACTTAAGATTAACTAAGCAATGATGAAATCAGTGATAAGACATTATTGTAAACAGATAACTATAAAGCACAAATGAGTATTACAAAGACAGGTCATATGGTTGCATGCATTGCTGTACATTCAGTCGAATGGAGTATTCTGTTAGATTGGGTTTTAGGTTTAACATTTATGTGATATAATTGTGAGAAACATTTAAGATATACAATTTATAAGGTTCAGTGGAGTTTTTTTTTTTCTCATTATGCACTGCGTGCCGCAGGATTTTTTTCTATACTGTGCACACTGACCACACAGACCCATTCTTTCACATGTGGGCCTACCAGCTTTCTCCTGCTTGATTTGAAGCCGCTAGAATTTTGGCTTATTAACCCTTTCAGGGTCCCCAGGCCCTCTCCCAGATTTGTTCTCAGGGTCACCCAAACTTCAAACAAAAAAAAAATTATTTTTTCTTATGAAAAGATAGAAAATCTTTGACACCAAAAGTACGAAATTTGATGGAAAACTTACGGAATTATGCTCTTGTGAAGTTAGCGGTCTCGACGATGTTTACTCATCGGCGATTTTGCCCACTTTGAGCCCTATTTTCGGCCAATTCCACTGTACTAGTCAACAAAAATCATAACTATTTCGCTAGAACTCCATTTTTTCTATCGATTGAGCACAAGAAACCACCCGTTTACTGATTTCAACTATCCAATACAGTGGTCAGAATTTAGCAATTTTGCCAATTTCACACAAATTTCAAAAGATGCCAATTTCCAAATAGGGTCCAGAATAAACAAAAAAGACATTTCTGGAACTAAAATAATATTTCCTATGTTCATTAGTCATGTCCTCATGCCCCTCTTACATTCTTTTGCTTTCCACTTTGAATTTTTATTCTCACAAAAACATAGAAGATTTATTGTTATGCAGAGTACTGCATTAGTGTAGAAATGGTATAAATAATATTGGCATACTTGTGAAAGAATATTAGACTCGCCAGTTGACATATATTAGACGCTTAGCATGATTTGTTTACTTTTGAACTTTGGTAAAAATCGAACATTTCTGCTTCTTTCAGCTCAATTTCAAGGTACTTTTCATTGTAAAACCAGTCAAAATCATCTCAATTTCTGTAATATGTCTTCAATTCTATAAAATGAGACCAGGAAAACTAGAATACAACAATAAATACCATCCAAAAATGCAGTGCAAAGTCACTGTTTTAATCCAAAAACACTGTCAAAGATTTTTTTTCTCATTACGCACTGTGTGCTGCAGGGCTTTTTATACTGTGCACACTGACCACATAGACCCATTCTTTCATATGTAGGCCTACCACCTTTCTCTCACTAGATTTGAGGGCGCTAGAATTTAGGCGTACTAGTACATATGTCAAAAACCCTGGTGCGTAAGCCGTGCTAGTACTTCCAAAACTCTGAAAGGGTTAATATGTCAGAAACACTGGCTCGTAAGACATGTATATACGACTAAAACGGTCAAAGGGTTAAATCTTACGTCTTTCAACAAACTGGCCACATCCCACCAAAGCAGGGTAGCCCAAATAGAAAAACAAAAGTTTCTCTTTTTAACTCTAGTAATGTATACAGGAGAAGGGGTTACTAGCCCCTTGCTCCGGGCATTGTAGTCACCTCTTACGACACACATGGATTATGGACGAAGAATTCTGTTCCACTTCCCAATGGAGAAAAGGGTTAAATATGATGCTAATATCAACTACAGCTTATTTATCTATCACAATTCATCTAATATAACATAATAAACAATATTAATAACATAGAAACATGATATATACTCAAGAATGAATAAAATATGTCGTTTCGTATGTGACTAGTGGTGGTGGTGGTGTTGTTTGGTTTATCAGGGCCACCGACAGCATAAGCCCGTATAGTTGCGCATGGCCACCACCACTAAATACACTGCTAGTCACACTGTTACATCACTAGTCACACTGAAGCAATGTACAGTGGAACCTCTAAAGTCGAATGTATCACATATCGAACGTTTCGAAAATAGGACCATTTTTTCGGACAAACTGTGTCCCTATTATTGAATGCGCCCCTATTTTTGGACTGCCGGGTATGGGACCTGTCTGCCGCTTGCTCTGTCCGCATCCCCTCGCAGGCGCCGTGAGCAGTCTAGCTTTGTTTATGCTTGAGTGAACACAAACCTGTGCTCTCATTCACACATTTTACGATTATTTCGTTGTGTTTAGTGCTTGTAGGACTGTGAAATAAGCTGCCATGGGCCCAAAGAAACTTGCTGGTGGTACCTCTGTGGTAAAGAAAGTGAGAAACACCATAGATGTGAAGAAGGAAATAATACAGAAGTATGAGAGTGGTGTGAGACTTGTTGAGCTTGCCAGGATATATAGGAAAAACAAGTCGACCATCGGTTCTATCCTGTCAAAGAAAGAACAAATCAAGGAAGCTGATGTTGCGAAAGGTGTTAATATAGGGAGTGGATGAGGTGCCTTCTTCAAAGATTAAGGAGATTTGTGCCAAGTGGAATGATGTCCAAATGTTTGTGCAGAAGTACCACCCTGAGCAAGCTGAAACAAGCCATCTTTGCAACAAGTTCAGTGACAGAACCATGTCCCATTTTAGGGAAATGTTAAAGAGGCGCCAGAAGCAGAGGACTGTGGACAGTTATTTTGTGAGACAGGGGTCCAGTGACTCTCAAGCTGATTCTAGTGGCATTAACCCTTTGAGGGTTTTGGTCGTACTAGTACGTCTTACGCGTAGGGGTTTTTGTCGTACTAGTACGCATAAATTCTAGCGGCCTCAAATCTCACAGGAAAAGGCTGATAAGCCTAGATGTGAGAGAATGGGTCTGTGTGGTGGGTGTGCGCAGTAGGAAAAAAATCTGGGACCCAGTGGTGCATTGTGGGAATGCCATCATAGTACACAATTTCCACGTGCCCTGTGGTAAGAAGTTCCTCACTCCTTGGCGAATTGGGACACTTTTGTTCCCCAGTGACAGTTCTAATACAGATGGAAGTGACAGTGAAGATGAGTTTCAAGGTTCTGGTGAGGTTTTGACCGAAACTAATGACCATAATATGGGTAATAGTGAGGAAAACCCAGACAACCCACAGCCTTCCACCTCTGGTGCTGGGCCATCTTGTTCACGTTCAGTTGTACCAGAATCAAAGAGGAAACTCCTATTTTCCAAAATCCCAGACTCAGATGTGAGCATTGGTGATGATAGTGATAGTGATTATAAACTACAAGCTCTTCAAACTTGTTCCAAGAATGGAGGAGGAGGAGGAGGCAGAGGAGGAGGAGGCAGAGGAGGAGGAGGCAAGAGGAGGAGGAGGCAAGAGGAGGAGGAGGCAAGAGGAGGAGGAGGCAGAGGAGGAGGAGGAGGAGGAAGAAGAAGAGGAGGAGGAGGAGGAGGAGGAAGAAGAGGAGGAGGAGGAGGAGGAGGAGGAAGAAGAAGAGGAGGAGGAGGAAGAAGAAGAATACATAATGATAACAATAATACATAATAATAATAATACATAATAATAATAATACATAATAATAATACATAATAATAATAATAGGTAATAATAAATGTTCACCCATGACAGTAACAAGATAAGGGGAGATAACATCTGATAAGTGCTGACGTTTGATGAGGGTAAATGAGGGTAGAGCTGATGCCAAAAGATGAGATAAACATCTCCCTCCCTTTGTTTTTGCTGGTATACTAACATTTCTGTCTGTCTATTTGCCTGTCTGTCAAGCTCCCTGTCTATCCATCTAGCTCTCTGTCTCAGAGAGCCACAAGACTGTGTCATCACTTTTACTCACATATTCAAGCAGAGTATAGCATTTTGTCTGGGTTTCTTGGGTTATCCTAGGTAATTTATACTATGTATACTTGTATTTATGTGTACCTGTGAGACAGAGATAAAAAGACAGATAGAATGAGGGAGAAAGATAATTAGATAGAATGGAGGAAGGGAAGCAGCATCCGACCCCATTGTTTTGACAGGCGGGAGGGGGGAGTGAGTAATGAGACAATATGTCATTTTGACAGCTGCCGACTCCTGGTAATTTACACTATGGAGGAGAAGGAGAAGGAGGAAGAGTAGGGGGAAGAGGAAGAAGAGGAGGAGGAGGAAGAGGAAGAGTAGGAGGAAGAGGAATAAGAGGAAGAGGAGGAGGAAGAGGAATATTAGGAGGAAGATTAGGGGGAAGAGGAGGAAGAGGAAGAAGAGGAGGAGGAGGAGGAGGAAGAGTAGGAGGAAGAGGAAGAGTAGGAGGAAGAGGAAGAAGAGGAGGAGGAGGAAGAGGAGGAGGAGGAAGAGGAAGAGTAGGAGGAAGAGGAAGAGGAAGAGTATGAGGAAGAGTAGGAGGAAGAGTAGGGGGAAGAGGAGGAAGAGGAAGAAGAGGAGGAGGAGGGTGGAACACTAGTACACTGGTACTGGTACACTAACATTTCTGTCTGTCTATTTGTCTGTCTGTCAAGCTCCCTGTCTATCTGTCTATCCGTCTAGCTCTCTGTCTCAGAGAGCCACAAGACTGTGTCATCACTTTTACTCACATCTTCAAGCAGAGTATAGCACTTTGTCTGGATTTCTTGGGTTATCCTAGGTAATTTATACTATGTATACTTGTATTTATGTGTACCTGTGAGACAGAGATAAACAGACAGATAGAAAGAGAGAGACAGATTGAAAGAGATAGAATGAGGGAGAAAGATAAAACACCATTGTGTATGACACCATGTTTCAGAGTTCCACAAGCTGCAGAACTAATAGGAATATGTTCAGTGACTGTATATTGGTATATATATTATAGAACAATAATAATAAACAATGTTTTGTATTGTTTGTTTTTGTAAACAAGTTTTGTAAACAATATATTGATAATTATGTTTGTGTGCTTATTGTGTTGTATACAACGAGTGTATATATGTACATTGCACCTTACTTTGGTCTCATAGGCCACATAAGTTATGTGAAAAAATAAAATAGTGAAAAAAACAACAAACCTTCAAATACAAGTAAACTAAAGTTTACCGGGTGAGAGGCAGTCGCCGCTGTTGCCATACGCGGCTCATTTTCTGCAAACTTCATGCATCCATATCTCCGTAAGTATTGATGGTAAATTTTTTTTGTTTATCCTATAATGTTTAGAAAAAAAAACTCTATTTTTTCATAAGAAAAAATATTTTTTTTTTTTTTTTGAAATTTGGCCGACCCTGAGAACGAGTTTCGGAGAGGGCCTGTCGACCCTCAAAGGGTTAAAAGACAGAGAAGGGAAGTAACCCCAGAGAGGGCTTTACCTGAAGTCCTCATGGAGGGGGATTCTCCTTCCAAACACTAACCCCAACTCCCTCTCTCCTCCTCCCTATCTTCCAGATGCCATCACCAATCTTCAATAAAGGTAAGTAAAAATGTTATTTTATATGTATTACTGGACATAATTAAAAACTATAGTATCTGTTGTATGTAAAACTGTAATTAATCTCTATAAAATGTATTTTTTGTGTGAATATTTTTGGGTTTCTGGAACGGATTAATTGTATTTCCATTACAGTGGACCCCCGCATAACGATGGCATCACATAGCGATTATTTCGCATACCGCTTACTTTAATCGCAAAATTTTTGCCACGCATACCGATTAAAAACCTGCTCACCGATTTTCGTCCGAGACGCGTCCAATGTGCGCCCTCACCCAGCCTCACATGTGCCGCCCGTGCCATTGTTTACCAGCCAGCCTCCGCGCTAACATCCAAGCATACACTCGGAATATTTCGTATTATTACAGTGTTTTCGGTGGTGTTTCTGGAAAATAAGTGACCATGGGCCCCAAGAAAGCTTCTAGTGCCAACCGTACACCAATAAGGGTAAGAATACCCATTGAAATGAAGAAAGAGATCATTGATAAGTATGAAAGTGGAGTGCGTATTGCCGACCTAGTCAAGTTGTACAAGAAACCCCAATCAACCATCGCTACTATTGTGGGCACCAAAAAGACAATCAAGGAAGCTGTTCTTGCTAAAGGTTTAACTGTGTTTTCGAAACAAAGATCGCAAGTGATGGAAGATGTTGAGAGACTCTTATTGGTGTGGATAAATGAAAAACAGCTAGCAGGAGATAGCGTCTCTCAAGCGATCATATGTGAAAAGGCTAGGAAGTTGCATGAGGATTTAATTAAAAAAATGCCTGCAACTAGTGATGATGTGAGTGAATTTAAGGCCAGCAAAGGTTGGTTTGAGAGATTTAAGAAGCGTAGTGGCATCCATAGTGTGATAAGGCATGGTGAGGCTGCCAGTTCGGACCACAAAGCGGCTGAAAAATATGTGCAGGAATTCAAGGAGTATATAGAAACTGAAGGACTGAAACCTGAACAAGTGTTTAATTGTGATGAAACAGGCCTGTTCTGGAAGAAAATGCCAAGCAGGACCTACATTACTCAGGAGGAAAAGGCACTCCCAGGACATAAGCCTATGAAAGACAGGCTTACTCTTCTCATGTGTGCCAATGCTACTGGTGATTGCAAAGTGAAGCCTTTATTAGTGTATCACTCTGAAACTCCCAGAGCGTTCAGGCAAAAGAATGTCCTCAAGGATAATTTGTGTGTGCTGTGGAGGGCAAACAGTAAGGCATGGGTCACTAGGGAATTTTTCTATAACTGGTTACACCATGCATTTGCCCCCAATGTGAAAGATTACCTAACTGAAAAGAAATTAGAACTTAAGTGCCTCCTGGTGTTAGACAATGCCCCTGGTCATCCTACAGACGTGGCAGAGCGACTTTATGGGGACATGAGCTTCATTAAGGTGAAGTTTTTGCCTCCTAATACCACTCCTCTCCTGCAGCCCATGGACCAGCAGGTTATTTCCAACTTCAAGAAACTGTACACAAAAGCTCTGTTTGAAAGGTGCTTTGTAATGACCTCAGAAACTCAACTGACTCTAAGAGAGTTTTGGAGAGATCACTTTAATATCCTCAATTGTGTAAATCTTATAGGTAAGGCTTGGGAGGAAGTGACTAAGAGGACCTTGAACTCTGCTTGGAAGAAACTGTGGCCAGAATGTGTAGACAAAAGGGATTTTGAAGGGTTTGAGGCTAACCCTGAGAATCCTGTGCCAGTTGAGGAATCCATTGTGGCATTGGGAAAGTCCTTGGGGTTGGAGGTTAGTGGGGAGGATGTGGAAGAGTTGGTGGAGGAGGACAATGAAGAACTAACCACTGATGAGCTGATAGATCAGCTTCAAGAGCAAGAGGCCAGACCTGGGGAAACTGGTTCAGAGGAGGGGAGAGAGAAATTGAAGAAGTTGCCTACTACAAAGATAAAGGAAATCTGTGCAAAGTGGCTTGAAGTGCAAACCTTCATGGATGAAAATCACCCTCACACAGCTATTGCAAGCCGTGTTGGCAACCTGTACACTGACAATGTTGTGAAACACTTTAGGGAAGTGATAAAGGAACGAGAGGTACAGGCCACTATGGACAGATATCTTGTGCGAAAGAAGTCCAGTGACTCTGAAGCTGGCCCTAGTGGCATTAAAAAAAGAAGGGAAGTAACCCCAGAAAAGGACTTACTACCTCAAGTCCTAATGGAAGGGGATTCCCCTTCTAAACAGTAAGAAGATAATGCTCTCCCCTCCTCCCATCCCATCAATCATCACCAGATCTTCAATAAAAGTAAGTGTCATGTAAGTGTGCATGCCTTTTTCAGTTTGTGTGTATTAAAATTAATATTTCATGTGGTAAAAAAAATTTTTTTTTCATACTTTTGGGTGTCTTGCACGGATTAATTTTATTTCCATTATTTCTTATGGGGAAAATTCATTCACATAACGATTATTTCGCATAACAATTACCCCTCTTGCACGGATTAAAATCGTTAACCGGGGGTCCACTGTATTTCTTATGGGAAATATTGTTTCGAATTTCAGACTTTTCAAATTTAGAACTAGCTCCTGGAACGGATTAAGTTCGATTTTTGAGGTTCCACTGTATGTAATTTATAAACAAGAAATATTGTATAAAAACATAATAGAGATTTTTTTTTTTTTTTTTTGTTTATTACCCCTTGACTGTCGCAACCCCCAATCCTGAGGTGTCTCCTGGTGTCGCAAAATTTAAAAACAAAAAATTATTTTTTCTTATGAAATGATAGAGAATCTTTTCCCGATTGTAATGACACCAAAAAAATGAAATTTGATGGAAAACTGACAGAATTACGCTCTCACGAAGTTAGCGACCTCAGCGATATTTAAAAATCGGCGATTTCGCCCACTTTGAGCCCTATTTTCGGCTAATTCCATTGTTCCAGTCGACCAAAGTCATAGCTATTTCTTTAGAACTCTGTTTTTTCTATCGATTGAGTACAAGAAACTGCCCATTTACCGATTTCAACTACCCAATAACGTGGTCAGAAAATTGCAATTTGGCCAATTTCACGAAAATTAAAAAACATGACAATTTCAAAATAAGGTCTAGAATGAACAATGCAGACATTCCTGGTTCTAAAATAACATTTTCTTTGTTCATCAGTCATGTTTCCAGGCCCCTCTGATATTACTCTTACTTTCTATTTTGAATTTTTATTCAAACAAAAAATAGAAGATTTACTATTATGCAGACTACTGCAATACTGTAATAATTGTATAAATAACATCAACCTATTCATGACTGCATATTAGAATGGCTAGTTGGACATTTATTGGACAATGACATCATTTGTTTACTTTTGAACATTGGCAAAAATCAAACATTTCCCCTACTTTGAGCTCCATTTCCAGGTTCTTTTTATAGTAAAATCAATCAAAATCACTCTATTTCTATAATATGTTTTCCATTCTATCAAATGAGACCAAGAAAACGAGAATACAACCATAAATACTATACGAAAATAGATCACAAAGTCGGCATTTTAATTAAAAAAAAAGTCATAGTTTTTTTTCTCATTATGCACTGCGTGATCCAGGATTTTTTTTATATGGTGCACACTGACCACACAGACCCATTCTCTAACATGTGGGCCTACCAGCTTTCTCCTGCTTGATTTGAAGCCTCTAGAATTTTTGAGTATATATACGTCAAACCCGGTACCTTGTAAGATGTATATATATGGCCGCGACAGTCAAAGGGTTAACAAGTCGGCCATCTCCCACCGAGGCAGGGTGACCCAAAAAAGAAAGAAAATCCTCAAAAAGAAAATACTTTCATCATCATTCAACACTTTTACCTCACTCACACATAATCACTGTTTTTGCAGAGGTGCTCAGAAACCAACAGCTTAGAAGCATATACGTACCTGTAAAGATATACAACATATCCTTCCAAATTGCCAATATCCCGAACCCCTCCTTTAGAGTGCAGGCATTGTAATTCCCATTTCCAGGACTCAAGTCCAGCTGTATAAAAATAACTGGTTTCCCTGAATACCTTCACTAAATATTACTCTGCTCACACTCCAAGAGATCGTCAGGTCCCAAATACCATTCATCTCCATTCACTCCTATCTAACATGCTCACGCACGCTTGCTGGAAATGCAGGCCCCTCGCCCACTAAACCTCCTTTACCCCCTCCCTCCAACCTTTTCGAGGACGACCCCTACCCCGCCTTCCTTCCCCTACAGATTTATACGCTCTTCATGTCATTCTACTATGATCTATTCTCTCTCTAAATGATCAAACCACCTCAACAACCCCTCTTCAGCCCTCTGACTAATACTTTTATTAACTCCACACCTTCTCCTAATTTCCACACTCCGAATTTTATGCATAATATTTACACCACACATTGCCCTTATACAGGACATCTCCACTGCCTTCAACCGCCTCCTCGCTGCTGCATTCGCAACCCAAGCTTCACACCCATATGAGAGTGTTGATACTGCTGTACTTTCATACATTCCCTTCTTTGCCTCCATAGATAATGTTTTTTTGTCTCCAAATATACCTCAACACACCACTCACCTTTTTTCCCTCATCAATTCTATGATTAACCTCATCCTTCATAAATCCATCCACCGACACGTCAACTCCCAAGTATCTGAAAACATTCGCTTCTTCCATACTCCTCCCCAATTTGATATCCAATTTTTCTTTATCTAAATCATTTGATACCCTTATCACCTTACTCTTTTCTATGTTCACTCTCAACTTTCTACCTTTACACACACTCCCAAACTCATCCACTAACCTTTGCAATTTTTCTTTAGAATCTCCCATGAGCACAGTATCATCAGCAAAAAGCAACTGTGTCAATTCCCATTTTGTATTTGATTTCCCATAATTTAATCCCACCCCTCTCCCGAACACCCTATCATTTATTTCTTTTACAACCCCATCTATAAATATATTAAACAACCATGATGACATTACACACCCGTCTAAGACCTTTTACTGGGAAGTAGTCTCCCTCTCTTCTACACACCCTAATCTGAGATTCACTATCCTCATAAAAACTCTTTACAGGATTTAGTAACTTACCACCTATTCCATATACAGTGGACCCCCGCTTAACGATCACCTCCAAATGCGACCAATTATGTAAGTGTATTTATGTAAGTGTGTTTGTACGTGTATGTTTGGGGGTCTGAAATGGACTAATCTACTTCACAATATTCCTTATGGGAAAAAATTCGGTCAGTACTGGCACCTGAACATACTACTGGAATGAAAAAAGTTCGTTAACCGGGGGTCCACTGTACTTGCAACATCTGCCACATTGCTCCCCTATCCACTCTATCATATGCCTTTTCTAAATCCATAAATGCAATAAAAACTTCGCCTACCTTTATCTAAATACTGTTCACATATATGCCTCAATGTAAACATTTGATCTACACATCCCCTACCCACTCTAAAACCTCCTTGCTCATCTGCAATTCTACGTTCTGTCTTACCTCTAATTCTTTCAATTATAACCCTACCGTACACTTTTCCTGGTATACTCAGTAAACTTATTCCTCTATAATTTTTACAATCTCTTTTGTCCCCGTTCCCTTTACGTAAAGGGACTATACATGCTCTCCGCCAATCCCTAGGCACCTTCCCCTCTTTCATACCTTTATTAAACAAAAGTACCAACCACTCCACACTATATCCCCCCTGCTTTTAACATTTCTGTCATGACCCCATCAGTTCGAGCTGCTTTACCCCCTTTCATTCTACGTAATGCCTCACGCACCTCCCCCACATTCACATCCTGTTCTTCTTCACTCCTAAAAGATGGTATACCTCCCTGGCTAGTGCATGAAATTACTACTTCCCTTTCTTCATCGACATTTAAAAGTGCTTCAAAATATACTCGTCATCTACCCAATACCTCCATCTCCCCATCTACTAACTCCCCTAGTCTGTTTCTAACTGACAAATCCATTCGTTCTCTAGGCTTTCTTTACTTGTGTAACTCACTCCAAATTTTTTTCTTATTTTCATTAAAATTTCTTGACAGTGCCTCTCCCACTCTATCATCTGCTCTCTTTTTGCACTCTCTCACCACTCTCTTCACCTTTCTTTTACTCTCCATGTACTCTACTCTTCTTATAACACTTCTGCTTTGTAAAAATCTCTCATAAGCTAACTTTTTCTCTTTTATCACACCCTTTACTTCATCATTCCACCAATCACTCCTCTTTCCTCCTGCACCCACCCTCCTATAACCACAAACTTCTGCCCCACATTCTAATACTGCATTTTTAAAACTATTCCAACCCTCTTCAACCCCCACCCCACTACTCATACTTGCACCAGTCCACCTTTCTGCCAATAGTTGCTTATATCTCACCCGAACTTCCTCCTCCCTTAGTTTATACTTTCACCTCCCTCTTGCTTGTTGTTGCCATTTTCCTCTTTTCCTATCTACCTTTTACTCTAACTGTAGCTACAACTAAATAATGATCCGATATATCAGTTGCCCCTCTATAAACGTGTACATCCTGGAGCCAGCCCATCAACCTTTTATCTACCAATACATAATCTAACAAACTACTTTCATTACATGCTATATCATAACTTGTATATTTATTTATCCTCTTCTTCATAAAATATGTATTACTTATTACCAAACCTCTTTCTACACATAGGTCAATTAAAGGCTCCCCATTTTCATTTACCCCTGGCACCCCAGATTTACCTACTACTTCCTCTACAACATTTTTGCCCACTTTAGCATTGAAATCCTCAACCACCATTACTGTCACACTTGGTTCCAAACTCCTCGCACATTCACTCAACATTTCCCAAAATCTCTCTCTCTCCTCTACACTTCTCTCTTCTCCAGGTGCATATACGCTTACTATAACCCACTTTTCACATCCAACCTTTATTTTACTCCACATAATCCTTGAATTAATACATTTGTAGTCCCTCTTTTCCTGCCATAACTTATCCTTCAACATTATTGCTACTCCTTCTTTAGCTCTAACTCTATTTGAAACCCTTGACGTAATCCTGTTTATTCCTCTCCACTGAAACTCTCCCACCCCCTTCAACTTTTTTTCACTTAAAGCCAGGACATCCAGCTTCTTCTCATTCATAACATCCACAATCATCTCTTTCTTATCATTTGCACAACATCCATGCACATTCAGACTTCCCACTATGACAATTTTCTTCTTATTATTCTTTTTAGTAATTTATTACAGGAAAAGGGGTTACTAGCCCATTGTTCCTGGCATTTTAGCTGACTTTTACAGCACGCATGGCTTACGGAGGAAAGATTCTTATTCCACTTCCCCATAGATATAAAAGGAAAAGTAATAAGACCAAGAACTATTAAGAATAAAATCAAAGAAAAATTGAGTGTGAAACGAAATCCTGTAATTGTTTTACATGATGGTAGGATTGCTGGTATCTTTTGTCTGTCTCATAAGTATGCAAGATTACAGGTACGTCTTGCTACTTCTACTTACACTTAGGTCACACTACACATATATGTACATGTTTATTTATACACACTCATCTGAGTTTTCTTTAATAGAGAATATAAAGAAATAAAGTGGTTATTGTGGGAAATGTAAAGAAATAAAGTGGTTATTGAGGTGCTGGCAGAGGTTTAGGGCAGTGGAAGATATGCAGGGCAGCATATGTTGTCAGTGGCCCTATATACCTCCAAAAAAACTGGAAGATTTAGTTTTATGTCATCCTTTTTCTATAGCTTAATTGCTTAACTTACTTGCTATGCTGTTAATGCTACACTTTATCAGTGGCTGGCCTTTATCAACTCCTGCTGCTTTAGTATTGTACATATTGCAGAATCACTGAAAAAGACACATTCTCCCCTCTCTCTCAGCCCTTTACCAAAGGGCTGGCTGACACTAAGAGCATTCTTTCGGCCCATGGTGGCTTATTTCGCAGTCACAATCAGCAAATGAATACAAAAATTGCGAAATGTTTCGGATGAATGCTGACTCAACCAGTGACAGAGCCAGACTGAAGCAGCATCCTGGCAGGTGGACGCGTCTAATATGTGCGATTCCCGGGACAAGGTCCGAAATTCAAAGCAAAATTTCGCAGAATAAAGTGTCTGAAATTGGAAAAGTCCAATATCCGGTGCGTGCGAAATCCAGGATTCTACTGTACAATTGTAGTTCATTGTTGTGATGTATTATGTTGTTTTTACTGCTTAAGACTATAATTACAACAGAAATAATGGTATTTCTATACCTTAAATTGTGGGTGCGGGTGTTTGTCAATGTTTGTGAAGAGAGTGGAGAGTTATGCTGTGGCTCTACTGGGCTGAGGTGGATGGTAAAGGTTTTGATACTGAAGGCGATGGTTGTACTGGAGTGTGCATAAATTCTGTAATGGATTTCCATTCTGTTTTACCCTGCAGTACATTATACAACTGATAGTAAGGCATCAGCTGCTCTAGACACCATTTCAGGGTCCTCTTCAGTGAAAAAGTCTAACTTTAAGTCATTAAGTAAATCAGTCAAGTCAGTAAGTCAGTCAGTTAAGTCATTCAGTCAGTCAGTCAAGTCAGTCAAGTCAGTCAGTCAGGTCAGTAAGTCAACAACACTGGTATGCCTACTGGGTGTCATGATTGCTTGGCAAATACAAGATATGGTAATTAAAAGATCAAAACACAATTCACAAACACAGCTAGCTTGTAGCAGAGAAGTGGAACTGAACATCTGATCATGGAGCTGGGACTCGTACTACTACTATACTACTACTACTGCTGCTGCCGCTGCCACCGCCGCCGCTGCCGCCAGTACTTTTACTATGGCTTCTATCATTACTACTACTAAGGCTGCTACCATTGCTAATAATAATAATAATGTCTTTATTTACTACAAGTACATGTACAAGGTATACAAGCTTAGCTGACATCAGTGACATACAGTGGAACCTCTACTTGCGAGCATGTCCACATGCGAGTTTTTCCAAATACAAGCAGTTGATGGGTCGATTTTTTGCTTCCATACGCGAGAAAAATTTTCACAAGCGGGCAGAATTTCCACAAGCAAGCAGACAGGTTCCTTGACATTGGTGAGGGGCTCTTGCTCTTGATCTCGGGAATTGTATCTCGTTTGTTTGTTGGTCTATCTTATTGAAACTTGGGCAATGTATGATGGAAAGATGCTTCTTAACATACACCAAAAATGAAAGAAATCTAAGCATAAATAATGGAGTTCACTTCTCAGCAATTAGCTACCCCTTTGCGGTAATTTTGAATGGTTTTTATGGTTGTATTCTCGTTTGTTTTGGTCTCATTTGATAGAATGGAAGATATATTACAGAAATAGATATGATTTTAATTGCTTTCGTGATGAAAAGTACCTTGAAATAGAGCTCAACCTAGGAGAAATGGTCCATTGCTTGACTGTTTCAGAATAAACAAATGACATCACTGTCCATTCCAATGTGCAGTCGTGAATGGGTTGACATTATTTATACAATCATTGCAATGAGGAATAACAGTAAATCTTATATTTTTTGTGTGGAAGTTAGGAGGAGGTGCGGGATTACCAAAACTGTTGTCCAGAGGGCTGAGGAAGGGTTGTTGAGGTGGTTCGGACATGTAGAGAGAATGGAGCGAAACAGAATGACTTCAAGAGTGTATCAGTCTGTAGTGGAAGGAAGGCGGGGTAGGGGTCGGCCTAGGAAAGGTTGGAGAGAGGGGGTAAAGGAGGTTTTGTGTTTGAGGGGCTTGGACTTCCAGCAGGTATGCATGAGCGTGTTTGATAGGAGTGAATGGAGACAAATGGTTTTTAATACTTGACGTGCTGTTGGAGTGTGAGCAAAGTAACATTTATGAAGGGGTTCAGGGAAACCGGCAGGCCGGACTTGAGTCCTGGAGATGGGAAGTACAGTGCCTGCACTCTGAAGGAGGGGTGTTAATGTTGCAGTTTAAAAACTGTAGTGTAAAGCACCCTTCTGGCAAGACAGTGATGGAGTGAATGATGGTGAAAGTTTTTCTTTTTCGGGCCACCCTGCCTTGGTGGGAATCGGCCAGTGTGATAATAAAAAATAAAAAAAATAATAATAATAATAATAATATGCATGATATGTATAATAATAATACATATAATAATAGTATAATAATATAATACAATAATAATAAAAATAATATAATGTGTATAATAATAATACATATATAATAATAATGTACTGCATATAATAATTATAATAATAGATGGTTTCAAAAGGCCGTCACTAGATGGCAGTGTTTACCACAACAAAGAGGGAGCGGGTGTGGCCGCCTCCACCTGTTACATAATTGCATATTTTATTCATTCTAGAGTATATATCATGTTTCTATGTTTTTTATATTGTTTGTTATGTCATATTAGATGAACTTTGATAGATAAATAAGCCGTATAGATGATAGCGAAATTATTCATGAAGTATTTTTCCCGGTCTCCAGACAAACTCTCGCCCACCGCTGACACTGCCTATACCACTACATGAATGACATATTTTATTCATTTTAGAGTATATATCAGGTTTCTATGTTATTTATATTGTTTATTATTTCATATTAGATGAAGTGAGATAGATAAATAAGCCAAAGAGTTGATATTAGTGAAATTATTGAAGTACAGAATTCCACTGGAACAGATTAATTGCATTTCAATTAATTTAAATGAGTAAACTTGACTCTGCAAACAAGCAAATCCAGTTACGAGCAAGGTCACGGAACGGATTAAACTCGCAAGTAGAGGTTCCACTGTACTACTACATAGAAAGCCACTTTTTATGCTTAGTATTTCGGGCAAATTAGGTCAGTTTTGTCCCAGGATACGACTCACACCAGACTACTAACACCCAGGTACCCATTTTACTGATGGGTGAACAGGGATAGCAAGTTTCTTATGGAAACACGCCCCTAATGTTTTCCAACCTTACCAGAGAAGATTCGAACTCCAGACCTCAGTGTGTGAGCTGACTGCACTAATGATCGAGCTACTACTACTGCTGCTGCTACTGTTTCTACTGCTGCTACTGTTTCTACTGCTGCTACTGTTTCTACTGCTGCTGCCGCCACCACCACCCTTTTAATGCTACTATTGTTGCCATTACTATTACTACTTTGTAGATGAATGGTTCAAAGAACCTACACGTTGTTAAATTAGACACATGTGCAACTCTTGGGTATCTTTATTGAGGAAACGTTTCCTCAATAAAGATACCCAAGAGTTGCACATGTGTCTAATTTAACAACGTGTCGGTTCTTTGAACCATTCATCTACAATCCTGTCAGACACTGCAACTTCTTGGGATCTTAATACTTGGGAATTCTTCGCTTGCCTAACCCTTGGGCACGACCTACTTCCACATTGGACAAATGTGACACCACCTACGACTGCTGCACCTCTCCTGCCATACAGTTTATGAGCTGCTTCTCCGCTCATATGCCATATTCTATTCAAGATTCATGGACTGACCACATCGACTCAAGGTTGAGGGACTGATTACCTCATTCTCCTCCTGTTCTTCAAGTTTATCCTTTGTATGGACTGATGAAGCCACTGTGTGGCGAAACGTTTCCTCAATAAAGATACCCAAGAGTTGCACATGTGTCTAATTTAACAACTATTACTACTGTTGCTATCATTACTATTTCTACATTACTATTCCATCATTTGCTACCATTACTATTTCTACATTACTATTCCTCCATTTGCTACCATTACTACTGCTATAACTATAGGTCTGCCATCACAAATCCGGCAATCAGACATCCGGTTCCATCAGCTATTTGGCACTAATTTCGGCTAGCATAATTTAAAATTTCCAGGGTTGCCACACCAACCTGCTGGTACTGTTTGGTGGTTCTACTTGCTGCATAATTCATTCCAATTTCTTTTTCTTCATTTATTGTTATAGCATGCTTACTTTTAGCCCTAGTCATAGTTCCAACGAATAAAAGAAATGTTTCTCATAGTGTAAAGCACATACACAGTATGTTGTCCATGAAAGATAAGATGGCTTTGAAGCCACTGTCGGTTGTAATGAGCTCAGTCTCGTGATGCAGGGGAATATGCTTTATTATTATGCTAATATTGACACTACGGTTTATTTGCCTATTACAGTTGGTCTACTATAATAATAATAATAATACACTGGAACCTCAGATTTCGAACATATCACTTATCAAATGTTTCAAAAAATAGAACCCTTTTTTCGAACCAACTTTGTCCCTATTATTGAACGCACCCCTATTTTCGAACCGCCGGGTACCGGACTTGTCCACCAGCCCGCTCTGTCCGCATCCCCGTGCAGGGGCTATGAGCCAGTCTGGCTTTGTTGATGCTTGAGTGAACACTAACCTGCAGTCTCATTCAAACATTTTACAGTTAATTCATTGTGTTTAGTGCTTGTGGGACTGTGAAATAAGCTACCATGGGCCCAAAGGAACTTCCTAGTGGTACCCCTGTGGTAAAGAAAGTGAAAAACACCATAGATGTGAAGAAGGAGATAATACAGAAGTATGAGAGTGTGTCGTAGGGGTTCTTAAAGGAGATTTGAGGGTTGAAAGTAGACACACTAGTTGGATGGTAATGATATATATTGTCAGACTGTGATAATGGGAGATGGAGCCCAGCCTGCCATGTCACTGCCTAGCTGGATGTTATATGCCGACTGAGGCCGAGGTAGCTCGCCTCACACTCAAGCTGTATCCCGTGATGTCATACAGTCACAGGCCTAAGGGATCTTCTATATAAACACATGGATGATACTATAATGCTCAGTTAATCTATACAACACATGTAAGGGGATTCAGCAACTATGCTGACAGCTCGGTCATGTTACGTATGTCGTCTCGACATACACTACTATCCTATAGGCTGAACAGGCAGGTGGTTCTGGGCTGATTCTATACAATAACAAATTCATATATAACTTAGAACTAATGGATGGTATCATAATGGATGTTAACAAAATGAGTTTTGCGTAATGGGTGTTAACATAATCACTTTTAACGTAATGCATTACAACTTATAAGAACAATTCATTGTACGTACAATATGGATGGAATTGATCGATCGATCTGTATTCATGCACTCTACGGATTCTGAGGAAATAAATATATATATACAGTGGACCCCCGCATACCGTTGGCATCACATAACGATTAATCCGCATACCGCTTGCTTTAATCACAAAAATTTTGCCTCGCATACCGCTTAAAAACCCGCTCACCGCTGTTCGTCCGAGACGCGTCCAATGTGCGCCTTAGCCAGCCTCACATGTTCTGCCGGTGGCATTGTTTACCAGCCAGCCTCCGCGGTAGCATCCAGGCATACAATCGTAACATTTCATATTATTACAGTGTTTTTGGTGATTTTATCTGGAAAATAAGTGACCATGGGCCCCAAGAAAGCTTCTAGTGCCAACCCTACAGCAATAAGGGTGAGAATTACTATAGAGATGAAGAAAAAGATCATTGATAAGTATGAAAGTGGAGTGCGTGTCTCCGAGCTGGCCAGGTTGTATAATAAACCCCAATCAACCATCGCTACTATTGGTGGTACAGCTGCTGCTGCTGCACTGTCAGCTGCTGCTGCTGCTGTAGCATCGTCTGCTGCTGCTGTAGCATCGTCTGCTGCTGCTGTAGCATCGTCTGCTGCTGCTGTAGCACTGTTGTTGGTGTGGCTTATTGAGAATATACCAAGAAACAATTAACCCCAGAGGATTTGCCACCCAGGATAACCCAAAAAAGTCAGTGTCATCGAAGACTGTCTAACTTATTTCCATTGGGGTCCTTAATCTTGTCTCCCAGGATGCAACCCACACCAGTCGACTAACACCCAGGTGAACAGGGAAAAATGCCTGGAACTAGTGCTCATATTGGTGAATTTAAAGCCAGCAAAGGTTGGTTTGAGAGATTTAAGAATCGTAGTGACATACACAGTGTGATAAGGCATGTTCTGGAAGAAAATACCAAACAGGACCTACAGTACTCAGGAGGAAAAGGCACTCCCAGGACACAGTGTCTCATCAGTCATTGCTGCATCTTCAATAAAGGTAAGTGTCATTTATTCTTCATTTAGTAGACTAGTACATGCACAATATATACTGTGCATGTACTACTCTACTATTGTGCATGTATCCTTCTCTTTGTGTGTAGGAAAATGTATATTTCACGTGGTAAAATTTTTTTTTTCATACTTTTGGGTGTCTTGCACGGATTAATTTGATTTCCATTATTTCTTATGGGGAAAATTCATTCGCATACCGATTATTTCGCATACCAATGAGCCCTCTTGCACGGATTAAAATCGGTATGCGGGGGTCCACTGTACAAGGTGAAATTAACAGCAAAGGCATCTGGTGCACTCAGATCATTACTGTCAAATTCTCAGAATACGGAGGGAACGTGAACACGAAAAAAAAATTTCTGAAAAACTAATCAGTTAATAACAAACGGTTGACAATTTCCTTCATCTCGGACATCTAGTTATACAGACTATGTACATTTAAACCCAATTCTGCGAGGGTGAGGTTTACATATGCAGAATGGTTATCATCTCTGGGAGGATCGAATTCCTCTGCCTTGACTGAGGGAGATCTGAACGAGTATCTACAAAAGATACTTGTGGGTTTCTCATGACTTGTTGAGTACACAAGGAGTAACGACATTCAGGTTGAATATCTGACTGAGTATTTGAGGTAGAGGGTACAGAGTCAAGAGGATTTTTAACATCTGTCACGTTAGTCTGGGTAGCAATATCATCAACATCGCATACTAATTTCATATGATCTAAATGCGATTCTTTGTACTTACCAGTACTAATTTCTCTAACCTTATACTTATTGCCAGAGATATGTTCTACAACTCTATAAGGTCCGACAAACTTTCGATTGAGCTTAAGCATTTCGGATGTTTTGTTGAAATTTATCAGCATTACTCTTGAACCTACTTTTACTTTTGATGGCTTAGCACGGCTATTAGTTACTCTAGTAAATTCTGCTGTTGATTTATGAAGTGTTTCACGGATTCTTCTAAAAACACTGTGAGCTATGCTGGTACGAGTTGCTATGAAATCATCAGGGTTGTAATTGGGTTTCAGAGTGGAATATAACAACTCATAGGGTAAACGCTTGTCTACACCATACAATGCATAATGTGGAGTATCACCTATGGAAGCATTGTAAGCAGAATTTATGGCACATTGGACATCTGGTATAACTTCATCCCAAGTTTCACTATTGGGGTTGATAGTGGCTCTCAGGACATCAAGTACTTTCTTATTGGTTTGTTCGGCTAACCCATTGCTGGCAGGATGATGAGGAACAATGGTGGATTTAGAGATCTTGTACAAACTACACGAATTTTCAAGAATCTCATTACAGAATTCACCTCCATTATCTGTTACTAAGGACTTAGGGGTGGTATGCCTGCAGATAATGCGTTCTTTAAACGCTTTAGCTACTGTCTTGGCAGTCTTATCTGCAATAGGAACTAACTCACAATATCTGGTGAAATGGTCTACCATAACACACAGATGTTTGTTGCCTTGGAGGGAACATTTAAAATTGGTTAGTAAATCAAGGGCAACTCTTTCCCACGGTTTGCTAGTGGTTGGGTACACTTGGATTGGATTAGGACCATTGACATTTCCTTTATGTTGCATACAAACACTACATTTCTTAACATACTCAGAAATGTCAGTTGCCATACGTGGCCAAAAGTATTTCATTCTGGCTTGTTTCACGGAACTATCCATACCAGGGTGTGCAACACCTGGTGCATCGTGAACTAGCTGTAGAGCTACGTTCACTAGTGACTGGAATTACTAACTGTACACTCTTCTACTTGGAGTACAAAACTTGGCTGTTCGATACAGTAATTCTTGGCTCATTACAAAGTCACTAATGGGTGCTGGTGGCTTCACAGTCAGAATAAGATCTTCCTGGAGCAAGAATCGAATCACACCAGACCACATGGGATCTGTTCTTTGGGCATTCTTTACATCCTTGACAGTAAATGGAGGATACACAGTAACTACACGAACGTGTCGCGATAAAGCATCTGCGACTACATTTGACTTGCCAGGTAAATGTTCAAAAGTGGGATTGAACTCTTGGATAGTCAAGGTCCATCTGGCTAACCTTCCAGTAGGTTGTTTATTCTGGAATAAGGGTATCAGTGGTGCATGGTCTGTCAAGACATGAACAGGGTACTGGTAAATAATGTCTCGGAAGTGCTTTGAAGACCATACTATTGCTAAAGCTTCTTGCTCCGTTACTGTATAATTACGTTCAGCCTTTGTAAGGACTCGGCTAGCAAATGCAACTGCATTGTACTTGCCATCAGTCTTTTGAGCTAGTACGGCACCTATGCCAATTGAACTAGCATCAGTTGTCAGGTAGAACGGCTTAGAAAAATCTGGGAATTTCAAAATGGAAGCGGACGTTAGCTTTTCTTTTAGTGTCTGGAATGCTCTTTCTTGACGGAAGGTCCAAACGAAAGGAGCATCTTTCTTAAGCAATTCAGTTAGCGGAGCTGCTATTGAAGAAAAATTTGCAATGAAAGATCTGTAGAAACCTGCTAGACCCACAAAGGATCTTACAGCATCAGCAGTTTTGGGCGCTGGAAAATTTAGTACTGCTGTTACTTTACATTGATCAGTCGTAACTCCTCTAGGAGTGACTACGTGACCAAGAAACTTAATTTCTGATCTGAAAAATTGACATTTGGACAGTTTGATCTTTAAATTGGCTTCTTCAAGCTTGCCAAGTACTATATCAAGTCTTTTCAGGTGTGTATCCACATCGTCGGACATGATGATTACTTCATCTAAGTACACCATAAGTGCTTTACCTATAAGACCTCTAAAGATATTGGTCATGAGTCTAGAGAACGTGATAGGAGAAGATCGTAATCCAAAAGCCATTCGAAGGAAGTGATAATGACTTGTGGGAATGGAGAATGCAGTTAACTCTTGACTTGCCAAAACCCTTGTAACAAGTCCAGGGTCAAGAAGACTTTGTTATCTCCAATATTGCGTAAAAGATCACCAAGTACAGGAAGTGGGAAGCGATCTGGAATAGTTTTCGCATTAATTTTATTTATTTTTTTATTATCACACTGGCCGATTCCCACCAAGGCAGGGTGGCCCGAAAAAGAAAAACTTTCACCATCATTCACTCCATCACTGTCTTGCCAGAAGGGTGCTTTACACTACAGTTTTTAAACTGCAACAGTAACACCCCTCCATCAGAGTGCAGGCACTGTACTTCCCATCTCCAGGACTCAAGTCCGGCCTGCCGGTTTCCCTGAACCCCTTCATAAATGTTACTTTGCTCACACTCCAACAGCATGTCAAGTATTAAAAACCATTTGTCTCCATTCACTCCTATCAAGCACACTCACACATGCCTGCTGGAAGTCCAAGCCCCTCAAACACAAAACCTCCTTTACCCCGTCCCTCCAACCTTTCCTAGGCCGACCCCTACCCCGCCTTCCTTCCACTACAGACTGATACACTCTTGAAGTCACTCTGTTTCGCTCCGTTCTCTCTATATGTCCGAACCACCTCAACAACCCTTCCTCAGCCCTCTGGACAACAGTTTTGGTAATCCCGCACCTCCTCCTAACTTCCAAACTACGAATTCTCTGCATTATATTCACACCACACATTGCCCTCAGACATGACATCTCCACTGCCTCCAGCCTTCTCCTCGCTGCAACATTCATCACCCATGCTTCACACCCATATAAGAGCGTTGGTAAAACTAGACTCTCATACATTCCCCTCTTTGCCTCCAAGGACAAAGTTCTTTGTCTCCACAGACTCCTAAGTTCACCACTCACCCTTTTCCCCTCATCAATTCTATGATTCACCTCATCTTTCATAGACCCATCCGCTGACATGTCCACTCGCAAATTTCTGAATGCATTCACCTCCTCCATACTCTCTCCCTCCAATATGATATCCAATCTTTCATCATCTAATCTTTTTGTTATCCTCATAACCTTACTCTTTCCTGTATTCACTTTAATTTTCTTCTTTTGCACACCCTACCAAATTCATCCACCAATCTCTGCAACTTCTCTTCAGAATCTCCCAAGAGCACAGTGTCATCAGCAAAGAGCAACTGTGACAACTCCCACTTTATGTGTGATTCTTTATCTTTTAACTCCATGCCTCTTGCCAAGACCCTCGCATTTACTTCTCTTACAACCCCATCTATAAATATATTAAACAACCATGGTGACATCACACATCCTTTTCTAAGGCCTACTTTTACTGGGAAATAATTTCCCTCTTTCCTACATACTCTAACTTGAGCCTCACTATCCTCGTAAAAACTCTTCACTGCTTTCAGTAACCTACCTCCTACACCATACACCTGCAACATCTGCCACATTGCCCCCCTATCCACCCTGTCATACGCCTTTTGCAAATCCATAAATGCCACAAAGACCTCTTTAGCCTTATCTAAATAATGTTCACTTATATGTTTCACTGTAAACACCAGGTCCACACACCCCCTACCTTTCCTAAAGCCTCCTTGTTCATCTGCTATCCTATTCTTTCAATAATAACTCTACCATACACTTTACTAGGTATACTCAACAGACTTATCCCCCTATATTTTTTGCACTCTCTTTTATCCCCTTTGCCTTTATACAAAGGAACTATGCATGCTCTCTGCCAATCCCTAGGTACCTTACCCTCTTCCATACATTTATTAAATAATTGCACCAACCACTCCAAAACTATATCCCCACCTGCTTTTAACATTTCTATCTTTATCCCATCAATCCCGGCTGCCTTACCCCCTTTCATTTTACCTACTGCCCCACGAACTTCCTCCACACTCACAACTGGCTCTTCCTCACTCGCATTTAACTTCCTAAAGTCAATCACCGGGCGCCAAGTACCGTCCTTCTTAGGCACTATGATCAAGGGCCCATTCCAGGGTGAATTGCTATGTGCAATAACTCCATTATCGAGCATTTGATTGATCAGTTCTTCTGCGACAGCAACTTGGGAATGAGGCATTCTGTACGCAAGTATATAGATAGGTCTAGTACCAGGTTCAAGTGGAATACGATGGGACAATAAGTTCGTTATACCCATCTTCTCACCTGGTAAGGCAATGGCTTTACGACGTTTGTTCAACAAAGTCAACAAACGCTTGACTTCATCTGGGAAGTCAGTGGGAGCTAATTCTTTCTCCTCAACTGGTGGAATGGATCCAGTGGAGTGGATGAGGTCTTCCCTGTTGAAATAGCACTGACCCACTGGTCAGGTGGCACGTCATCCTGTACTTGAACAGGGTAAGGATAGTGAACTAGGTCAACGAGATTGGTATTTGCTCTGAGACGAACACTGTGACTCGAAGTGTTAGCAAGGAATAAATAGATCTTACTGTCTCTTACAACGTGTAAGGAAGGTTCAACAAATAAACCCTTGACCTTTCAGGAATCACTGTCAACTAGGACGTTATCACCATCTGGAACATTAGGAACAAAAACACTCTAGTGAGAGCACTAGCCGCAACAGAGATGTCTTTCTGCAGACGGCATGCAACATCAAGAAGAGATGGCATTACTAGTTTCAAGCAATCGTTTTCTGACAAGGCATCCCCTGTGGAGAAACTACTACTTGAACTAGCAGTCATTGCAGGGATAGGCTGTGCACTCAAGGCAGTCTGAGTGTCCCTGGACACTTGAGGCAATGGAACACTATCTTGCATGTCTGAAGGTGTAAGTGGAACACAGATGGGAGTGACAGAGTTACTAGTGCCTGACCGCTTGGGTACGCTACTGGAGAATGCATTGGCTTGTAAGGACTTAATCCGTACATCATACTCTGCGGCAGTATGGCAGATTTCTGATCCAAGCTGGTAACCCCAAAATGGAACGATCAAGCCGTCAGTTTAGGCATGCCATTGGTAAGGGTCGAGCACAATGCGTAAGTCTCGCATGGAAGCAAATCCCAGTAGAAGGTCACCAGGGAAAGTAATCTGGTCGACAACAAGAAAAGCAGCAGTAAAGTCTCTGCCTTGGATAGTAAAGGTGAGCGAAGTCTGCCCTCGGACTCGCAGAAGGGAACCAGCTTCTCCACTAAGGGAGGTTACAGTAGTTGGTTCAACGAGGAGGACACGTCGTAACTGCTTCTCTTTAAACAAGCTAGACCTGATGATATTAACTTGTGCACCAGAGTCCATGAACACATGAACGGGCGCATTATGGATAGAAGCTTGTACCAAAGGACCTATCGTTTCGTTAGGAGTTATATGCAAACAGAAAGGTGGGTTGTCATCGGAGAAGGCATTTTCTACTTCATCCCCAAATTCCTCTACGTCAGAGACGTGTGAAACAGCATCAACAGTGAGGTTGTCATTCTCAAGGCTGGCTAAGGCTTCATAGGAATTTTGAACTGGGATGGTGTACTCATTATCACCTACTGTCACGACTGGACGAGTAGACTGGGGCACTCGGTTTCCCCCGAATTGGAAGAATGAGCCTGGTTCTGGTTAGTTTGAGAACCCCGACGTCTGTTTCCTCTCCTGGCTCTGCGGTTGGAACGGCCACAGAAAGATCTAAAGTACTGCAGGTTGTAGAGAGCATTGCACTCAGATGTGTCATGTCCATGAATTCTATGTTAAGTACAGTAGGGAAGATCTGACTGGTACCCATCATCAGTACGACGCCTCTTAGGGTGACTATCAGGACAATTGCAATATGGCCACGGTAACCACAATTGTAGCAAGTTCTTCGACTGTGGGTACTGTACATACTACGGGTGCTACGGGAATGATGGCTCTTAACACTAGCTTTGGATGATGGACGCGAGTGATTAAGGTTGGGAGTTTTGGTGGTAGCACAAACTAGAGGAAGTACAGGAGTGGACGAAGTGGTTGGCGTAGACTTATGATAAGGGAAAGTTCCCTCGGGACACAAATTTCGTACATGGATGAGAGCTGCGAGCGGTCCCATAGTAGCATTTAGAGGACTAGAATTGTAAACATACATAGATGTCGGTGGCATTAGTTGTTTGATAACTCCGAATGCTGCTAATTTGGCAAACCCTTCAAGAGCTGGTTTATCATTGTCTTTGAGGTACTTGGAAGTTTGACCTGCTTTAACGAATGAGGACATTAGGTTATTAAGACGAAGAGCAAACTCATCTAATGACTCTTCTGGCCTCGGAGCTGTGCAAACTAATTCTTTGAGAACGACAAATGGATCGGTTTCTCGCACCGGTTCAAGATAGTTACGAATTAACTGTTCATAATCTTGCCACCTGGTTAGGTCTTGAAAGTCCTTCATACGAATTAAGTTAAACACATGTGAGGCGGCCAGAAAACGGGCAAGACTCTCCTTTCCGATACTGATTAAACAACTCTCAGATGGAAGACCATCTACTGAAGCATTAGCTCTGGCTAGAACAGTGGTAAACCAACCTTCTAGGTTGTCTGGGTGACCATTGAACAATGGCATAGCATCATATGGATCATGACTGAAATTACGCAGGCTAGAAGTCTGAGTGTATCTATTATTTGATAAAGGATTACTCGAATTGTGAACTGATGCATCAATGGTCATACTAGCAGCATGTGCTGAGGCATCACTTGAGAAGACTTGAGACATGTTTACAAAATGTAAAACAAGACTTTAGAGAAACTAAAGAAAATGTAACTGAGGAACACACGACACAGTGAACTTAAATGGGAAGAAAATGCTTAACTATTCTGCATAAGTAATTAAAAATTGACAGGTCACACAGTAAAAACAGAAACTCACAGTCACAAAGAAAATGCTCAACTGAACAAACAACACTTTGAAAATCAAGAGAACTTGTACTTTACTCAAATCTAATTTGCTCAACTTTTACTTTAAATTGAATGAATGGCACAGTGAGTTGTCTTTACTCTCAATGCAACAGGGAAATGCACAATAAAATGATAAAATGGACTCAATAAAGCTTGTGCAAAATAAAACAAACTGGGACGTAATTCACTGAAATAAAATAAAATGGCACAGAAAGAATAAAATATTATGCACAGAACAGAGCATAATAAACTGCACTGAAATAAACTGTAGCAATACTGCAAATAACAATTGCTAATCAAGAGTATTGCACAACAATACTTAAAATTTCTGCAAGAAATTTTTTTAATGCAACACAATGTTTGCACGAGAATTATTGCAAAATTAGTCCATGTGCAATAATAAAAAAAAATTACACGCACAAGAAAATATTATTATCAAGGAATGAACAAAACAAGAGAACAATAGAATAAATAAACATAAATATGAGATGTGGTAGCCAGATAACTTGTACAAGTGACACCAAGAATAACATTTTCTCTAATCTAACATAAGAGAAAATGTGTTACTGGGGGTAACTGTAGAAAATTATTCCTTTTGTATGTATGTAAATAAGTTTATTCAGGTATACACAAATACAGTTACATAGATTATCATACATAACATATGTGTAGAGAACCTAGGATAACCCAAAAAAGTCAGAGTGACTTATTTCCATTGCCTTCACTCAGAGCATCATTTCTTCTCAAAATGATGTTACATGAGAATGGGAGTGTTCTTCTTTATTTATTCTACCGTATCAATGTAGAGACAACCTGTACACAATGTAACTTGTACACAAACCAGACGTGTACACTTTGTTTACAAAACTTACCTTCGCCTGGTTTGTTTACATAACTCTGCGCCTGTACTCTCTCATGCACTCACTCTTTCTCTCTCTCATTTATTCGTTTTATCTCATTTACTTACTCCTGACCCTACATTAAGACTACAAATATTTTAAGGTAAGTAATGAGTGAACTGTATATACATTTTATCGCTCTGGGATGCTTAAATATCATAGAATATATGTGTGGGTGGGTTGGCCTGGTATGGTAGCCCGGCTGACTACCATACATACCACACTTGATTTTTTACAATAAATACTATTCATCTCACCCTATATTTTAAGGTAAGTAATGAGTGAACTTTATATACATTTTATCGCTCTGGGATGCTTAAAAATCATAGAATTGTATGTGTGGGTGGGGTGGCCTGGTAAGGTAGCCTAGCTGATTACCATACATACCACACTTGATTTCTTACAATAAATACTACTTGTCTCACCCTAGATTAAGACTATAAATATTTTAAGGTAAGTAATGAGTGCACTATGTGTGTATTGTACTTTTTTATTGTTTTTTGATGCCTGGTTCTATTGCTAACTTAATATATGTTAGTGTAAACTTGTTATCTAGTGTTTGTATGCATTTGTAAGTGGAAAAAAAGGGTGTTCCACTTTACGGCAGTTTCCGCTTTATGGCGGTAGGCTGGAAGCTAACCAGCCGTATAAGTGGGGCCCTACTGTACTTGATTTCTGATTGTTTTCATTATGTAAATCTTTATTTAATTTGAAAAAAATATTTTATTTTAATATTTTTGGGTGTTTGGAACAGATTAATTTTATTTCTATTATTTCTTATGGGGAAAATGGTTTCAAGTTTCGTGAATTTCGACTTTCGGCAAGCTCTCTGGAACTGATTAATCACGAAACTCGGGGGTCCACTGTACTATTCTCCAATCCCTGTCTTGGGAGCTTATATTAGAGAAAACGAAGTATAGCAGAGGGCTAATTGTGATATACACTCATAGTGCACCATAAAACTGAAACAAAATTGCTATTTTCTCTACATAGATTATCATATATAGAAGCATATGTGTACAGAACCTACGATAACCCAAAAAAGTATGGCCCCACTTATTTGGCAGGTCAGGTTCCAGGCTACTGCCGGAAAGCAGAATGCCATTTTTTCCACTTATAAAGTCATATAAATGCCAGGTAACAAACATATATTATGTTAGCAATAGAATTAGGCATTAAAAACAATAAAAAGTAAAATATACGCACAGTACACCCATTACTTAACTTAAAATATTTGTAGTCTTAATGTAGGGTGAGAGTTGAGTTTAATTTGAAGGAAGTCAAGTTTGGGAGGTATGGTAGCCAGCCAGGTCAGCCCACCCCACCCACACATAATATACTACATTTAATTAAAGCTGCCCAGAGCGATAAAATATATGTACAGTACATTCAGTAATTACCTTAAAATATTTGTAGTCCTATTGTAGGGTGAGAGGTGAGTTTTATTTGTAGGAAGTCAGGTTTGGGAAGTATGGAATCCAGCCAGGCAAGCCCTCCCCACCCCACACACACATAGAATGTACTACGATATTTAATTAAAGCTCCCAAGAGTGATAAAATACATATACAGCACATTCATTTATTACCTTAAAATAGTTGTAGTCTTAATGTAGGGTGAGAGGTGAGTTTTATTTGTTGGAAGTCAGGTTTGGGAAGTATGGAATCCAGCCAGGGCAGCCCTCCTCACCTCACACAAACGTCATGTAAACAAACCAGATGAAAGCGTCTGATTTTCGTCACTTTACATTGTGTACAAGTTGTCTTCATGTTGACACAGTAGAATAAATAAAGAGAAACACTCCCATTCTCATGTAACATTATTTTTAGAAGAAATGATGCCATGAGTGAAGGCATACTTAGGTACAGGTACTTCTTTCTTTCTTTCAACACACCGGCCGTATCCCACCGAGGCAGGGTGGCCCAAAAGGAAAAACGAAAGTTTCTCCTTTTACATTTAGTAATATATACAGGAGAAGGGGTTACTAGCCCCTTGCTCCCGGCATTTTAGTCGCCTCTTACAACACGCATGGCTTACGGAGGAAGAATTCTGTTCCACTTCCCCATGGAGGTAAGAGGAAATAAACAAGAACAAGAACTAGAAAGAAAATAGAAGAAAACCGAGAGGGGTGTGTGTATATATACATATATGCTTGTACATGTATGTGTAGTGTGACCTAAGTGTAGGTAGAAGTAGCAAGACGTACCTGAAATCTTGCATGTTTATGAGACAGACAAAAGACACCAGCAATCCTACCATCATGTAAAATAATTACAGGCTTTCGTTGTACACTCACTTGGCAGGACGGTAGTACCTCCCTGGGCAGTTGCTGTTTACCAACTTACTACCTAGGAGGTACAGGTACACATACATATTATTATCAGTTATAATAATAGTGTAGGTATGTAGTCTGCCTAAGCTACATACCTACACCTACCTACATAGCTACATGATATTTAACCCTTTGAGGGTCGACAGGCCCTCTCCGAAACTCGTTCTCAGGGTCGGCCAAATTTAAAAAAAAAAATTATTTTCTCTTATGAAAAGATAGAGAATCTTTTCCCGATCATAAGAACACCAAAAGTTTGAAATTTGATGGAAAACTTACGGAATTATGCTCTCGCAAAGTTAGCAGTCTCGGTGATGTAAGTTTTTTTTTTCTCATTATGCACTGTGTGCTGCAGGATTTTTTTTAGACTGTGCACACTGACCACATAGACCCATTCTTTCATATGAAGGCATACCAGCTTTCTCCCACTAGATTTGAGGGCGCTAGAATTTAGGCGTACTAGTACGTCAAAAACCCTGGGTCGTAAGCCGTACTAGTACATCCGAAACCCTCGAAGGGTTAATGTGGCCCAGAGCCATATTATTACCATCAACATACCATGTTCACTGAGTTTAATTGTTTCTAACAACTACCTTTAGAACCATCATAAACAAAGGGAGAAGTAATGAATAATTCAAGCTGAGAATTGTAAACAAAAGCATTATGTATTAATCCCTTCAGGGTTTCGGCTGTACTAGTATGGCTTATGCCCCAGGGTTTTTGATGTACTGGTACGCCTAAACTCTAGCGCCCTCAAATCTAGTGAGAGAAGGCTAGTAGGCCTACATTTGAAAGAATGGGTCTATGTGGTCAGTGTGCGCAGTATAAAAAAAATCCTGCAGCACACAGTGCGTAATGAGAAAAAAAAAACTTTGTTTTTTTAGTATTTATTGCTGTATGGTATTTATTGCTGTATTCTAGTTTTCCATGTCTCATTTTATAGAATGGAAGACATATTACAGAAATTGAGATGATTTTGACAGGTTTTATAATGAAAAGTACTTTGAAATTGAGCTCAAAGTAGCAGAAATGTTCGATTTTTACCAAAGTTCAAAAGTAAACAAATCATGCCAAGCGTCCAAAACACGTCAACTGGTGAGTCTAATATTCTTTCACAAGTGCACTGATATTATTTATACCATTTGTACACTAGTGCAGTAGTCTGCATAACAGTAAATCTTCTATTTTTTGTAAGAATAAAAATTGAAAGTGGAAAGCCAAAGAAATATAAGAGGGGCCTGGGGATGTGACTAATGAACAGAAAACTTGTTATTTTAGTGCCAAGAATGTCTTTCTTGTTTATTCTGGACCCTATTCGGAAATTGGCATCTTTTGAAATTTGTGTGAAATTGGCAAAATTGCTAAATTCTGACCACTTTATTGGATAGTTGAAATCGGTAAATGGGTGGTTTCTTGTACTCATTTGATAGAAAAAATAGAGTTCTAGTGAAATAGTTATGATTTTTGTCGACTAGTACACTGGAATTGGCCGAAAATAGGGCTCAAGTGGGCAAAATCGCCGATGCGTAAACATCGTCCAGACCGCTAACTAAGCGAGAGCATAATTCCATAAGTTTTCCATCAAATTTCATACTTTTGTTGTCATTATGATTGGGAAAAGATTCTCTATCTTTTCATAAGAATTTTTTTTTTTTTTTGAATTTGGGGACCCTGAGAACAAATCAGGGAGAGGGCCTGGGGACCCTGAAAGGGTTAAGGGGAGTGATGTAATGTTTTCCCTCTGCCCGGCTACTACACCTCCATAGTATAATAATAATAATAATAATAATAATAATAATAATAATAATAATATCTTCATTTACTACAAGTACATGTACATGGTGTACAGTCCTAGCTGACATCAATGACATACTACTACATAGAAAGCTGCTTGTTATACTGAGTATTTTGGGCAAATTAGGTCAGTTTTGTCCCAGGATGTGACCCACACCAGTCGACTAACACACAGGTACCCATTTTATACTGATGGGTGAACTGGGACAGCAGGTGTCTTATGGAAACACGTCCGTAATGTTTTCCAGATGTACCAGAGGAGATTTGATCTCCGGACCTCAGTGTGTGAGCTGAGTGCACTAGCTATGTAACATGTTTCTTATATAATGTCGAAAAAATATCACAGATGGATTAATGAAAATGTCTGTGTTAACATAAAATAAGACATTTAATGTGCCCAAGGGTGATTATTATTAGTATTATGTAATGTTTTTCTTCCACCCAGCAACAACCCCTCCATAGCATATAAACAGCATGTTTATATGCTATGTAACGTGTTTCTTATATAATTTTGAAGAAAATATCATAAATGAATAAATGAAAATGTCTATATTGACGTAAAATTAGACATTTAATGTGCCCAAGAGTGATTATCATTACATAACAGAGAGATGTGCTCATGGAGAATGTAAAGAAACCGGGTGGCATGCGCTGCATTTGAAAGACCACTTGCCGTATAGAAAGTTTTGGTCATAATTTGAGATTGCCATATTAGTGGAACGCCGTAAGGTGAAACACCGAAAAACGGGGCCCTATTGTACCTGGCTTGGGCTTGCCATATATGATTTTTTGTAAATAATTTTTTTTTTCTCAGTTGTTTGTTGGGCTATCTTATTGAAACTTGGGCATTGTATTGGAAGAAGTGAATGCTTTCAGATATTTGGGAGTTGACTTGTCAGTGGATGGGTTTATGAAGGATGAGGTTAACCACAGAATTGATGAAGGAAAAAAGGTGAGTGGTGTGTTGAGATATCTGTGGAGACAAAAACGTTATCTATGGAGGCAAAGAAGGGAATGTATGAAAGTATAGTGGTACCAGCACTCTTATATGGGTGTGAAGCTTGGGTTGTAAATGCTGTAGTGACTAGGCAGTTGGAGGCAGTGGAGATGTCTTGTCTAAGGGCACTGTTTGGTGTAAACATTATGCAGAGAATTCAGAGTGTGGAAATTAGGAGAAGGTGTGGAGTTACTAAAAGTATTAGTCAGAGGGCTGAAGAGGGGTTGTTGAGGTGGTCTGGTCATTTAGAGAGAATGGATCAAAGTAGAATGACTTGGAGAACGTATAAATCTGTAGGGAAAGGAAGGAGGGGTAGGGGTCATCCTTGAAAAGGTTGGAGGGAGGGGGTAAAGGAGGTTTTGTGGGTGAGGGGCTTGGACTTCCAGCAAGCGTGTGTGAGCATGTTAGGTAGGAGTGAATGGAGACAAATGATTTTTGGGACCTGACGAGCTGTTGGAGTGTGAGCTGGGTAATACACTGGTCCCTCGTTTATCGTCGTTAATCTGTTCCTGGAAGTGCGACGATTATCGAAATAGACGATTTTCAAATCAATTTTCCCCATAAGAAATAATGTAAATGCATACAATTAATTCATTCAAGACACCCAAAAGTATTTAAACAAAAAATTTTTTTACATCAAATATAGATGCAGTACATAAACAATACAATGGGACATGATGAATGAAACATTAACAGCATAACACTTACCTTTATTGGCGATTCTTAGTGTATGGAAGACTGGAGGAGGAGAGAGATTGGATTAGTTACTGTTTGGAAGGGGAATCCCCTTCCATCAACACCACAGGTATCAAGTCCTTTTCTGGGGTTACATACTTCTCTTCTCTGTTTCTTAATGCCACTAGGACCAGCTTGAGAGTCACTGGAGTCCTGTCTTCCAAAAAAAAAGTGTCCAGAGAGCTCTGTTTCTGGCATCTCTTTAAAACTTCCCTAAAATGGGCCAAGACTTTGTCACTGTACAAGTTGCCGATATGGCTTGCAACATCCTTCTCAGGGTGATGTTTCTCCATAAATCTTTCCATCCTACCCCACATTTTAAAAATCTCCTTAATTTCTGAAGAATGCACCTTCTTCCATCTCTCTTCCTCCTCCTCTGCAGCAAGATTCTGAGCTGCAATCTGTTGCTGTTCCTGCTGAAGCTCTTGCAGCTCCTCAGTGGTTAGCTCTTCATTGTGGTCCTCCACCAACTCTTCCACATCCTGCAAACTCACATCCAACCCCATGGAACTCCCCAATGTCACAATAGATTTCACAACTGACATAGGCTCATCAGGGTCAGCCACAAACCCTTCAAAATCCCTCTTGTGAATACAATCTGGGCACAATTTTCTCCAAGCAACAACAGCTTCCTTGATTTCTTTTTTCTTTTCCACGATGGAAGATATGTTTGTATGGGGTTTCTTATACATCCTGGCAAGTTTGGCCACACGTACGCCACTTTCATATTGTTCAATGATGTTTTTCTTAAATTCAATCGTATTTCTCACCTTCTTTACCAAAGGCTTGGCACTAGGAGCTTTCTTTGGAGCCATGGTAGCTTATTTAGCACTTGCAAGCACTAAAATGAATGGAATACATACAGTGGACCCCCGCATAGCGAACTTAATCCGTGCAAGAGGGCTGGTCGTTATGCGAAATGTTCGCTATGCGAATTAATTTTCCCCATAAGAAATAATGGAAATAAAATTAATCCGTGCAAGACACCCAAAAGTATGAAAAAAAATTTTTTTTACCACAAAAAAATGTTAATTTTAGTACACACAAACTGAAAAAGGCATGCACAATTACATGACACTTACTTTTATTGAAGATCTGGTGATGATTGATGGGATGGGAGGAGGGGAGAGAGAGTGTTAGTGTTTAGAAGGGGAATCCCCTTCCATTAGGACTTGAGGTAGCAAGTCCTTTTCTGGGGTTACTTCCCTTCTTCTTTTAATGCCACTAGGACCAGCTTCAGAGTCACTGGACTTCTTTCGCACGACATATCTGTCCATAGTGGCCTGTACCTCTCGTTCCTTTATGATTTGTCTAAAGTGGTTCACAACAGTGTCATTGTAACAGTCACCAGCACGGCTTGCAATAGCTGTGTGAGGGTGATTTTCATCAAAAAAGGTTTGCACTTCAAGCCATTTTGCACACATTTCCTTAATCTTTGAAGTAGGCAATTCCTTCAATTTCTCTCTCCCCTCCTTTGAACCAGTTTCCCCAGGTCTGGCCTCTTGCTCTTGAAGTTGATCTATCAGCTCATCAGTGGTTAGTTCTTCATTGTCCTCCTCCACCAACTCTTCCACATCCTCCCCACTAACCTCCAACCCCAAGGACTTCCCCAATTCCACAATTGATTCCTCAACTGGTATACTACTCCTCTCAGGGTTAGCCTCAAACCCTTCAAAATCCCTTTTGTCTACACATTCTGGCCACAGTTTCTTCCAAGCAGAGTTCAAGGTTCTCTTAGTCACTCCCTCCCAAGCCTTACCTATAAGGTTTACACAATTGAGGATATTAAAGTGATCCTTCCAAAACTCTTTTAGAGTCAGTCGAGTGTCTGTGGTCACTTCAAAGCACTTTTGAAACAGAGCTTTTGTGTACAGTTTCTTGAAGTTGGAAATGACCTGCTGGTCCATGGGCTGCAGGAGAGGAGTGGTATTAGGAGGCAAAAACTTCACCTTAATGAAGCTCATGTCCCCATAAAGTCGCTCTGCCACGTCTGTAGGATGACCAGGGGCATTGTCTAACACCAGGAGGCACTTAAGGTCTAATTTCTTTTCAGTTAGGTAATCTTTCACATTGGGGGCAAATGCATGGTGTAACCAGTTATAGAAAAATTCCCTAGTGACCCATGCCTTACTGTTTGCCCTCCACAGCACACACAAATTATCCTTGAGGACATTCTTTTGCCTGAACGCTCTGGGAGTTTCAGAGTGATACACTAATAAAGGCTTAACTTTGCAATCACCACTAGCATTGGCACACATCAACAAAGTAAGCCTGTCTTTCATAGGCTTATGTCCTGGGAGTGCCTTTTCCTCCTGAGTAATGTAGGTCCTGCTTGGCATTTTCTTCCAGAACAGGCCTGTTTCATCACAATTAAACACTTGTTCAGGTTCCAGTCCTTCAGTTTCTATGTACTCCTTGAATTCATGCACATATTTTTCAGCCGCTTTGTGGTCCGAACTGGCAGCCTCACCATGCCGTATCACACTATGGATGCCACTACGCTTCTTAAATCTCTCAAACCAACCTTTGCTGGCCTTAAATTCACTCACATCATCACTAGTTGCAGGCATTTTTTTAATTAAATCGTCATGCAACTTCCTAGCCTTTTCACATATGATCGCTTGAGAGACGCTATCTCCTGCTAGCTGTTTTTCATTTATCCACACCAATAAGAGTCTCTCAACATCTTCCATCACTTGCGATCTTTGTTTCGAAAACACAGTTAAACCTTTGGCAACAACAGCTTCCTTGATTGCCGTTTTCTTGCCCACAATAGAAGCGATGGTTGATTTTGGTTTCTTGTACAACCTGACCAGGTCGGTGATACGTACTCCACTTTCATACTTATCAATGATCTCTTTCTTCATTTCAATGGGTATTCTTACCCTTTGAGGTGTAGGGTTGGCACTAGAAGCTTTCTTGGGGCCCATGGTCACTTATTTTCCACAAACAGCACCGAAAACACTGTAATAATACGAAATATTCCGAGTGTATGCTTGAATGTTACCGCGGAGGCTGGCTGGTAAACAATGGGACGGGCGGCACATGTGAGGCTGGCTGAGGGCGCACATTGGACGCGTCTCGGACAAAGGTCGCTGAGCGGGTTTTTGTCCACTATGCGGGGCAAAATTTTAGCGAACAAAGCGTTCGCTATGCAAGGCGTTCGCTATGCGGGGGTCCACTGTATTATGAAATATTTTGTATGAACAAGTGAGAGGACCGTCACTTACTGGTAAACAATGGCACACTGGGTGGGAAGGGAGGCCAAGGTGGCTCAGAGCCGTGAGTACGCATCCAGGACGAATGACGATTAGCGAGTCAACCGACCATTTGCGAGCCAACGTTTGGACAAAAAAAAGCAACGATTTCCGAAAAGGATGACTATCGAGCCCGACAATTATCAAGGGACCACTGTATTTATTGAAATGATTTAGGGAAACTGGTTAGCTGGATTTGAGTGGAAATGGGAAATACAGTGCCTGCACTTTAAAGGAGGGGTTTTTGATAGTGACAGTTTGGAGGAACTTGCTTCTAAACTGTCCTGTCTGAGCGCCTCTGCAAAGACAGTGATTATGTATGAGTGAGGTGAATGTGTTGAATGATGATGAAACTATTTTCTTTTTGGGGATTTTCTTTCTTTTTGGGTCACCCTGCTTTGGTGAGAGACAGCTGACTTGCTAAAAAAAAAAAAATGCGTAAATGGAAAATGACTTGTATGTAGGGCTGGCCTCTATCCATGGTTTGAGGTATCCATGGTAGGTCTTGGAACATATCCCCTGCAGATGCAGGGGGACTACTGTATAGTAATAAATGCTGAAGAATTAATTGTTGTTGGGCTTGCAGGAACAGTACATGATCACCTGGGCTTTCATGCATCCTGGTGGAGGAGGATCAGTACGTCTGCAGTTGCGTCATGTTGGGGACACTTACGGTGTCCTTGCAGTCATAGTGTTGCAGGGGTTCTCTCTGCAGGTCACAGGAGCCTTCACGTAGGTCTTACTCTCTCCTCCAGTTAATGTTGGTTGTAATTCATTCATTTAGTACTACATTTAGCCACTTTTAAAGTAAGTGATTCTCATTTCCTTCATTATTTTTATAAAGTAGTAATATTTATTCTGTAGCCTCTTCTTATTGTTAGGTAACACTAATCTCTCAGTATTATGCACTAATAGGATATGTCTCTGATATCAAAATGATGTTGATAGAAAGACAGTATAATGTGCAGTAAAATACTCTGTTGTATACCTAATATACTACTGAACACACAATTTAGATGTATTGCAATAAACAACGAAAATAAAGGAGATGAAAGTGAAATTAAACCATTGGATTTTGCCTAAAATTCTAAAAGTCCATTATATTGAGGGTTTACTGTACAGTAGGGCCCTGCTTTATGGTGTTTTGCTTTACAGTGTTCCACTAATACAGACATATCAGGTTATGACCAAAAAACTCTATTCGGCTCCCCCGCCAGACTTTATAATATGGTCACTGCAGGCCACCTGGTTTGTTACATTCTCCGTGAGCATGACTCTCCATTATGCCTGGAAACTTTCCAAAATTTCAAGTGTTTTAAAGTTATTTTATATATACTCTGATAATTATACTTATGTGTACCTGTACCTAAATAAACTTACACACTGTGCTGGCATGCAGGTACATATTAAAAATCACTAAGAATGTCTTATTAGTCTTGAAGATGCCATATTAATAGTGATAATTACACATTAATAATCACAATGTCATATATTACATTAACCCTTTCAGGGTCCAAGGCCAAAATCTGAAGTGGTGCCCCAGTGTCCAAGAATTTAAAAAAACAAATTTTGTTATTTTTTCTTATGAAATGGTAGAGAATCTGTTTGTGAAGGTAATAAAATAAAAAGTACGAAATTTGATGGAAAATTGACGAAATTATGCTCACGAATTTTGATGTGTCAGCGATATTTACGAATCGGCAATTTTGCCGACTTTGACTCCTGTTTTAGGACAATTACATTATTCCAGTCGACCAAATTCTTAGCTATTTCACTAGTATTACTTCTATTCTATCGATTGAGCACAGGAAATCACCAAGTCAACTGTTTCAACGACAAAATAAAGTGATCGGAAATTGGTAATTTAGCCAATTTAACACAAAGTTCAAAATATTCCAGTTTCAAAATAGGGTTGAGAATAAGCAATGTAGGTATTCCTGGCAGTAAACTAACATTTCCTCTGTTCATTAGTTATGTTTTGAGGCTTTACAAATAAATTCCATTTTGATTTTTTATTCACATAATGAATTTTTATTCACACCAAAAAATAGAAGATGTACTGTTATGCAATATTGTAATAATTGTATAAATATCATCACCACATTTGTTAATGTATATGAGACCCACCAGCTGGCGTGTATTAGACGTGTGAGGTCGTTTGTTTACTCTTGAACATCGGCAAAAATTTAACATTTCCGCTACTTTGAGCTCAGTTTCAAGCCATTTCCAGTGCTAAAACCAATCAAAATCATCTCTATTTCTGTAATATGTCTTCCATTCTATCAAATGAGACCAAGAAATCACAAATACAACTATAAAAAACATACGAAAAAACACTGCAAAGTCGGTTTTAATCGAAAATCACTGTCTCAGTTTGTTTTTCTCTCATTATACACTGTGTGCTGCAAGATCTGTTTTATGTGGTGCACACATACCACATAGATGTATTCTCTCATATCTAGGCCCAAATTTACCACTCACAGTTTATCAGAGTGAGCTGAGCTCACGGCGTAGATCTACGGTTTGGACCCTGAACGTAAAGCCGTAGATCTACGGGACAGACCCTGAAAGGGTTAATATGGGCATTTTGATTAATCTATAATATTTTTTCAAAATTATTTAATAAACATGCTACATAACATATAAACATGATAAATACACCCACAGTAAAATAAATTAACATAAATATGAGATGTTTTTCCAGTCAGTGTCAGAAAGAATAATTTTTTCTCTGCTTCAACACTGAAGAAAATGTGTATACCATAATAAACCTACCATCCGACTTATGACCGAGCTTGGTTCCGACCAACTGGTTGTAAGTCAAATTGGACGTAAGTCGAACATTTGAAAATTGCCGACATAGTGGGTGGGGCATAGTGTCAAACCTTTGCTATATAAACTAACTAAATAGTACTGTAATGCAATGTACTATCATTATTTCATTCTTTTTACCATAATGTACTTCTGTTGATTTATTTTAATCATTTATGTATTGTGTATGTATTATGTATACATGGTAGTAGACTGTATTGTAAATTTTACATCATCTCATACAGCATCGTATGTTACTGTTATCTTTAAGTTTTGTTGACACAATATAATGGGAGAATACCACTGGAAGTGTCATCCTTCCAGAATGTCCTATTATCTATGCCCTAAGTAAAGAGAAACGACTCAGGAACATGTGTAATACATATTCGGCTGGCTGACTAGCAGGCCGGCCAGCCGGCTGGGTGGGTGGGTGGGTGGTTGGCTGCCTGGCTGACTGACTTTGACTGTCTCTCCATCTGTATCTGTCTCTCTCTATCTCTGTCTCTCTCTCACAGGTACACATAAGTAAAGTTATCATACATAGTGTAAATTACCTAGGATAAACCATACCCCCGGCCGGGATTGAACCCGCGGTCATAGAGTCTCAAAACTCCAGCCTGTCGCGGGTTCAATCCCGGCCGGGGGTATGGTTTGTTTGCAATCGTGTCATTACGATTTCTTGAGTCATGTACCTAGGATAACCCAAAAAATCCACACAAAATGCTGTACAGTGGATCTGTGCTCCAGTGCCCTAAATTAATAATAATAATAATAGTAATTATTATTATTATTATTATTATTAAAATATAATGTAATAATAATAGTGTTCACTCATTACTTAAAATATATATAGTGTTAATGTAGAGTGCGAGGTGAGTAAACAAGATTAAATGAATAAACGAGAGAGAGAACGAGAGTGTAGAAGGTTCGCGAGTTTTGTAAACAAACCAGTTGTTGTTACCAGCCCGGACACAAATGGTTTTTGTTCACTCCGTCAAGCCGACTGGAAAAAATTTCATATTTATGTTAATTTATATGTTTATATGTTACGTAGTGTGTTATTATATAATTTTGAAAAAAAATCATAGATGGATTAAGCAAAATGTCTATATTAATGTTTTATACACATTTAATGTGCCTCAGAGTTATTATTATTGTGTTATTATTATCATTATTATTATGGCATCTTCAAGACCAATAACACACTCTTAATGATTTTAATGTGTACCTGCACGCCAGCACAGGCGCAAGATGCGGCATTTAAAGCAGTTTACTTCATATTTTATTTATTCTAGAGTGTATATCAGGTTTTTATGTTATTTATACTGTTTATTATGTCATATTAGATGAATTATGATATATAAATAAGCCATAGAGTGATATTAGCGTCATATTGAAGATGTGACAACTCTACTTCATGTGTAATACCTGTTGGTCCATGAGCGGCTCTGAGACAGAGAGACAAGCAGACAGAAAGACAGGCACACAGGTAGACAGAAAGACAGATTCACAATGGGAAGACATAAAGACAGATAAGCACAGACAGACAGACAGACAGATAGACAGACAGATACAGAGACAGATACAGACATAGACAGATAGGCAGGGCCAGGAGCTGAGTCTCGACCCCTGCAACCACAATTAGGCGAGTACAGGCAGACAGATACAGACTGGTTTATGTGCAACAGTGAAAACAAATAGAGTTCGAGAGTAAGAGCCTTTCTTGCCTTCTTGCCACTATCTCCAGTGCAAGATTCAAACTTCCTCTTAGGGGCCATGGTGAAATTTACTGTCCAATTAGTACAGTTAATACAGTATGACGCTGCTGATAGGGCAGGGTAACTCAAACTGATGCTGCCTGCATGGCGCGTTCCCGTGAGTATTGGTCAAATATTGTACAGCGGTATGCATCAGCCAGCCCAGCCCAGTTGCCAGATGCACAGTCGTAAGTCGAGTGGATGTATGTCGAGCAGGTCATAAGTCGGATAGTAGGTGTATTACTGGGGCTAACTAGAAAATTATTCCTTTCATATGCCTTCACTCAGAGCGTTATTCCTTCTAAAAATGGTATGTTACATGAGAATAGGAGTGTTGCTCTTTATGTATTCTACTTTACCAGTGTGGAGACAACTTGTTCACAATGTAATGTGTTTGTATTATGGTATAAGATTTACAGACATAGGAGTGAACATGTATCAACCAAAACCAGATGCATTTGTATTTGTTTACATACTCTGCAGCTGTGTCCTCTCCCATTTATTCATTTTCTTTCTCTCATTTATTTGTTTTTAGATCGTTTATTGACTGAACCCCCGGATGTTGTAGTCGTTGGATTTCATAATATTCGGAAATCGTAACTTTTTTCATCAAAATATTGGCTTGGTGATCATCATTGAGCTTGGTAATAGTCATCCCGAATGCGTCCACACGGCAACAGCAGCCTGACACTGAGTGTTCCATTGTTTATCAGCCAGTGAGCGCGATCCCACACGTTCATACGATACATTTCGTATTATTCCATTCTTTTTAGAGCTTGCAACTGCTAAATAAGCCACCAAAGAAGGTTCCTAGTGCCAGCCAGCCCTTTGGTAAAGGGCTGAGAGAGAGGGGAGAATGTGCCTTCTTCAGTGATTCTGCGATATGTACAATACTAAAGCAGCAGGAGTCAGTAAAGGCTATAGTGCCAGCCAGCAATAAAGTGTTGCATTAACCCTTTGAGGGTTTTCGTCGTACTAGTACGTCTTACGCGTAGGGGTTTTTGTCGTACTAGTACGCATAAATTCTAGCGGCCTCAAATCTCACAGGAAAAGGCTGATAAGCCTAGATGTGAGAGAATGGGTCTGTGTGGTGGGTGTGCGCAGTAGGAAAAAAATCTGGGACCCAGTGGTGCATTGTGGGAATGCCATCATAGTACACAATTTCCACCGTGCCCTGTGGTAAGAAGTTCCTCACTCCTCGGCGAATTGGGACACTTTTGTTCCCCAGTGACAGTTCTAATACAGATGGAAGTGACAGTGAAGATGAGTTTCAAGGTTCTGGTGAGGTTTTGACCGAAACTAATGACCATAATATGGGTAATAGTGAGGAAAACCCAGACAACCCACAGCCTTCCACCTCTGGTGCTGGGCCGTCGTTCAGTTGTACCAGAATCAAAGAGGAAACTCCTATTTCCCAAAATCCCAGACTCACATGTGAGCATTGGTGATGATAATGATAGTGATTATGAACTACAAGCTCTTCAAACTTGTTCCAAGAATGGAGGAGGAGGAGGAGGAGGAGGCAGCAGAGGAGGAGGAGGCAAGAGGAGGAGGAGGCAAGAGGAGGAGGAGGCAAGAGGAGGAGGAGGCAGAGGAGGAGGAGGAGGAGGAGGAGGAAGAAGAAGAGGAGGAGGAGGAGGAAGAAGAGGAGGAGGAGGAAGAGGAGGAGGAGGAAGAAGAAGAATACGTAATGAAAACAATAATACATAATAATAATACATAATAATAATAATACATAATAATAATAATAATAATAATAATAATAATAATAATAATAATAATAATAATAATAATAATACATAATAATAATAATAGGTAATAATAATAATATGTAATAATAAATGTTCACCCATGACAGTAACAAGATAAGGGGAGATAACATCTGATAAGTGCTGACGTTTGATGAGGGTAAATGAGGGTAGAGCTGATGCCAAAAGATGAGATGAACATCGCCCTCCCTTTGTTTTTGCTGGTATACTAACATTTCTGTCTGTCTATTTGCCTGTCTGTCAAGCTCCCTGTCTATCCATCTAGCTCTCTGTCTCAGAGAGCCACAAGACTGCGTCATCACTTTTACTCACATCTTCAAGCAGAGTATAGCACTTTGTCTGGGTTTCTTGGGTTATCCTAGGTAATTTATACCATGTATTCTTGTATTTATGTGTACCTGTGAGACAGAGATAGACAGACAGATAGAATGAGGGAGAAAGATAATTAGATAGAATGGAGGAGGGGAAGCAGCATCCGACCCCATTGTTTTGACAGGCCGAGGGGGAAAGAGTAATGAGCTAATATGTCACTTTGACAGCTGCGGACTCCTTGTAATTTACACTATGGACAAGGAGGAGAAGGAGTAGGGGTAAGAGGAGGAAGAGGAGGAGGAGGAAGAGGAGGAGGAGGAAGAGGAGGAGAAGGAAGAGGAAGAGTAGGAGGAAGAGGAATAAGAGGAAGAGGAGGAGGAAGAGGAATAGTACGAGGAAGATTAGGGGGAAGAGGAGGAAGAGGAAGAAGAGGAGGAGGAGGAAGAGTAGGAGGAAGAGGAGGAAGAAGAGGAGGAGGAGGAAGAGGAGGAGGAAGAGGAAGAGTAGGAGGAAGAGGAAGAGGAGGAAGAGGAAGAGTATGAGGAAGAGTAGGGGGAAGAGGAGGAAGAGGAAGAAGAGGAGGAGGAGGGTGGAACACTAGTACACTGGTACTGGTACACTAACATTTCTGTCTGTCTATTTGTCTGTCTGTCAAGCTCCCTGTCTATCTGTCTATCCGTCTAGCTCTCTGTCTCAGAGAGCCACAAGACTGTGTCATCACTTTTACTCACATGTTCAAGCAGAGTATAGCACTTTGTCTGGATTTCTTGGGTTATCCTAGGTAATTTATACTATGTATACTTGTATTTATGTGTACCTGTGAGACAGAGATAGATAGACAGATAGAAAGAGAGAGACAGATTGAAAGAGATAGAATGAGGGAGAAAGATAAAACACCATTGTGTATGACACCATGTTTCAGAGTTCCACAAGCTGCAGAACTAATAGGAATATGTTCAGTGACTGTATATTGGTATATATATTATAGAACAATAATAATAAACAATGTTTTGTATTGTTTGTTTTTGTAAACAAGTTTTGTAAACAATATATTGATAATTATGTTTGTGTGCTTATTGTGTTGTATACAACGAGTGTATATATGTACATTGCACCTTACTTTGGTCTCACACGCCACATAAGTTATGTGAAAAAATAAAATAGTGAAAAAAACAACAAACCTTCAAATACAAGTAAACTAAAGTTTACCGGGTGAGCGGCAGTCGCCGCTGTTGCCATACGCGGCTCATTTTCTGCAAACTTCATGCATCCATATCTCCGTAAGTATTGATGGTAAATTTTTTTTGTTTATCCTATAATGTTTAGAAAAAAAAACTCTATTTTTTCATAAGAAAAAATAATTTTTTTTTTTTTTTGAAATTTGGCCGACCCTGAGAACGAGTTTCGGAGAGGGCCTGTCGACCCTCAAAGGGTTAACAGTGTAGCAAGTAAGTTAAGCGAGTAATTGACAGAAAAAGGACAGCACGAAATTGACTCCTCCAGTGTTGTTGGAGGTATATAGGGCTACTGACTAACACCACCGCCTCTGCTGCCGTCTTCACCACCACTATGTAAGGTTTATCTTCCAATGGCCCTTATACACCCAACAAACAAACAGCAACATTCATCACATACGTAATGCCATATTTTGTTCATTCTAGAGTATATATCATATTTCTGTGTTATCAATATTGTTTATTATGTCATATTAGATGAATTGTGCTAGATAAATAAGCCATAGAGTTGATATTAGTGTCATATTGAAGGTTTATCTTGTCCTGTCTCCCAACATACTTCCCTGCCGCCACAACAGTTCCTAATATACACCAGAAACACACCTCTCTGGAACATTTTTTGAGTGACAGGGGTCCAGTGACTCTCAGACTGGTCCTAGTGGCATTAAAAGCAAAGAAGTAACCCCAGAAAAGGACTTGGTACCTGAAGTCTTTATGGAAGGGGATTCCCCTTCCTAACAGTAATTTCTACATCCTCTCCCCTCTGCCCGTCTTCAATACACTAAGAAGAGTCTTCAATAAGGGTAAGTGTCATGTTATTATTGTTTTATTCTTCATGTCTCATTGTTTTCTGTGTGGGTAAATGTATATTTCATGTAAAAAAAAAAATATTTTTTTCTAATACTCTTGGGTATCTGGAACGGATTACTTGGATTTACATTATTTCTTATGGGGAAAATGAATTTGGAAATCATCAAATTCGGCTTTAGTCACTCTCTGGAACAGATAGGGCACTTTAAATGTTGTAGTATATTATGTGTGGGTGGGTTGGCCAAGAGGGCTACCATACCTACCACACCTGACTTCTTACTATCAGTACTACTCACTTCTCACCCTACATTAAGACTACAAATATTTTGAGGTAAGTAATGAGTGTACTGTGTGTGTATTTTACTTTTTCTTGTTTTTTAATGTCTAGTTCTATTGCTAACTTAATATATGTTAGTGTAAACTTGTCTGGCATTTATATGCATTTATAAGTGGGAAAAATGGCGTTCTGCTTTCTGTCTATGTCCACTTTCTGGCGGAAACTGGAACCTGCCTTATAAGTGGGGCTCTACAGTACTTTTAATGCAAGGGTAGAGTTTCCACATTCATTCAAATTCAAATTTTTATTTCTTTTTATGTGGTACATAGATAATGTAGCTTACATGTAATAAATCATTTTTAGGCATAAAGTAAAATCACTAGTAAGATATTAATTTCAGGCAGACTAATCATAATGGTTCTTAAGAATTAGACAATGAAAAGTTTCAGAGGAGGATTTATGTTGGAATTTTATGTCCCATACGTATGGTAAGCACAGTAGTATGAATGCATATTTTGTATATTAGAGAAGTTCAAGCTTTTGAAGAGTGGGAATGTGTGTTGTCTGGCACTGCAATGCTGATAGTCCACATCAGCTTCTTTTGGGTTATTAATGGATTTAAGCAATTTGGTGTAGTAGATCCCCAGTCTCAAATACCATAGGTGATGTAAGGTAGAGTTACACACTTGTTCGACAAGGGTAGGGTTACATACTAGTTTTACAAGGGTAGGGTTACACACTTGTTGTACAAGGGTAAGGTTACACACTTGTTCTACAAGGGTAGGGTTACACACTTGTTCTACAAGGGTAGGGTTACACACTTGTTCTACAAGGGTAGGGTTACACACTTGTTTTACAAGGGTAGGGTTACACACTTGTTTTACAAGGGCAGGGTTACACACTTGTTTTACAAGGGTAGGGTTACACACTTGTTCTACAAGGGTAAGGTTACACACTTGTTCTACAAAGGTAGGGTTATACACTAGTTCTACAAGAGTAGGGTTACACACCTGTTCTATGAGGGTAGGATTGCACACCTGTTCCATGAGGATAGGGATACACGCTTGTTCTCACGAGAAGTAAATTTTAATTTTTTTTTTTTATTTTTTTTTTTTTATTATCACACTGGCCGATTCCCACCAAGGCAGGGTGGCCCAAAAAAGAAAAACTTTCACCATCATTCACTCCATCACTGTCTTGCCAGAAGGGTGCTTTACACTACAGTTTTTAAACTGCAACATTAACACCCCTCCTTCAGAGTGCAGGCACTGTACTTCCCATCTCCAGGACTCAAGTCCGGCCTGCCGGTTTCCCTGAATCCCTTCATAAATGTTACTTTGCTCACACTCCAACAGCACGTCAAGTATTAAAAACCATTTGTCTCCATTCACTCCTATCAAACACGCTCACGCATGCCTGCTGGAAGTCCAAGCCCCTCGCACACAAAACCTCCTTTACCCCCTCCCTCCAACCCTTCCTAGGCCGACCCCTACCCCGCCTTCCTTCCACTACAGACTGATACACTCTTGAAGTTATTCTGTTTCGCTCCATTCTCTCTACATGTCCGAACCACCTCAACAACCCTTCCTCAGCCCTCTGGACAACAGTTTTGGTAATCCCGCACCTCCTCCTAACTTCCAAACTACGAATTCTCTGCATTATATTCACACCACACATTGCCCTCAGACATGACATCTCCACTGCCTCCAGCCTTCTCCTCACTGCAACATTCATCACCCATGCTTCACACCCATATAAGAGCGTTGGTAAAACTATACTCTCATACATTCCCCTCTTTGCCTCCAAGGACAAAGTTCTCTGTCTCCACAGACTCCTAAGTGCACCACTCACTCTTTTTCCCTCATCAATTCTATGATTCACCTCATCTTTCATAGACCCATCCGCTGACACGTCCACTCCCAAATATCTGAATACGTTCACCTCCTCCATACTCTCTCCCTCCAATCTGATATTCAATCTTTCATCACCTAATCTTTTTGTTATCCTCATAACCTTACTCTTTCCTGTATTCACCTTTAATTTTCTTCTTTTGCACACCCTACCAAATTCATCCACCAATCTCTGCAGCTTCTCTTCAGAATCTCCCAAGAGCACAGTGTCATCAGCAAAGAGCAGCTGTGACAACTCCCACCCTGTGTGTGATTCTTTATCTTTTAACTCCACGCCTCTTGCCAAGACCCTCGCATTTACTTCTCTTACAACCCCATCTATAAATATATTAAACAACCACGGTGACATCACACATCCTTGTCTAAGGCCTACTTTTACTGGGAAAAAATTTCCCTCTTTTCTACATACTCTAACTTGAGCCTCACTATCCTCGTAAAAACTCTTCACTGCTTTCAGTAACCTACCTCCTACACCATACACTTGCAACATCTGCCACATTGCCCCCCTATCCACCCTGTCATACGCCTTTTCCAAATCCATAAATGCCACAAAGACCTCTTTAGTCTTATCTAAATACTGTTCACTTATATGTTTCACTGTAAACACCTGGTCCACACACCCCCTACCTTTCCTAAAGCCTCCTTGTTCATCTGCTATCCTATTCTCCGTCTTACTCTTAATTCTTTCAATTATAACTCTACCATACACTTTACCAGGTACACTCAACAGACTTATCCCCCTATAATTTTTGCACTCTCTTTTATCCCCTTTGCCTTTATACAAAGGAACTATGCATGCTCTCTGCCAATCCCTAGGTACCTTACCCTCTTCCATACATTTATTAAATAATTGCACCAACCACTCCAAAACTATATCCCCACCTGCTTTTAACATTTCTATCTTTATCCCATCAATCCCGGCTGCCTTACCCCCTTTCATTTTACCTACTGCCTCACGAACTTCCCCCACACTCACAACTGGCTCTTCCTCACTCCTACAAGATGTTATTCCTCCTTGCCCTATACACGAAATCACAGCTTCCCTATCTTCATCAACATTTAACAATTCCTCAAAATATTCCCTCCATCTTCCCAATACCTCTAACTCTCCATTTAATAACTCTCCTCTCCTATTTTTAACTGACAAATCCATTTGTTCTCTAGGCTTCCTTAACTTGTTAATCTCACTCCAAAACTTTTTCTTATTTTCAACAAAATTTGTTGATAACAGCTCACCCACTCTCTCATTTGCTCTCTTTTTACATTGCTTCACCACTCTCTTAACCTCTCTCTTTTTCTCCATATACTCTTCCCTCCTTGCATCACTTCTACTTTGTAAAAACTTCTCATATGCTAACTTTTTCTCCCTTACTACTCTCTTTACATCATCATTCCACCAATCGCTCCTCTTCCCTCCTGCACCCACTTTCCTGTAACCACAAACTTCTGCTGAACACTCTAACACTACATTTTTAAACCTACCCCATTCCTCTTCGACCCCATTGCCTATGCTCTCATTAGCCCATCTATCCTCCAATAGCTGTTTATATCTTACCCTAACTGCCTCCTCTTTTAGTTTATAAACCTTCACCTCTCTCTTCCCTGATGCTTCTATTCTCCTTGTATCCCATCTACCTTTTACTCTCAGTGTAGCTACAACTAGAAAGTGATCTGATATATCTGTGGCCCCTCGATAAACATGTACATCCTGAAGTCTACTCAACAGTCTTTTATCTACTAATACATAATCCAACAAACTACTGTCATTTCGCCCTACATCATATCGTGTATACTTATTTATCCTCTTTTTCTTAAAATATGTATTACCTATAACTAAACCCCTTTCTATACAAAGTTCAATCAAAGGGCTCCCATTATCATTTACACCTGGCACCCCAAACTTACCTACCACACCCTCTCTAAAAGTTTCTCCTACTTTAGCATTCAGGTCCCCTACCACAATTACTCTCTCACTTGGTTCAAAGGCTCCTATACATTCACTTAACATCTCCCAAAAATCTCTCTCTCTCCTCTGCATTCCTCTCTTCTCCAGGTGCATACACGCTTATTATGACCCACTTCTCGCATCCAACCTTTACTTTAATCCACATAATTCTCGAATTTACACATTCATATTCTCTTTTCTCCTTCCATAACTGATCATTTAACATTACTGCTACCCCTTCCTTTGCTCTAACTCTCTCAGATACTCCAGATTTAATCCCATTTATTTCCCCCCACTGAAACTCTCCTACCCCCTTCAGCTTTGTTTCGCTTAGAGCCAGGACATCCAACTTCTTTTCATTCATAACATCAGCAATCATCTGTTTCTTGTCATCCGCACTACATCCACGCACATTTAAACAACCCAGTTTTATAAAGTTTTTCTTCTTCTCTTTTTTAGTAAATGTATACAGGAGAAGGGGTTACTAGCCCATTGCTCCCGGCATTTTAGTCGCCTCATACGACACGCATGGCTTATGGAGGAAAGATTCTTTTCCACTTCCCCATGGACAATAGAAGAAATAAAAAAGAACAAGAGCTATTTAGAATAAGGAGAAAAACCTAGATGTATGTATATATATATATGCATGTGCGTGTCTGTGAAGTGTGACCAAAGTGTAAGTAGGAGTAGCAAGATATCCCTGTTATCTAGCGTGTTTATGAGACAGAAAAAGAAAACCAGCAATCCTACCATCATGCAAAACAGTTACAGGTTTTTGTTTCACAGTGTAAGTTTATTCAGGTATACACAAATACAGTTACAAAGATTATCATACATAGCAGCATATGTGTAGAGAACCTGGGATAAACCAGAAAAGTCAGACAAAGTGACTTTTTTCCATTGGATCCTTTTAATAATAAATTATTATACTAGAAAGGAGATAATATCTTATTATTATACTATAAAGGAGGAATACTAGGAATAATGTAAAATGAGTTACAGTAGGACCCCACTTATACGGCAGGTTAGGTTCCAGGCTACTTTTGTAAAGCAAAACGCCCTTTTTTTCACTTATAAATGTATATAAATGCAAGATGACAAGTTTACACTAACATAAATTAAGTTAGCAATAGAACTTAGGCATTAAAAAACTATAAAAAGTAAAATTCACACACAGTACACTCATTATTTACCTCAAAATATTTATAGTCTTAATGTAGGGCAAAAGGTGAGTGGCATTTACTATAAGAAGTTCGGTGTGGTAACCCTTCTGGCCACCCCCACCCACACATAATATACTACGACGATGCTTAAATAGAGTGATAAAATGCATATACAGTACACTCTTTACTTAAAAATATTTCTGGTCTTAGTGTAGGGTGAAAGGTGAAAAGTATTTATTTGTAGAAAGTAGTGTGGTAGGCTTGGTGGTGGCCTGGTGGCTAAAGCTCCCGCTTCACACATGGAGGGCCCGGGTTCGATTCCCGACAGGTGGAAACATTTTGACACGTTTCCTTACACCTGTTGTCCTGTTCACCTAGCAGCAAATAGGTACCTGGGTGTTAGTCTACTGGTGTGGGTTGCATCCTGAGGGACAAGATTGAGGACCCCAATGGAAATAAGTTACAGTCCTCAATGACGCACTGATTTTCTTGGGTTATCCTAGGTGGCTAACCCTCCAGGGTTAAAAATCCAAACAAAATCTTATCTTATCTAGGTAGGGTAGTGTAGGGAAGCCAGCCCTGGCCATCCCACCCACTATGTAAACAAACAGACAATGCATCTGGTTGTGGTTCATAAACATTCGTACAAACACCTTACATTGTGTACAAGTTGTCTCCACACTGGTACAGTAGAATAAATAAAGACCAACACCTCCATTCTCATGTAATTTTTAGAAGGAATTATCCTCTGACAAATTATTATAGGCCAATATCCAACTTACACCCTCTCTCAAAAATCTTCGAAAAATTAATTCATAAACGAATCTACTCCTACCTTATCTCCCAAAACATACTCAACCCCTGCCAATTTGGATTCAGGCCAAATAAAAATACTAATGATGCTATTATACACATGCTAGAACATATATACACTGCAATAGAGAAAAAAGAAGTCCCACTGGGGATCTTCATTGACTTACGTAAAGCTTTTGATACAGTTAACCATGACTTGCTCCACGTAAAATTGTCACACTATGGTATAAGAGGGCACTCCCTCAACTACCTCAAGTCATACCTCAGCAACAGAAGCCAATATGTGTATGCAAATGGGGCAAACTCTTCTGCACAACCAATTACAGTTGGTCTCCCACAGGGAAGTGTCCTTGGCCCTCTTCTCTTTCTCCTATACATAAATGACCTACCAAATGCTTCGCAATTACTCAAACCCACACTATTTGCAGATGACACTACATACGTCTTCTCCCACCCGAGCCCAGTCACGCTAGCCAATACTGTAAATACCGAATTACAGAAAATATCTGCCTGGATGAGGACTAACAAACTTACACTAAACATTGACAAAACCTACTTCATTCAGTTTGGTAACAGAGCTACAGATGTCCCTCTTAACATAATGATAAACGGATCACCTATCACAAAGCTAACAGAGGGAAAATTCTTAGGAATCCACCTTGATAATAGACTCAAATTTCATACACATATACAACAAATTTCTAAGAAAATTTCCAAGACTGTAGGCATACTATCGAAGATACGGTACTATGCTCCACAGTCAGCCCTCCTGGCCCTATATCACTCTCTTATTTACCCCTATCTCACCTATGGAATTTGTGCATGGGGCTCAACAACAAGTAACCATCTCAGACCACTAATTACCCAACAAAAGGCTGCAGTTAGAATGATAACAAATTCTCACTATAGGCAGCACACTCCACCAATATTCAATACACTAAACCTACTCACCATACAAAACATCCATACTTATTACTGCACCTATTACATACATAGAACACTTAACTCTGATATTAACCCTCCCCTCAAACATCTCCTTGCCAACCTCAACAGAACACATGACCATAACACAAGGCACAGATCACTCTTTGATGTTCCTCGTGTCCATCTCACACTATGCAAAAACTCAATGCACATAAAAGGCCCTAAAATCTGGAATTCATTACCTGTAAATATAAAAGAAACACTACCTGTTTATAAATTCAAGTCTCTTCTCAAAGATCACTTACTCACCCAAAACCAAATAAATACTGAATAACTGAACATTATAAATTGTATATCTTAAATGTTTCTCACAATTATATCACATAAATGTTAAACCTAAAATCCAATCTAACTTTATTATTTTTTAAATACACTACCTAACAGAATACTCCATTCTACTGAATGTACAACAATGCATACAACCATATGACCTGTCTTTGTAATACTCACTTGTGCTTTATAGTAATCTGTTTACATTAAAGTTTTATCACTGATTTCATCATTGCTTAGTTAATCTTAAGTTAATTTTAAGCCAGCCCGTAATGCTATGCATAGTATAAGTGGCTTTGGCATGCTGCTCTTATCTGTATTTTTTGTACCTCTGTATGTGTGCTCAAATTTTTAAATAAATAAATAAATAAATTATTACAAATTATTATTACAATTTATTATTACAAATTATTATTGCAAGTTATTATTATTATAATCATAATGAAAAAGAAGCACTAAACCCACAAGGGTCGTGAATTGCTATATATAGAGTGAAGGCATACAAAAGGAATATTTATCTACGGTTATCCTCAGTGTTTTACTAGAGAAAACGTAATTCTTCTGACACTCCTACAGAGCCGCTTTGTAAACAAATCTCATATTTATGTCAATTTTTATTCTGTAGGTGTATATATAATGTTTATATGCTATGTAACGTGTTTCTTATATAATTTTGAAGAAAATATCATAAATGGATTAATGAAAATGTCTTTATTAATATGCCCAAGAGAGATTATTACTTTATAATATTACTATGGCATCATGAGTAGAGAGACTCTTAGTGATTTTAATGTGTACCTACATGCCAGCACAGTGTGTAAGTATATTTAGGTACAGGTACACATAAGCATAATTATCAGAGTAGATATAAAATATGCAATAACTTTAAAACACTTGAAATTTTGGAAAGTTTCCAGACATTAACCCTTTCAGGGTCCAAGGCCCAAATCTGGAGTCACGCACCAGTGTCCAAGAATTTAAAAAAAAAAAATTTGTTATTTTTTCTTATGAAATCGTAGAGAATCTTTTTGTGAAGGTAATAAAACAAAAAGTACAAAATTTGGTGGAAAATTGACGAAATTATGCTCTCGCGAATTTTGATGTGTCAGCAATATTTATGAATCGGCGATTTTGCCGACTTTGACTCCCATTTTAGGCCAATTACATTATTCCAATCAACCAAATTCTTAGCTATTTCACTAGTATTACTTATATTCTATCGATTGAGCACAAGAAATCGCCAAGTCAACTGTTTCAACTACAAAATAAAGTGATCGGAAATTGTTAATTTGGCCAATTTAACACAAAGTTCAAAATATTCCAATTTCAAAATAGGGTCCAGAATAAACAATGTAGGCATTCCTGGCACTAAACTAACATTTCCTCTGTTCATTAGTTATGTTTTGAGGCTTTACAAATAAATTCCATTTTGATTTTTTATTCACATAATGAATTTTTATTCACACCAAACAATAGAAGATTTACTGTTATGCAATACTGTAATAATTGTATAATATCATCACCATATTTGTGAATGTATATTAGACCCACCAGCTGACGTGTATTAGACGTGTGAGGTCGTTTGTTTACTCTTGAATATCGGCAAAAATTTAACATTTCCGCTACTTTGAGCTCAGTTTCAAGCCATTTCCAGTGCTAAAACCAATCAAAATCATCTCTATTTCTGTAATATGTCTTCCATTCTATCAAATGAGACCAAGAAATCGCAAATACAACTATAAAAAACATACGAAAAAACACTGCAAAGTTGCTGTTTTAATCGAAAAATCATGATTTCAGTTTTTTTCTCTCATTATACACAGTGTGCTGCAGGATCTGTTTTATGTGGTGCACACATACCACATAGATGTATTCTCTCATATCTAGGCCCAAATGTACCACTCACAGTTTATCAGAGTGAGCTGAGCTCATGGCGTAGATCTACGGTTTGGACACTCACCGTAAAGCCGTAGATCTATGGGACAGACCCTGAAAGGGTTAATAGATGTGCTCACAAAGAATGTAAACAAACCAGGTGGGCCACACCATATTTGAAAGACCACTTGCTGTATAGCAAATTTTGGTCATAATTTGAAATCGCCATATTAGCGGAACGCTGTAAGGCAAAATGCCGTAAAGTGGGGCCCTACTGTATTTATATTTACATGTGTGTTAGCTAAAAAATAAAAAATAAAAAATCATTCTCCTCTCTTTCTGTCACTACATTCATTAGGCACCTTTTGGCTTTCTTCTTGATCTGGTTCATGCTATGACTGGCTTTAATATGAACAGTAGTTTTGTGTGTAACACAGACCAAGTAGCATTTGTTGGGGATGTAGTAAATAATCTTGAAGGTTGATGAAGGAGATTGTTTCTGTTTTATAAACTAAATAAAGTACTACTGTAATACTTAAACATAGTAGAATTGCAACATACATTTATGGGTACTGAAGTTTTGAAGTCAAGGTAGCAGTGCATAAGCATTTGCAATAAAGTTAATTGATTACTCTGATTCTTATCATGAAGTATTACCCAACTCCTCCTATGAAGTAAGTTATACAAGTCACAAGTGCTGTGCTACAACTCTGGCTGTGAAGTTTGATTTCAGTGATGTACTGTATCTTCCATAATCATCCATTGCTTACTTATATGATCTTAATGTTTTCTTACCATATCATGACCTCTCAGGTCTGTGGCAGTGGGAGAGGAGCTGTTAGTGACCATGTATAGTTCACTGCTGAAGGATCCACGTGGGCGCACCATCAGAATCTTCAGGAAGTCAGAGTCAGGGAAGATGGAGATTGCTGCCTTTTTCTCTCTGGGTGGAGACTCGCCTGACTGGATATATAGTTACAGGTGACTAAGATGCATATTACAGATGTACTTAAGACATTTTTTGTCACAGTGTTAAACATGAAAAATCATACAGCGACTAAGAGCTAGTCAGGTTTGATCTGAGGCAAGGTAGAGTTCTTATAATTCTTCAGATTAAGAGTCCTTCATTAGTATCAAGGCATTCCTCCCCTTGAAGGGGCTTTATTATAAAATTCATGTGAACTAAGTGTGGGCAGTAGCTAAGATAACCTGACAGTGAGAGCAAACTTGATATTTGTAGTAGGTAACATAATTGATAGTATAGTAATACTTAAAAAAATTAAGATAGCTTTTAACCCTTTAACTGTCATGGTGTTGATCTCTACATCTTTGCTAGCACTCTGAATAGTATTTTGAAAAGAAAAAAAATATTAAAAGGGTAATTTTCTGTGTATACTAAGACAATATTTTTTTTAAGGTCAGTAGTTTTTGAGATATAAGGTCGTGAAGTTGGCACCAGATGCTCACGTGATGGCAACATGGAGTACTGTCGCTTACAGAAATGTTGCCGATATAACATTTTTTCTTGTTTTTTAATCTACATATTTTTTTATGTTCTGATAATTACAAATTATAGTAGATTTTGTGATTTTATAGTTAATCTTTGCACTGACATAAGTATTAGGTATGGAAAAAGTAATCAGTCACTGACAGGTGAACATGTTCAGTCACATACTACAGGTTGGCCATCACTAATCTGCAATCAGTAATCCGGCACTAATTTCGGTTAACATAACTTAAATTTCCGGCATTGCCACACCAACCTGTCGCTACTGTTTGGTGGCGCTACTTGCTGCACGAGTCATTCCAATTTCTTTTTCTCCATTTATTGTTATAACCTGCTTACTTTTAGCTCTAGCCATGGTTCCAACAAATAAAGAAAATGCTTCTCATTATGTAAAGCACATACACCATACATTGTCCATAAAAGATGAGGTGGCTTTGAAGCCACTGTCAGTCGCCATGAGCTCAGCTCACTCAGATAAGCTATGACTGGTAAATTTGGGCCAGCGTATGAGAGAATAAGTCTGTGTCGTAAGCGTGCACTGTATAAAAAAAAATCCTACAGCACACATTACATAATGAGAAAAAACTGTGACCGTGTTTATGGTGTAAACCTGACTTTGCAGTGTATTTTCATATGGTTTGTATGATTGTATTCTCCTTTTTTGGCATCATTTGATAGAATAGAAGATATTTTACAGAAATAGATAGAATTTTGATTGGTTTCACACCGGAAAGTACCTTAACCCCTTCAGGGTCCAAGGCCAAAATCTGAAGTGGTGCCCCAGTGTCCAAGAATTTTCCAAAAAAAAATTTGTTATTTTTTCTTATGAAATGGTAGAGAATCTTTTTTTTTTTTTTTTTCTCAACAAGTCAGCCGTCTCCCACCGAGGCAGGGTGACCCAAAAAAGAAAGAAAATCCCCAAAAAGAAAATACTTTCATCATCATTCAACACTTTCACCACACTCACACATTATCACTGTTTTTGCAGAGGTGCTCGGTGACCTGGTGGGTGGCCCGGTGGCCTGGTGGCTAAAGCTCCCGCTTCACACACGGAGGGCCCGGGTTCGATTCCCGGGGGGTGGAAACATTTCGACACGTTTCCTTACACCTATTGTCCTGTTCACCTAGCAGCAAATAGGTACCTGGGTGTTAGTCGACTGGTGTGGGTCGTATCCTGGGGGACAAGATTGAGGACCCCAATGGAAATAAGTTAGACAGTCCTCGATGACGCACTGACTTTCTTGGGTTATCCTGGGTGGCTAACCCTCCGGGGTTAAAAATCCGAACGAAATCTTATCTTATCTTAAATCTTACAGCAGTTTAGAAGCATATACGTATAAAGATACACAACATATCCCTCCAAACTGCCAATATCCCAAACCCCTCCTTTAAAGTGCAGGCATTGTACTTCCCATTTCCAGGACTCAAGTCCGACTATATGAAAATAACCGGTTTCCCTGAATCCCTTCACTAAATATTACCCTACTCACACTCCAACAGATCGTCAGGTCCCAAGTATCATTCGTCTCCATTCACTCCTATCTAACACGCTCATGCACGCTTGCTGGAAGTCCAAGCCCCTCGCCCACAAAACCTCCTTTACCCACTCTTTCCAACCCTTTCGAGGATGACCCCTACCCCTCCTTCCTTCCCCTATAGATTCATATGCTTTCCATGTCATTCTACTTTGATCCATTCTCTCTAAATGACCAAACCACCTCAACAACCACTCTTCTGCCCTCTGACTAATGCTTTTATTAACTCCACACCTTCTCCTAATTTCCACACTCCGAATTTTCTGCATAATATTTACACCACACATTGCCCTTAGACAGGACATCTCCACTGCCTCCAACCATCTCCTCGCTGCTGCATTTACCACCCAAGCTTCACATCCATATAAGAGTGTTGGTACTACTGTACTTTCATACATTCCCTTCTTTGCCTCCATAGATAACGTTTTTTGACTCCACGTATACCTCAACGCACCACTCACCTTTTTTCCCTCATCAATTCTATGATTAACCTCATCCTTCATAAATCCATCCGCCGACACGTCAACTCCCAAGTATCTGAAAACGTTCACTTCTTCCATACTCCTCCTCCCCAATTTGATATCCAATTTTTCTTTATCTAAATCATTTGATACCCTCATCACCTTACTCTTTTCTATGTTCACTTTCAACTTTCTACCTTTACACATATTCTCAAACTCATCCACTAACCTTTGCAATTTTTCTTTAGAATCTCCCATAAGCACAGTATCATCAACAAAAAGTAACTGTGTCAATTCCCATTTTGAATTTGATTCCCCATAATTTAACCCCACCCCTCTCCCGAACACCCTAGCATTTACTTCTTTTACAACCCCATCTATAAATATATTAAACAACCATGGTGACATTACACATCCCTGTCTAAGACCTACTTTTACCGGGAAGTATTTTCCCTCTCTTCTACACACCCTAACCTGAGCCTCACTATCCTCATAAAAACTCTTAACAGCATTTAGTAACTTACCACCTATTCCATATACTTGCAACATCTGTCACATTGCTCCTCTATCCACTCTATCATATGCCTTTTCTAAATCCATAAATGCAATAAAAACTTCCCTACCTTTATCTAAATACTTTATCTAAATCTTTTTGTGAAGGTAATAAAACAAAAAGTACGAAATTTGATGGAAAATTGACGAAATTATGCTCTCACGAATTTTGATGTGTCAGCGATATTTACGAATCGGCTATTTTGGCGACTTTGACTCCCATTTTAGGCCAATTACATCATTCCAGTCGACCAAATTCTTAGCTATTTCACTAGTATTACTTCTATTCTATCGATTGAGCACAAGAAATCGCCAAGTCAACTGTTTCAACTACAAAATAAAGTGATCGGAAATTGGTAATTTGGCCAATTTAACACAAAGTTCAAAATACTCCAATTTCAAAATAGCGTCCAGAATAAACAATGTAGGCATTCTTGGCACTAAACTAACATTTCCTCTGTTCATTAGTTATGTTTTGAGGCTTTACAAATAAATCGCATTTTGATTTTTTATTCACATAATGAATTATTATTCACACCAAAAAATAGAAGATTTACTGTTATGCAATATTGTAATAATTGTATAAATAATATCACCACATTTGTGAATGTATATTAGACCCACCAGCTGGCGTGTATTCGACGTGTGAGGTCGTTTGTTTACTCTTGAACATCGGCAAGAATTTAACATTTCCGCTACTTTGAGCTCGGTTTCAAGCCATTTCCAGTGCTAAAACCAATCAAAATCATCTCTATTTCTGTAATATGTCTTCCATTCTATCAAATGAGACCAAGAAATTGCAAATACACCTATAAAAAACTTACAAAAAAACACTGCAAAGTTGCTGTTTTAATCGAAAATCTTTGTTTCAGTTTTTTTTCTCTCATTATACACAGTGTGCTGCAGGATTTGTTTTATGTGGTGCACACATACCACATAGATGAATTCTGTCATATATAGGCCCAAGTGTACCACTCACAGTTTATCAGAGTGAGCTGAGCTCATGAAGTAGATCTACGGTTTGGACCCTGAACGTAAAGCCATATATCTATGGAACGGACCCTGAAAGGGTTAAAATTGGGCTCAGATTAGCAGAACTGTTCGATTTTTACCGATGTTCAAGAGTAAACAAACAAAGTTACCTCCCAATACGTGTTCAACTGACCAGTCTAATACACAGCCACAAATGGGTTGACATTATTTATACAATTATTACAATAATGCAGTAGTCTGCATAACAATAAATCTTCTATTTTTTGTGCGAATAAAAATTCAAAATGGAAATCAAGTGTAAAATAAGAGGGGTCTGGAGACTGTCGCAAGCCCCTTTCTGAAACTGTCATTCTGTGTCACAAAATATTCGAAAAAAAAAAATATTTTTTTCTTATGAAAATGTTAAGATTATTTTTCTGAGTGTTTTAGTCCCAAAAAGACAAAAATTTTCCGTCAGTACTTACCGAGATATAGAGGAGTGAAGTCTGCAGAAAATGAGCCGCGTATGGCAACAGCGGCGACTGCTGCTCACCCGGTAAACTTTGGTTTACTTGTATTTGAAGGTTTGTTGTTTTTTCACTATTTTATTTTTTCACATAACTTACGTGGCCTGTGAGACCAAAGTAAGGTGCAACGTACATATATACACTCGTTGTATATATGTACATTGCAATATATTGTTTACAAAACTTGTTTACAAAAACAAACAATACAAAAAATTTTTTATTACCATTGTTCTATAATATATATACCAATGGACAGTCACCGAACATATTCCTAGAAGTTCTGCAGCTTGTGGAACTTTTTGAAACATGTTTTCATACACAATGGTGCTTTATACTCCTCACACATAAAACCAGTGTGTGTGCATTTTTGTGGATTTTTTTTTTATGTGCAAAGACAAAACACCTTGTCTGAGCAGTTTTCTTCAAAGTATTAGCAGGCAGTTGTGTTATGTAGTTATCCTAGGTAAATGGTCGTGTGTCATCATTCCTTCCTTCCTGCATTCGTTTCCAACCTTCCTACCTTCCTGCATTCCTTTCCTACCTTCCTGCATTCCTTTCCTACCTTCTGTCCTACCTTCCTGCATTCCTTTCCTACCTTCCTGTATTCCTTTCCTACCTTCCTGCAATCCTTTCCTACCTACCTTCCTACCTTCCTGCATTCCTTTCCTACCTTCCTTCCTACATTCCTTCGTCTTTCCTTACTTTTTTCCTTCCTTTCATCTCGTCTTTCCTTCATTCCTGCCTTCCATTCTTCCTTCCTTCTGGTTTTTATAATATATATACACATATATAGTCACTAGATACGTTCATATAACTGCTATTATCTTTATTCAGCAAGCTTTTCTTGTGTGGGAGTGTGTGGCTTATAATTGTTTTGAGTCAGGAGTCGGCAGCTGTCAAAATGACATATTGTCTCATTACTCACTCCCCCTACCGCCTGTCAAAACAGTGGGGTGGGATGCTGCTTCCCCTCCATTCTATCTAATTATCTTTCTCTCTCATTCTATCTCTTTCAATCTGTCTCTCTTTCTATCTGTCTGTTTATCTCTGTCTCACAGGTACACATAAATACAAGTATACATAGTGTAAATTACCTAGGATAACCCAAAAAATCCAGACAAAGTGCTATACTCTGCTTGAAGATGTGAGTAAACGTGATGATGACGTAGTCTTGTGGTTCTCTCTAAGACAGAGAGCTAGACGGATAGACAGGGAGCTTGGCAGACAGACAAATAGACAGACAGAAATGTTTGTGTACCAGCAAAAACAAAGGGAGGGCGATGGTCATCTAATCTTTTCTTATCAGCTGCACCCTCCCCCACCCTTGTTTACACTCATCAAACCAGCTCTTATCAGATGTTATCTCCCCTTATCTTGTCAATGTCATGGGGTGGACTTTTTTTTTTCTTGCTTCAAGGGAACAATGTTATTTCTTCTTCTTCTTCTTCTTCAACCTCCTCCTCCTCCTCCTCCTCCTCCTCCTCCTCCTCCTCCTCCTCCTCCTCCTCCTCCTTCTCCTCCTCCTCCTCCTCCTCCTCCTCCTCCTCCTCCTCCTCCTCCTCCTCCTCCTCCTCCTCCTCCTCCTCCTCCTCCTCCTCCTCCTCCTCCTCCTCCTCCTCCTCCTCCTCCTCCTCCTCCTCCTCCTCCTCCTCCTCCTCCTCCTCCTCCTCCTCCTCCTCCTCCTCCTCCTCCTCCTCCTCCTCCTCCTCCTCCTCCTCCTCCTCCTCCTCCTCCTCCTCCTCCTCCTCCTCCTCCTCCTCCTCCTCCTCCTCCTCCTCCTCCTCCTCCTCCTCCTCCTCCTCCTCCTCCTCCTCCTCCTCCTCCTCCTCCTCCTCCTCCTCCTCCCCCTCCTCCTCCCTCCTTCCTCCTTCCTCCTTCCTCCTTCCTCCATCATCATTGCTTTTGGTCTCAAACTCCTCGAAATCATGAAATTGATCTTCACTGACACTTCCTTCTGCGTTAGAGCATCACTTGGGAAGAGAAGAGTCCCAGATTTGCTGGGGAGTCACATATTTCTTACCGATAAGCATGCTGAAAAAGGACTGAAATGGCATTCCCACAATGCACCACTTGCTCCCTGATTTTTTTTATATGGTGCACACTAACCATGGAGACCCATTCTCTCACATGTGGGCCTATCAGCTTTCTCCTGCTTGATTTGAAGCCGCTAGAATTTATGCGTATAAAAACGTCAGAAACAGTGGCATGTAAGACGTATTTATACAGTGTAAACAGTCAAAGGGTTAAATTTGGGCCTACATATAAGAGAATAGGTCTGTGTGGTAAGTGTACACTACAGTAGACTGTCATTTAACATGGTAGTTACGTTTCTGAAAATGCTGTGTTAGGTAAAATTGTGTTAGATGAACTGAAGAACTTGTGGGAAAAATAGGGTTATGTTTCTGAGAGCCCAAAAAGCCAGACAACTTTTTTATAGACCTGGAGTTTACCTGGAGAGGGTTTTGGGGGTCAACGCCCCCACGGCCCAGTCTGAGACAAGGCCTCATGGTGGATCAGGGTCTGATCAACCAGGCTGTTACTTACAAAAATAAAAGTGAATATGTAATTGTAGTTCATTATTGTGATGTATTATGTTGTTTTTACTGCTTAAGATTACAAATACAATATAAATAATAGTATTTCTTACCTTAAATTATGGGTGCTGGTGTTTGTGGATGATTGTGGAGAGTTATGCTGTGGCCCTACTGGGCTGAGGTGGATGGTAGAGGTTCTTCTGGTACTGAAGTTGATGGTTGTACTGGTGTATGCATAAATTCTGTAATGGTTTTCTGTTCTATTTTACCCTACACTACATTATACAATTGACAATAAGGCATCAGCTGCTCTAGACACCATTTCAAAGTCCTCTTCAGTGAAAAAAGTCTAACTTTAAGTCGTTCAGTAAGTCAGTCAAGTCATTCAGTAAGTCAGTCAAGTCATTCAGCCAAGTCAGTAAGTCTTCAGTCAAGTCATTCAGTAAGTCAGTCAAGCCATTCAGTCAAGTAAGTCAGTAAATCATTCAGTCAAGTCGGTAAGTCTTCAGTCAAGTCACTAAGTCACTCAGTCAAGTTACTAAGTCATTCAGTCATGTCAGTAAGTCATTCAGTCAAGTCAGTAAGTCTTCAGTTAAGTCATTCAGTCAGTAAGTCATTTAGTCAAGTCAGAAAATCATTCAGTTGAGTCAGTAAGTCTTTCAGTCAAGTCAGTAAGTCATTCAGTCAAGTCAGCAAGGTAGTCAAGTCATTCAGTAAGTCAGTCAAGCTGGTATATTCGCCTCGTTCTTTTTAATTGTACGAACTGATGCTTCATTAACCCTTTGACTGTTGCAAGCCCCTTTCTGAAACTGTCATTCCATGTCGCACTATATTTGAAAAAAAAAAATTATTTTTTCTTACTAAAATGTTAGGATTATTTTACTGAGTGTTTTAAGCCTAAAAAATTTTTTTGCCATCAGTACTTACTGAGATATAGAGGCACAAAGCTGGCAGAAAATGAGCGGCGTATGGCAACAGCGGCAAATGCCGCCCACCTGGTATTCTTTTATTTACTCCAATTCGAAGGTTTCTTGTATTTTCCAATATTTTTCTTTTCTAAGTAACTATAAAACGAGTGTCTCTGCGTGTTTGTGGGCGTTTTGTGGTATGTCCACATACAAAACACCTCTTCTGAGCACTTTTCTTGAAAGCAGTAGGAGGCAGTTGTATGGGGTAGTGATCACCAGGCCTCAAACGAGATGGCATGTGTTGGTAATTTCATGGGCACTGGTCTATTGCAGGTGTTGCTCCTTGGTACTTGAATATTATTTGTCTGATGAATGACAAACAAAATTCATCATATTTTGGTTTGTTGTTGGTCTTCAACATGTAGATGTTATAAGTATTTAGCATGGAAATATCAAGAAGATGGAAAAAAAGTTTTATATACCACTTATAACTCTTGCGTACACAATCAGCAAACCCAATCTGCATGTCACATTTGTCCACTAAGCGCATATTGAGGTTGTAGTCCATGACAGCTGCAGGTTTTAGAATGGGTTCATTGGTCTCTCTATTGTGCCTGCCAGTGTGTGCCATTTTGTTTCGGTGAACTGATGTCAGCAATGTGACATCACGTTTGTCATGCCACCGAAATGCTATGATGTCATTGGAAGCAAAGGCCTGCACCTCACCTCTGCGAGTGCCAGCGTCGAACCTTGGCATATGCTTACGATTATCACGCACTGTGCCACACACGTCTGTCATGTTCACTCGTAAGAAATCACTGAGTATGGGGCTTGTGTACCAGTTCTTCTTTCTTTATTTCAACACACTGGCTGTATCCCACTGAGGCGGGGTGGCCCAAAAGGAAAAACGAAAGCTTCTCCTTTTACATTTAGTAATATATACAGGAGAAGGGGTTACTAGCCCCTTTCTCCTGGCATTTTAGTCGCCTCTTACAACACGCTTGGCTTACGGAGGAAGAATTCTGTTCCACTTCCCCATGGAGAGAACACGAAATAAACAAGAACAAGAACTAGTAAGAAAATAGAAGAAAACCCAAAGGGGTGTGTACATATATATATGCTTGTACATGTATGTGTAGTGTGACCTAAGTGTAAGAAGAAGTAGCAAGATGTACCTGAAATCTTGCATGTTTATGAGACAGAAAAATGGACACCAGCAATCCTACCATCATGTAAAACAATTACAGGCTTTCGTTTTACACTCACTTGGCAGGACGGTAGTACCTCCCTGGGCGGTTGCTGTCTACCAACCTACTACCTATTGTGTACCAGTTATCAGTATATAATATATGCCTCTTACCAAGATATGGTTCCATCATTGTTTGAACCACATCACCAGAGATACTCACTAACTTCCTGGTATCTCTCAATGTATTACTGCCAGTGTACACAATGATATCCAAAACGAGACCACTTTTGTAATCACACAGTACAAATAACTTTATATCGAAGCTTCGTATGTACTGCTTGAATGAGAGTCTTCCTTTGAATAAAATCAAAGACTCATCAATAACAAGCTTCCTGAAGGGATAAAAATACATACAACACTTTTGTTTCAAGGACATAAACACATTTCTGATCTTATAACCTGTTGCTTCTGTCAGGCCTTGTTTTGTCTGAAAAGTGTAACATACGTAACAGTATCAAAAAATGATTCACTCCTATAATGTCCCTAAAACCTGGGGTTGAAATCAGGCATTCTGTTGACCAGTATGTGTTGACAGTGTGCTTATACACATGTGGCATAAGCATTATTGTGGCAAAGAACAGGTACATTTCTGCCATAGTTGTGTCCTTCCACTGGTGCAGCCGTGACTTTGGTGAAAGAATTGTACGTATTTGCCATAGTGTCCTCATAGTATGTGTTGGTTTCCCTGACAATAATTTCCAGCCGGGGTTCATCAAAGAATAACTGAAAGCATTCTAGTTCAGTGGCATTGTTCCCAAGTGTACACGATGGCTATATTCCACTTTGTGTTTCATCAAAGTCATGGGGATTGGGAATAAAATCGTCACCTTGCTGCCAATCCCAGATGCGGTCTGCTGGTGGGTTCTGGATATTGAAACGTGGTTGTGGTTGTGCAGGTTGTGGTTGTGGATGTTGTGGGAGTGTAGGGTTGGGTGAGGCTGGTTGTAGTTGTGCAGAGTCAGCAGTGTTGGTAGTAGCATGGCCTGGTGCCGGTGCCACATGACTCATGCCACCGCCAACACCACCGCCATCAATTTCTTCCCCACGCACATTACACATCCCCATTGTAACAATATCGTCATCTTCACTGTCAGGTCATGGTGTAGGGCCCCGGGATGTACTCCCAGATTTACTCCTTTGCCTTGGAAGGGCATAAGGCAGAATGCATGCTGCGTCAAATATACTGCCGTTTCACTGGCGAATATTCTCCCTCACTGTCGCTACTCAGGCTGCTTGCAGTAACTTTGAAATCACTATCATTATCACTTTCACTGCTCAGATCTGAGCCCTGTAAACAGGGAAATAGTTTCCTTTTTTGTCCTGGTACAGGTGAACGTGAATGAGATGTGCCAGCACCAGAGGTGGACGGTTGTGGGTCATCGGGGTTTTCATCACTAATTACGTAATCCTGGGCACTGCTTTCAGTCACACCCTCTCTAAAACCATGAAATTCACTTTCACTGGCACTTCCATCACTGTTAGAACTATCACTTCGGAACAGACGACCTCCAATACGCTGAGGAGTGAGGTACTTCTTACCGCGAGGCATGGTGAAAATTGACTACCAAGATGGCGTTCCCACAATGCACCATTGAGTCCCAGATTTTTTTCACAGGGTGCACACCCACCATGCAGACCCATTCTCTTTTATCTAGGCCTACCAGCTTTCTCCTGCTAGAATTTACGCGTATTAATACGTTTGAAGGATCAGTTATGGAAGGAGAAAAGAGAATATGAATGTGTAAATTCAAGAATTATGTGGATTAAAGTAAAGGTTGGATGCGAAAAGTGGGTCATAATAAGCGTGTATGCACCTGGAAAAGAGAGGAATGTAGAGGGGAGAGAGAGATTTTGGGAGATGTTAAGTGAATGTATAGGAGCCTTTGAACCAAGTGAGAGACTAATTGTGGTAGGGGACCTGAATGCTAAAGTAGGAGAAACTTTTAGAGAGGGTGTGGTAGGTAAGTTTGGGGTGCCAGGTGTAAATGATAATGGGAGCCCTCTGACTGAACTTTGTATAGAAAGTGGTTTAGTCATAGGTAATACATATTTTAAGAAAAAGAGGACAAATAAGTATACAAGATATGATGTAGGGCAAAACGACAGTAGTTTGTTGGATTATGTATTGGTAGATAAAAGACTGTTGAGTAGACTTCAGGATGTACATGTTTATAGAGGGGCCACAGATATATCAGATTCAAATTCAAATTCAAATTCAAAGTTTATTCTCTATAAGGATTACAATGCTGAGTTTACAGAATTTGGTTATTGTATTGTTTACATGTAGTAAAATAATAATTACAGAGTGTACCACTAGAACACCTAGCATGGCTAGGCATTTCGGGCAGACTTAAATCTTAAGTTTAAAATATTACAAAATTATGAGGTAAGTTGGTATTATGGCTAAGTGACTAAATACTAGTTTGTGAGTTTAGCAATGTGAATGCTTTTGTTTTGGCACTATACATAGTTTCAGTATTGGAGTATCACAGGCCAACTTATGACTAGTTAACATTCATTATTTTGAAATTGAGATTGATATTTCTGTTTATGGTCAAATGGGTGAGTGAGTGTAAGTGTTAACCACCAGGTGGTATTCGTGTAATTAGTTGACAGGGTGTATCAGGGAGATAAGATGTTTTCTGATTGTAGTTTTGAAGGTGATGAATGTGTCTGCAGTTTTAGAATTTTCAGGTAGGGTGTTCCAGATTTTAGGGCCTTTGACATACATTGAATTTTTGTAAAGGTTTAGTCGGACACGGGGAATGTCATAGAGATGTTTGTGTCTGGTAGTGTGCCTGTGGGTTCTGTCGTAAGTATCAAGAAAGCATTTTAGGTCAAGGTTAATATTGGAATTTAAGGTCCTGTAGATGTAGATTGCACAGTAGTAAGTGTGGATGTACTGAACAGGGAGTAAGTTTAGATCTATGAAGAGTGGGGAGCTGTGTTGCCAGGGATGGGATTTAGTGATTATTCTTACTGAGGCTTTTTGTTGGGTTATTATTGGCTTTAGGTGTGTTGCTGCAGTTGAACCCCAAGCACATATAGCATAGGTGAGGTATGGATATATAAGTGAATGGTATAGTGTGAGAAGGGCAGTTTGCGGCACGTAGTATCGTATCTTGGAGAGGATCCCAACTGTTTTGGATACTTTTTTGGTTATGTGTTGGATATGGGTGCTGAAGTTCAGGTTGTTGTCGAAGTATAGGCCTAGGAATTTGCCCTCATTATGCCTGGCAATTAGAGTGTTGTCGATCTTAATGTTAATTTGCGCATCTCCTGCTCTGCTACCAAACATAATGTAGTAGGTTTTGTCAGTGTTAAGCATAAGTTTATTGGCTGTCATCCAAGTCGATATTTTGATCAGCTCCTCATTAACAATGGTGTTGAGGGTGGCAAGATTAGGGTGAGAGATGACATAAGTCGTGTCGTCAGCAAAGAGAATGGGGTTCAGGTGTTGAGATACGTTTGGAAGATCATTGATGTATATGAGGAAGAGCAGGGGACCAAGGACACTTCCCTGCGGAACTCCAGTATCAAGTGGCTGTGTTGTTGATGCTGTCTTTAATGGTGACATACTGATACCTATTAGTAAGGTAAGATTTGAAATATGCAAGCGCATGGCCTCTTATACCATAATGGTCAAGTTTGTGGAGTAGGATGCCGTGGTCTACTGTGTCAAAAGCTTTTCTTAGGTCAATAAAAATTCCTAGTGGATATTCCTTATTTTCCAATGCTGTGTAAAGCAGATCTAGCATTTTTATGATTGCATCGTTAGTGCTTTTATTTTTCCTGAATCCAAATTGGCAGGGGTTGAGTATGTTTTGTGCTGTTATAAATGAATATAGTCTCCTGTGCACGAGTTTCTCAAAGATTTTGGATAGCAATGGTAAGTTTGATATTGGCCTATAGTTGTTTAAATCTGTAGGGTCACCACCTTTATGTATTGGTGTAACCCTTGCCGTCTTGAGTAGTTTTGGGAAGGTGCTAGTTTCTAGTGACTTGTTAAAAAGTAATGAGATAGCATGCGAGAGGACATGGGCCGCTCTCTTGTACAATAATGGTGGGACATGAGACAGATTCCCTGAGTTATTTTTAAGTGACTTTATAATCTCGGTGACTTCCATGGGCTCAGTTGGAGCAAGATAGAAGGAATTTGGGAAATTCCCATCTAGGTAGTCCCCGGCATGGGCATTGGTGCGTGGGATTTTATTGGCGAGATTAGAACCTATGGTTGAGAAGAAGTCGTTTATCTTGTTAGCTGTGTCAGTGGGATGCAGTGTTGTTTCATTAGGTTTAGTTAGGGCAATATTCTTGTTTTTTTCAGTTTTTGGGTCCCTAGAATCTGAGAGAGTGTTTTCCAGGTCTTTTTTATATCTCCTCTTGTGTCAGTGAATCTACTGGAGTATTTTAGTTGTTTGGCTTTCTTTATTACTTTGGTGAGGACTAATGAATAGTGTTTAAGAATATCTTTGTGTATTAAGCCCTGTCTATATTGCTTTTCATATTGGTGTTTCTTATCAATGGATTTCAGAATGGTGCTGGTTAGCCATGGGCAACCAAGCTGTTTGTTTGTGATCTGTTTCATTTTTATAGGACACTGTTTGTTGTATAGTCTAAGTAATTTGTTAAGAAAAATGTCTGTCCAGTCATCAATACCATTGGCCTTGGAGAAATTCTGTAGGCCAGTCAACAGTCTCTAGGTCAGCTGTGAACTTCCTTATTGAGGCCTCATCATGGAGTCTAAATGAAACTTTGTTGTATTCAAGTGGTGGTTTACTAATGTTTGTCAAGAGGAAGGTAGGGTAGTGGTCTGTAGTGCTATCTGTGATTATCCCTGATTTAAGGGGGGCTAGTATATTGGTCCATATGTGGTCTATTATGGTTGCACTCGTTTCAGTGAGCCTGGTTGGTTTAGTTATTGTTGGTATGAGAAGTGTGTTGTTCATATTGTTGATGAAATCAGTTACAGGCTGATCATCTAGTAGGCCAAGGTTGATGTTGATGTTGTAGCTACATTGAGAATAAAAGATAGATGGGATACAAGGAGAATAGAAGCATCAGGAAAGAGAGAGGTGAAGGTTTATAAACTAAAAGAGGAGGCAGTTAGGGTAAGATATAAACAGCTATTGGAGGATAGATGGGCTAATGAGAGCATAGGCAGTGGGGTCGAAGAGGTATGGGGTAGGTTTAAAAATGTAGTGTTAGAGTGTTCAGCAGAAGTTTGTGGTTACAGGAAAGTGGGTGCAGGAGGGAAGAGGAGCAATTGGTGGAATGATGATGTAAAGAGAGTAGTAAGGGAGAAAAAGTTAGCATATAAGAAGTTTTTACAAAGTAGAAGTGATGCAAGGAGGGAAGAGTATATGGAGAAAAAGAGAGAGGTTAAGAGAGTGGTGAAGCAATGTAAAAAGAGAGCAAATGAGAGAGTGGGTGAGATGTTATCAACAAATTTTGTTGAAATTAAGAAAAAGTTTTGGAGTGAGATTAACAAGTTAAGGAAGCCTAGAGAACAAATGGATTTGTCAGTTAAAAATAGGAGAGGAGAGTTATTAAATGGAGAGTTAGAGGTATTGGGAAGATGGAGGGAATATTTTGAGGAATTTTTAAATGTTGATGAAGATAGGAAAGCTGTGATTTTGTGTATAGGGCAAGGAGGAACAACATCTTGTAGGAGTGAGGAAGAGCCAGTTGTGAGTGTAGGGGAAGTTCGTGAGGCAGTAGGTAAAATGAAAGGGAGTAAGGCAGCCGGGATTGATGCGATAAAGATAGAAATCTTAAAAGCAGGTGGGGATATAGTTTTGGAGTGGTTGGTGCAATTAGTTAATAAATGTATGGAAGAGGGTAAGGTACCTAGGGATTGGCAGAGAGCATGCATAGTTCCTTTGTATAAAGGCAAAGGGGATAAAAGAGAGTGCAAAAATTATAGGGGGATAAGTCTGTTGAGTATACCTGGCAAAGTGTATGGTAGAGTTATTATTGAAAGAATTAAGAGTAAGACGGAGAATAGGATAGCAGATGAACAAGGAGGCTTTAGGAAAGGTAGGGGGTGTGTGGACCAGGTGTTTACAGTGAAACATATAAGTGAACAGTATTTAGATAAGGCTAAAGAGGTCTTTGTGGCATTTATGGATTTGGAAAAGGCGTATGACAGGGTGGATAGGGGGGCAATGTGGCAGATGTTGCAGGTGTATGGTGTAGGAGGTAGGTTACTGAAAGCAGTGAAGAGTTTTTACGAGGATAGTGAGGCTCAAGTTAGAGTATGTAGGAAAGAGGGAAATTATTTCCCAGTAAAAGTAGGCCTTAGACAAGGATGTGTGATGTCACCGTGGTTGTTTAATATATTTATAGATGGGGTTATAAGAGAAGTAAATGCGAGGGTCTTGGCAAAAGGCGTGGAGGTAAAAGATAAAGAATCACACATAAAGTGGGAGTTGTCACAGTTGCTCTTTGCTGATGACACTGTGCTCTTGGGAGATTCTGAAGAGAAGTTGCAGAGATTGGTGGGTGAATTTGGTAGGGTGTGCAAAAGAAGAAAATTGAAAGTGAATACAGGAAAGAGTAAGGTTATGAGGATAACAAAAAGATTAGCTGATGAAAGATTGGATATCAGATTGGAGGGAGAGAGTATGGAGGAGGTGAATGTACTCAGATATTTGGGAGTGGACGTGTCAGCGGATGGGTCTATGAAGGATGAGGTGAATCATAGAATTGATGAGGGGAAAAGGGTGAGTGGTGCACTTAGGAGTCTGTGGAGACAAAGAACTTTGTCCTTGGAGGCAAAGAGGGGAATGTATGAGAGTATAGTTTTACCAACGCTCTTATATGGGTGTGAAGCATGAGTGATGAATGTTGCAGCGAGGAGAAGGCTGGAGGCAGTGGAGATGTCATGTCTGAGGGCAATGTGTGGTGTGAATATAATGCAGAGAATTCGTAGTTTGGAAGTTAGGAGGAGGTGCGGGATTACCAAAACTGTTGTCCAGAGGGCTGAGGAAGGGTTGTTGAGGTGGTTCGGACATGTAGAGAGAATGGAGAGAAACAGAGTGACTTCAAGAGTGTATCAGTCTGTAGTGGAAGGAAGGCAGGGTAGGTGTCGGCCTAGGAAAGGTTGGAGGGAGGGGGTAAAGGAGGTTTTGTGTGCGAGGGGCTTGGACTTCCAGCAAGCATGCGTGAGCGTGTTTGATAGGAGTGAATGGAGACATGACTCACGAAATCGTAATGACATGATTGCAAACAAACCATACCCCGGCCGGGAGTTTTGAGACTCTCTGACCGCGGGTTCAATCCCGGCCTGGGTATGGAATGGAGACAAATGGTTTTTAATATTTGATGTGCTGTTGGAGTGTGAGCAAAGTAACATTTATGAAGAGGTTCAGGGAAACCAGCAGGCCGGACTTGAGTCCTGGAGATGGGAAGTACAGTGCCTGCACTCTGAAGGAGGGGTGTTAATGTTGCAGTTTAAAAACTGTAGTGTAAAGCACCCTTCTGGCAAGACAGTGATGGAGTGAATGATGATGAAAGTTTTTCTTTTTCGGCCCACCCTGCCTTGGTGGGAATCGGCCGGTGTGATAATAAAAAAAAAATATATACGTATGTATTTCTCTCTCTCTCTCTCTCTCTCTCTCTCTCTCTCTCTCTCTCTCTCTCTCTCTCTCTCTCTCTCTCTCTCTCTCTCTCTCTCACTCTCCCTCCCTCCCTCCCTCTCTCTCCCTCTCCCTCTCTCTCCCTCTCCCTCTCTCTCCCTCTCCCTCTCTCTCCCTCTCTCTCCCTCTCTCTCCCTCTCTCTCCCTCTCTCTCCCTCTGTTTTTTTTTTTTTTTTTTTTTTTTTTTTACACAGGGTTTGACAAGGTTAAGGATCCCTAGCTTTATTGACAGCTATATTACAGGTTAAGGATTCCTAACTTTATTGGCAAGCTAAGAGCTGTTACCTACATCAGCTCATTTGAAAGCATTTTTATTGTTATGAGACATACAAGTACGGGACAGGATGAAGTTGGAGCCATCTGTGGGCCAGCATTTTCATTTGATCAACTGACTTTATCTCGTTGATATCATTATGCTGTACGAATGTGTTCCATACTCGAGTCATCCTGGGTATGTATGATCTCAGATGGAGTGATGTTCTGGAGAAGGGTACAGCCAGAGTGAAGTTGCTGCTTTCTGCCCGTCTTGTGGCATAAAAGCTTGTTTCACGCTGTCCTCGAAGTGGATCCAAGTGTGGTATTTTGACAATATTGGCCTTGTACATAACAGTAAGGCCACCCACATCCCTCCTATGTTGAAGGCTCTGCTGAAATGACAGATCTATCCAGGATGGGTCCAGGCGAGAGATGAGACGTCTTGCTCTGTTCTCTACTCTGTCAAGCAGTCGCAGATGAGAGGGGGGGCAGGCAAACCAAGAAAGTGGAGCATACTCAAGGTGTGAGCGTACTTGTGCCTCATACAGGATCTTGCAACCCCTACTGTCAAGCAGATGCGAGATACGGCGAAGTGCTGTAAGCTTCCTGGCTGCCTTGTTTGCAAGATTTACAACATGGTTCTTCATGGTTAGTTTGGAGTCAAATTTCACCCCAAGGATATCAACTTCTTCTCCAGGTGCCAACATCGTCCCATTCATCCTTACTACTGCACCAGCATTACCATCATGGTGCCTAGAGACGATCATCATTTGCGTTTTCTCAGGTGCAAATGTTACTTGCCATCTATTTCCCCAAGCTGATATAGCTCTCAGCTGGTGATTGATGTAGCTTAGAGCAGCTGGCATTTCTTCTCTTGGATAAGTGAAAGTCAGTGTTCAGTCGTCTGCATATGCATGTGATTCTGGGATGAGATGAAGAAGGTCGTTGAAGTAGACATTCCATAACAGTGGACCCAGCACGCTTCCTTGTGGGAACGCTTGCTCCCCAATAGGATGCCTTGCTGATTCCGTTCCATTGAGGACTACACTTAGAGATCTACCATGAAGGTAATCACTGAGGAGACATAGCGTAGAGCCTGCAATTCCCAGTGCTTGAAGTTTTGCTAAGAGGCCCTGGTGCCACACCCGGTCGAAAGCGCCAGCAATGTCCAGTGCTACCACACAGCTGACTTTGGATTCATCCAGTGACTGGTGCCACTTAGTGGAGAGGTATAGCAACAGATCAGCAGCAGAGTAACCTTTCCTGAAGCCATATTGACGATCACAAAGTAGTGAGTGGTAGTCAAAAAAATCTGTCATTTGCCTTGAGATAATTGTCTCGCAAGGATCTTACCAGTGATTGACAGGAGGTGACACTGGTCTGTAGTTGCTGATTTCTGCTCTGCTCTTCTTTTTGTGAACAGGGACTACATTTGCCTCTTTCCATGGAGAGGGCCATTTACACTGTACTAGGCAGTGCTGAAAGATGCGAGTTAGAGGTGCTGCTAGCTGGTCTGCACATCTTCTCAACAATCTTGGGCTCAACTTGTCTGGGCCCACAGCCTTTTCTTGGTCAAGTGATTTAAGAAGGAAATGACCTCCTCCTGCCTTATTGTCACCACTGACAGTTTTGACACAGTTCTTGCAGCTAGCCAAGGAGGGTCCCTTGCTGGATCAGGAACTTGCATTTTGGTAGCAAAGTGTTCAGCAAAGAGGTCCGCCTTCTCTTGACTACTAGTAGAGGTGGTCCCATCCTGTCGATTTAGAGGTGGAATAAGTTCATCAGGCAGATAACCTTGTCTGTCCTTGACCAGGGACCACCAGGTTTTGGAGCCTACCCTACCTGATGCTAACTTTCTTTTAGTGTCCACCTCCCATTTAGCAATGGCCCACTTTTGAACATCACCCATATGCCTACAGGCTTGCATGTACAAGTTCCTGTTACAGGTGGTAGGATGTCTCTTATACCTTCGCCATGCTTTGTACTTAGCAGTAGCAGCCTCTCTACAGCAAAAGCCAAACCAAGGCTGATCTGTAGGCTTCGTCACATACTGCCGGTGAGGAATGTGTTCTTGTTGTACATTTAGGATGTGTCCAGTGAAGGCTTTCACTTGGTTGTCAACATCCCCCTGGAGAAGAGCATTCCAGTCGGTGGTGGCGAGCTCAGAGCAAAGGGCTGGCCAATTACCTCTTTCCCATAGCCAGGTTGTGCGTGTGGACTCCTCACCTCGTTCTGTTGGGATCTCAAGTGTGGTAAAAACAGCCCTCTCTCTCCCTATCTCTCCCTCTCTCTCCCTCTCTCTCCCTCTCCCTCCCTCTCCCTCTCTCTCCCTCTCTCTCCCTCTCTCTCCCTCTCTCCCTCTCTCCCTCCCTCCCCTCTCCCTCTCCCTCTCTCCTCCCTCCTCCCTCTCCCCTCCTCTCCCTCCCTCCTCCCTCCTCTCCTCCCTCCCTCCTCCCTCCCTCCCTCCTCCTCCCTCCTCCCTCCTCCCCTCCCCTCCCTCCCTCCTCCTCCCTCCCTCCCTCCCTCCCTCCCTCCTCCCTCCTCCCTCCCTCTCCTCCCCTCCCTCTCCTCCCTCCCCTCTCCTCCTCTCCTCCCTCCCTCTCCTCCCTCTCCTCTCCTCTCCTCCTCCTCTCTCTCCTCCCTCCTCTCTCCCTCTCCCTCCCTCTCTCCCTCCCACTCTCTCTCCCTCTCTCCCCTCTCTCTCCCCTCTCTCTCTCTCTCTCCCCCTCTCTCTCCCCTCTCTCTCTCCCCCTCTCTCCTCTCTCCCCCCCTCCCCTCTCCCCTCTCCCCCCCTCCCCTCTCCCCCCCCCCTCCCCTCTCCCCTCCCCCTCTCCCCCTCCCCCTCTCCCCTCTCTCCCCCTCTCTTCTCCCCCTCCCCTCTCCCCCTCTCCCCTCTCCCCTCTCTCCCCTCTCCCCTCTCCCCTCTCTCCCCCTCTCCCCCTCTCCCCTCTCCCCCTCCTCTCTCTCTCTCTCTCTCTCTCTCTCCTCTCCTCCCTCTCTCTCCCTCTCTCTCTCTCTCTCTCTCTCTCTCTCTCTCTCTCTCTCTCTCTCTCTCCTCTCTCTCTCTCTCTCTCTCTCTCTCTCCTCTCCCTCCCTCCCTCCCTCCCTCCCTCCTCCCCCCCTTTACTCATGGTTTGACAAGGTTAGGTTAAGGATCCTAACTTTATTGACAAGCTATTTACAGATTAAGGATTCCTAACTTTATTGACAAGCTAAGAGCTGTTACCTACATCAGCTCATTTGAAAGCATTTTTATTGTTATGAAACATACAAGTAGGGAACAGGATGAAGTTGGAGCCATCTGTGGGCCAGCATTTTCATTTGATCAACTGACGATATCTCGTTGACATCTTAATGCTGTATGAATACGATGTATGATACACCGTTAAAGAGTTAATATTCCTTAGTCTATAAGACAACTTGCTCTGAGACAGTACATGAATGAGTGGACAATAAAAGATAATTATAATAAATCGAAGTCCTTGACTAGATAGATATCACAAATATTAACCTTTGTCTCTGGATCTCAGTAATGTTATATGCAGTTTAAATTGCCTGATTATCCAAAATATTCCAAATGATATTGACTTTTTTCAAACTTCTGTTTACTGTGGTAGTATTGTTGCAGGTTACTGGTGGAGATGGAGCGTGACATCAAACAGAAAGTGAGGTACCTGAAGGCAGAAGACCGCTTCACATACTACCACCTTCACCAACTCTTGAATGACTACCAGTTCCTTATCCTAACTGTTTACAACAACTTTGATGAGGTGAGTACCACATTCAATGCTGACATAGGTCAACTCATTACTTATACTAGTCAGCTTAATATTCATGCTGTTGATAGAAGTTTTCAAACCACTTGTGCTCTCACAACTTAAAAATTATTCTGTACTCAGTGTGTCTCAAAAAAAAAAACAACTGAAAGATAGACTGCAAATCACCCAGAACAAAATGGTAAGATTCCTCCTGGATCTGTGTCCAAGAGATTAGGTAAGCCAGGATGAATTACGACAAATGGATATGCTGAATGTTGAAGACAAAGTAAAACAACGGAAGCTAAATCAGGTTTATAAAATTGCTCACAGACAGTGTCCAGAATATCTTACTGCTAATTTTGTCTGGTTTGGGAACCAAAGCAATCATAGTACTAGGGGGCGAGAGCACAACTTTGTAGTACCCACAGTCGGTGGCCAGGCTTCAAACACCTTTTATTGTACAGCAATAAAGGAAAGCAACAGACTGCTTGCACATGTCAAAGCCAGTCATAGCATGAACCAGTTGAAGAAGAGTGCCAAAAGGTACCTAATGAATGTAGCGACAGAAAGGGAGGAGAACAGTTTTTTATTTTTTTTAGCTAACACACATGTAAATATAAATAACTCATTTTACCTTATTCATAGTATATCTCCTTTATAGTACAATAATAAGATATTATTTCCTTTTATAGTATAATAATAAGGTATTAAAAAGACCCCAGTGGAAATGTCACTTCATCTGACTTTTTTTGGGTTATCCTAGGTTCTCTACACACACACTGCAATGCATGATAATCTATGTAACTGTGTTTGTGTATACCTGAATAAACTTACTTACTTACTAGATAGCAGAGCAGGAAGTTGTACAGAGGTCATATTCTTCTTGCATGCTATCAATTAAGCATTTAAATTACTGGGAATGTCTCAAGGTACAGTGGTTACTTGACTTTTGAGTTTAATTTGTTCCGTGACCGAGCTCGTAACTCAATTTGCTCGTATATCAAATAAATTTTTCTCATTGAAATTAATTGAAATGCCATTAATTCGTTCCAGCCCCCCAAAAAACCCAATTTTTTTGTTATGGGTTTTTAAATAAGAAAAAAGTATTTTTAAATAAGAAATATTGTATAAAAGCATAATAAAAGAGAGTGTAAAGAAATAAACTGGTTTTATAAAGTATATTTACCTTGGAGATCAGACAACTTGGGCTAACAGAAGATGATGGTGGAGGTGGAGGGTGGAAAAGATAGGCAGAGAAGATTGGAGGAGTTTGTTTTGTTTTGTGCTCTTTTGGTCGCTTTCGTTTGTCATAAACTTTATCGCTTAATCGCTTATCTTAATTACTACAGTTTTAATGCTACACTTTATTGCTGAACTTAATCTTTCTTCAACACACCGGCCGTATCCCACCGAGGCGGGGTGGCCCAAAAGAAAAAACGAAAGTTTCTCCTTTTACATTTAGTAATATATACAGGAGAAGAGGTTACTAGCCCCTTGCTCCCGGCATTTTAGTCGCCTCTTACAACACGCATGGCTTACGGAGGAAGAATTCTGTTCCACATCCTCATGGAGATAAGAGGAAATAAACAAGAATAAGAACTAGAAAGAAAATAGAAGAAAACCCAGAAGGGTGTGTATATATGTGCTTGTACATGTATATGTAGTGTGACCTAAGTGTAAGTAGAAGTAGCAAGACGTACCTGAAATCTTGCATGTTCATGAGACAGAAAAAAGGACACCAGCAATCCTACCATCATGTAAAACAATTACAGGCTTTCATTTTACACTCGCTTGGCAGGATGGTAGTACCTCCCTGGGCAGTTGCTGTCTACCAACCTACTACCTATGCTGAACTTAATTGCTACAATTTTTTTTTTCACTTCACTTTCAATGATTTTTTCCTTTTTCACCACACTTTTGTCACTTTCTTCTGCAGGACATTTCAATAAAGTCTGTCCAAGGAGGTTTGTTTCATCCTCCCTTTCAGAATGTTTTGGAAGTGAATTAGCACTGATGCACAACCAGTTTCAAGTTTTTCTGGGTGTTTCCTTTCAATAAACTCTGAAAGTCTCTCCCAGATTCCTAACATTTCCTTTATCTCACTTGTAGTGATAACTTCCTCCACATCTGGCTCCTCTGCTGTACCAGTTTCCTGCAAAACCTCCGTATGCTGCTGCATCTGTAGTTCCGTTAACTCCTCCATTGTCAGTTCCTCGGAGTGCTCCTTGATGAGCTCATTCACGTTGCCTTCATCCACCTCCATGCCCATGGACTTTCCGAGGGACACACTCTCCTCCATCACTGCCACTTCAGCTTCGAATCCTTTGAGGTCCCTTTCGGACACAACCTCAGGCCATAGCTTCTTCCATGCAGAGGTCAAGGTCCTCCTTGTAGCACCCTGCCAGGCCATATCTATAATTCTGAGGCCTATCACGGTGTTAGAGTGGTCCTTCCAGAACTCTCGAAGAGTCAAGTTTGTGCTCTCCATCCCCTCAGAGCAACAGCGATGAAACAGGTGCTTGGTCAAGAGTTTCTTGAAATTAGAAATCACCTGTTGGTCCATGGGTTGCAGGATACGGGTGGTGTTCGGTGGAAGGTAGAGAACCTTTATAAACTTGAACTCTTGGAGGATGTCATCTTCAAGGCTCAGTGGGTGAGCAGGTGCATTGTCCAGGATGAGAAGGGCTTGCAAGGGTAGGTTATTTTCCTGGAGATACTTCTTAACGGCAGGACCAAAGACCAGGTTTACCCACCCCACGAAGAACTACCTGGTGAACCACACCTTCAGGTTTGCCCTCCACATAACCTGCAGTTTTTCTTATAGAATCTTATGTGACTTAAAGGCTCTGGTGTTTTCCGAATGATATACAAGCAGTGGCTTGATCTTGCAGTCACTACTCGCATTGGCGCACAGTGCGAGGGTTAACCTATCCTTCATGGGTTTGTGGCCTGGCATCTTCTCTGCATTTATGTAAGTCCTCCTTGGCATCTTCTTCCAGAAGATGCTATCACTTCTGCTAAAGTTTTGAGGTAATCCTCAGCTGCCTTCACATCCGAGCTCACTGCCTGACCATGCCTGACGACAGAGTGAATGCTGGTCCTCCTTTTAAAATTGTCAAACCAGCCCCGCCTGGCTTTCAACAACTTCCAATGCCACATCCGTTGAAGTGCCTTGGGTCTGCTGCAGCAAATCGGCGTAAATGCCTCGTGCCTTCTCGCAGAGGATACCCTCCATCACAGTATCTCCTGCGAGCTGCTTCTCCGTCAACCACATCAACAACAGCTTCTCCATCTTTTCATGGACAGAGGTCCACAGCTTAGAAATTATTTTAACGCCCTTGGCTGGCATTATAGCCTTTATTGACTCGTCCTGCTTTAGTATGGTACATATCATAGAAGTACTACGCTCGTACTGTCTCACCAAGTTGACTACATGCACACCTCACTCGTGTTTTTCTGTGATTTCATGCTTTAATTCAATGGGCGTCATCCTCTTCTTCTCAGCACTGTCCTTTGCACTTACTTTCTTAGGACCCATGGTTAGAAAAAAGAAATTTGGCAAAATAACTGCACAAAATGCAAGCACAACATGAGAGATGCTTCCAGGGCAAGGTAACCACGTGCACTAAACGAGTGAGACGCAGGATGCTGGGCGGACATTGTGGCGTTCACTGCGCCAACTAGTGATGGCATATCTGAAGCTTACTTGTAACTTGGATTTTGGCTTGCAACTCAAAGCAAAATATCGACTGAGTGACGGCCTGTGACTCGGAAAACTTTTAAGTTGGGGCACTCATAAGTCAAGGTACCACTGTACTTGGATTGTTCTTTCTATAATGAAGAAGAGAGAAATATCATACCTAATAATATATATAGAAGATACAGTGTTGCCTCAGGTTTCAAACAGCTCCCAACTCGAACAATTATGTAAGTGTACAGTGGACCCCCGCATAGCGACCTTAATCCGTGCAAGAGGGCTGGCTGTTATGCGAAATGTTCGCTATGTGAATGAATTTTCCCCATAAGAAATAATGGAAATCAAATTAATCCGTGCAAGACACCCAAAAGTTTGAAAAAAAAAAATTTACCACATGAAATATACATTTTCCTACACACAAAGAGAAGGATACATGCACAATAGTAGAGTAGTACATGCACAATATATATTGTGCATGTACTACTCTACTAAATGAAGAATAAATGACACTTACCTTTATTGAAGATGCAGCAATGACTGATGAGACACTGTGCCCTGGGAGTGCCTTTTCCTCCTGAGTACTGTAGGTCCTGTTTGGTATTTTCTTCCAGAACAGGCCTTATCACACTGTGTATGTCACTACGATTCTTAAATCTCTCAAACCAACCTTTGCTGGCTCTAAATTCACCAATATGAGCACTAGTTCCAGGCATTTTCCCTGTTCACCTGGGTGTTAGTCGACTGGTGTGGGTTGCATCCTGGGAGACAAGATTAAGGACCCCAATGGAAATAAGTTAGACAGTCTTCGATGACACTGACTTTTTTGGGCTATCCTGGGTGGCAAATCCTCTGGGGTTAATTGTTTCTTGGTATTCTCAATAAGCCACACCAACAACGGTGCTACAGCAGCAGCAGCAGCTGTACCACCAATAGTAGCGATGGTTGATTGGGGTTTATTATACAACCTGGCCAGCTCGGAGACACGCACTCCACTTTCATACTTATCAATGATCTTTTTCTTCATCTCCATAGTAATTCTCACCCTTATTGCTGTAGGGTTGGCACTAGAAGCTTTCTTGGGGCCCATGGTCACTTATTTTCCAGAAAAAAATCACCAAAAACACTGTAATGATACAAAATGTTCCGATTGTATGCTTGGATGTTACCGCGGAGGCTGGCTGGTAAACAATGCCACCCGCGGAACATGTGAGCGTGGCTCAGGCCGCACATTGGACGCGTCTCGGACGATGGCCGCTGAGCGGGTTTTTGGGCGCTATGCGGGGCAAAATTTTAGCGATCAAAGCGTCCGCTATGCGGATTGTCCGCTATGCAAGGCGTCCGTTATGCGGGGGTCCACTGTATTTTGTAAGTGCCTCTTTAAGTGTATTATTGGTGGTCTGAAATGGACTAATCTAATTTATATTATTCCTTATGGGAACAGAGTCGTTCAGTAATGGCACTCAAACAGCCTTCTGGAACGAATTAAGTTTGTAACTCGAGGTACCACTGTACTTAATCCTTTCAGGATCAAGATCCCCTGCTCTCGAACTTGCTCTCAGGGTTGAAGAATTAAAAAAAAAAATTTTTTTTTCTTATGAAATAATAAAGACTCTTTTTCTGAAGGTAATGAAACCAAAAGTATGAAATTTGATGGAAAACATATGGAATTACGCTCTCGTAAAGTTAGCTGTCTCAGCGATATTTATGCACTGGCGATTTTTGCCCTCTTTGAGCCCTATTTTCGGCCTATTCCATTATTCCAGTTGACCAAACTCATAGCTGTTTCACTAGTATTCCTTCTATTTCAACTACCCAATAAAGTGATCAGAAATTGGCAATTTAAAAAAAATAAAAAATTGCCAGTTTAAAAATAGGGTCCAGAATAAACAATGTAGACATTCCTGGTGCTATAAAAAATGTTTCCTTTGTTCATTAGTTATGTCCCTAGGCCCCTCTTATGTTATGCTTGCTTTCCATTTTGAATTTTTATTCACACAAAAATTAGATTTACCATTATGTAGACTACTGCATTACTGTAATAATTGTATAAATAATATCAGCACATTTGTGAACACTTATTAGACCAACCAATTGGATGAGTGATGTAATTTGTGTGCACTGAATATTGGCAAAAATCGAACATTTCCACTACTTTGAGCTAAATTTCAAGCTACTTTGTCCTGAAACCAATCAAAATCATCTCTGTTTCTGTAATGTATTTTCATTCTATCAGATGAGACTAAGAAACTGAGACTCCAACTATAAAAATATGTGAAAATACACCACAAAGTCGCTGTTTTAAACTAAAAACATGGTTGTAGTTTTTTCCCATTATGCACTGCTTACTGCAGGATTTTTTTATATGGTGCACACTTACCACAAAAACCCATTCACTCATATCTAGTCCCAAATTTACTGCTCACGGCTAATCTGAGTGATCTGAGCTTGTGGTGTAGTACTAGGAGACTGACCCATGCTTCAAAGCCATAGTGCAACATGACTCACCCCAAAATGTTAAGGGCTTAGTCCCTAACTACCAGCACACTGTTATAAAGACTTAGTAGCATAAAAGATATGGGAGAAAGCTTGGAATAAACTCAGTAAAGAGCAGGTGGGCCATGGGTACAATTAGATAACACTATGTCAACATTTGTAGTTCAAGACTATTCAGTATATGAACCCTTTCAGTGACCTTCACGTAGATCTACATTATTGATGCCAGGGTTCCTCTTGTAAATCTATGCATAAATTCTAATGACTTCAAATTTGGCGCAAGATGTCTGGTAGGCCAGCATATGAGACAAGACAGACAGACAGAGACAGACAGAAACAGAGACAGACAGAGACAGATAAAGACAAATAGACAGAGATAGACAGACCCTAAACTTGGGGTTAACATCACTTTCCTCTTAAAAGGGGAGTGTTAATATGACATTACATCAGTGACTCCTTGGTGTTTGCTGCACTGTTTGCTCGAGCTGGCACTCAATTTAACTGGCGCTCCCACAAGGTACTAAGTGGTCCCAGATGTTTTTAATATGGTGCACACCGAGTGTTAAGACCCATTCTATGCTGACCAGGCATCTCAGGCCAATTGTGCCAAATTTGGAGGCAGGAAAAATAAAACGTATACATACATTTGGGGCGCTGGCAGTAAGAATGTACATATACGTTTGGACTGTTTAGGAGTTAAGTATAGCCACTCTATTCACTCCAGTTAAAAACAAAATTACCATTACTTCAGATACTGAAGAGCACTTTTATGCATTCTTCCATATTTACATGATCTCCAGGAATGCAGATGTTTTACTATGCTTTACCATGCATGTGGTGGTGTATTTGGTGAACTCTGCAAGCTATCTTACTATTGTGATTCCAATACCAGGTGGAGCTGGAGCTGGAATTCCCCAACTTTGGATCCCAGGTGAAGGTGATTGGATCACTTCTCAAGGGAAAGGATTCTCAGTTAGAATTAGTTATCAACACTCCATCTTTTACACACCTCATAGATGGTCGACTTATCTTCGGTAAGTTAGCTGACAGTTGTGGTGTAATTGCTTTTCAGTGACTGCTTTCATAAGACTCATGTTTTAAAAAAAATGTTAGATTATCTGTTAAGGTCACAGGGTTTTAATTTTCTTAGGACACTAGTACCATCTGGGAGCTACTAAACATGAGTAGTGGACAAAAACACAAGGTATTTAATACTGGTTAGATTTTTTATGAAATACATGTATAGTTTTTTGTCTTTGTACATCACCTTTAATATTAGTTGCTACATTACCTGATGATCCAAACAAGATTTTTATAAATGAGATTCCAAAACCTTCCAACATCTCTACAATTTCTGATGTAGCCCTCTTCCTAGTTGACTTTGAAGAAGCGATCAACAGCATGTCCATCTTTTCAGCTCCAGGTTCAGACTCCTGGAATTCCTTACTTCTCAAAAATTGTAAGAAATCACTATCTCAGTCCTGTAGTACAGTGGAACCTCTACTTGTGAGTTTAATCCATTCCGTGACCTTGCTCACAGCTGGATTTGCTCATTTGCAGAGTCAGTTTTCCTCATTTAAATTAACTAAACTGCAATTAATCCATTCCAGTGGAATTCTGTACTTAAATAATTTTCCTAATATCAATTCTATGGCTTATTGATCTATCATAATTCATCTAATATGACATGATAAACAATATAAATAACATAGAAATCTGATATATACTCTAGAATGAATAAAATATGTCATTATATATTTGGCGGCATCGGCAGCCAATGAGAGAGTGTCTGGAGACAGGACAAAATACTCCTTGAATATTTCGTTATCATCAACTCTACCGTTTATTTATCTATCATAGTTCAATTACTATGACATAATAAACAATATAAATAACATAGAAACCTGATATATACTCTAGAATGAATAAAATATGTCATTATGTAAGAGGTGGAGGAGGCCACAACCGCTCCCTCTTTGTTGTGGTAAACACTGCCATCAAGTGACGGCCTTTCGAAGCTGTCTTTTATTATAATTATTATTATGTAGTACATTATTATTATATATGTATTATTATTTTCTTTTTAAGAAGTCGGCCATCTCCCACCGAAGCAGGGTGACCCAAAAAGAAAGTAAATCCCCTAAAAGAAAATACTTTCATCATCACTCAACACTTTCACTTCACTCACACATAATCACTGTTTTTGCAGAGGTGCCCAGAATACAACAGCTTAAAAGTATTATTATTATTATTAACACACTGGCCGATTCCCACCAAAGCAGGGTGGCCCGAAAAAGAAAAACTTTCACCATCGTTCACCCCATCACTGTTTTGCCAGAAGGGTGTTTTACACTACAGTTTTTAAACTGCAACATTAACACCCCTCCTTCAGAGTGCAGGCACTGTACTTCCCATCTCCATGACTCAAGTCCGGCCTGCCGGTTTCCCTGAACCCCTTCATAAATGTTACTTTGCTCACACTCCAAGAGCACGTCAGGTATTAAAAACCATTTGTCTCCATTCACTCCTATCATACACGCTCACGCATGCCCGCTGGAAGTCCAAGCCCCTTGCACACAAAACCTCCTTTACCCCGTCCCTCCAACTTTTCCTAGGCTGACCCCTACCCCGCCTTTCTTCCGCTACAGACTGATACACTCTTGAAGTCATTCTGTTTGGCTCTATTCTCTCCACTTGTCTGAACAATCTCAACAACCCTTCCTCAGCCCTCTGGACAACAGTTTTGGCAATCCCACACCTCCTCCTAACTTCCAAACTACGAATTCTCTGCATTATATTCACACCACACATTGCCCTCAGACATGACATCTCCACTGCCTCCAGCCTTCATCACCTGCTTCACACCCATATAAGAGTGTTGGTAAAACTGTACTCTCATACATTCCCCTCTTTGCCTCCAAGGACAAAGTTCTTTGTCTCCACAGACTCCTAAGTACACCACTCACCCTTTTCCCCTCATCAATTCTATGATTCACCTCATCTTTCATAGATCCATCCGCTGACACGTCCACTTCCAAATATCTGAATACATTCACCTCCTCCATACTCTCTCCCTCCAATCTTTCATCACCTAATCTTTTTGTTATCCTCATAACCTTACTCTTTCCTGTATTCACTTTTAATTTTCTTCTTTTACATGCCCTACCAAATTCATCCACCAACCTCTGAAACTTCTCTTCGGAATCTTCCAAGAGTACAGTGTCATCAGCAAAGAGCAACTGTGGCAACTCCCACTTTATGTGTGATTCTTTATCTTTTAACTCCACGCCTCTTGCCAAGACCCTCGCATTTACTTCTCTTACAACCCCTTTTATAAATATATTTAACAACCACGGTGACATAACACATCCTTGTCTAAGGCCTACTTTTACTGGGAAATAGTCTCCCTCTTTCCTACATACTCTAACTTGAGCCTCACTATCCTGGTAAAAACTCGTCACTGCTTTCAGTAACCTACCTCCTATACCATACACCTGCAACATCTGCCACATTGCCCCCTATCCACCCTGTCATACGCCCTTTCCAAATCCATAAATGCCACAAAAACCCCTTTAGCCTTATCTAAATACTGTTCACTTATAAGTTTCACTGTAAACACCTGGTCCACACATCCCCTACCTTTCCTAATGCCTCCTTGTTCATCTGCTATCCTATTCTCCGTCTTACTCTTAACTCTTTCAATAATAACTCTACCATACACTTTACCAGGTATACTCAACAGACTTATCCCCCTATAATTTTTGCACTCTCTTTTGTCCCCTTTGCTTTTATACAAAGGAACAATGCATGCTCTCTGCCAATCCCTAGGTACCTTACCCTCTTCCATACATTTATTAAATAATAGCACCAACCACTCCAAAACTATATCCCTACCTGCTTTTAACATTTCTATCTTTATCCCATCAATCCCAGCTGCTTTATCCCCTTTCATTTTACCTACTGCCTCACGAACTTCCCCCACACTCACAACTGGCTCTTCCTCACTCCTACAAGATGTTATTCCTCCTTGCCCTATACACAAAATCACAGCTCCCTATCTTCATCAACATTTAACAATTCCTCAAAATATTCCCTCCATCTTCCCAATATCTCTAACTCTCCATTTAATAACTCTCCTCTCCTATTTTTAACTGACAAATCCATTTGTTCTCTAGGCTTCCTTAACTTGTTAATCTCACTCCAAAACTTTTTCTTATTTTCAACAAAATTTGTTGATAACATCTCACCCACTCTCTCATTTGCTCTCTTTTTACATTGCTTCACCACACTCTTACTCTTTCTCTCTTTTTCTCCATATACTCTTCCCTCCTTGCATCACTTCTACTTTGTAAAAACTTCTTATATGCATATTCTCATATTTTTTTTATTATTATTATCACACTGGCCATTTCCCACCAAGGCAGGGTGGCCTGAAAAAGAAAAACTTTCACCATCATTCACTCCATCACTGTCTTGCCAGAAGGGTGCTTTACACTACAGTTTTTAAACTGCAACATTAACACCCCTCCTTCAGAGTGCAGGCACTGTACTTCCCATATCCAGGACTCAAGTCCGGCCTGCCGGTTTCCCTGAACCTTTTCATAAATGTTACTTTGCTCACACTCCAACAGCACGTCAAGTATTAAAAAACACTTGTCTCCATTCACTCCTATCAACCACGCTCACGCATGCCTGCTGGAAGTCCAAGCCCCTCGCACACAAAACCTCCTTTACCCCCTCCCTCCAACTTTTCCTAGGCCGACCCCTACCCCGCCTTCCTTCCACTACAGTCTGATACACTCTTGAAGTCATTCTGTTTCACTCCATTCTCTCTACATGTCCGAACCACCTCAACAACCCTTCCTCAGCCCTCTGGACAACAGTTTTGGTAATCCTGCACCTCCTCCTAACTTCCAAACTACGAATTCTCTGCATTATATTCATCACCCATGCTTCACACCCATATAAGAGCGTTGGTAAAACTATACTCTCATATATTCCCCTCTTTGCCTCCAAGGACAAAGTTCTTTGTCTCCACAGACTCCTAAGTGCACCACTCACCCTTTTCCCCTCATCAATTCTATGATTCACCTCATCTTTCATAGACCCATCCGCTGACACGTCCACTCCCAAATATCTGAATACATTCACCTCCTCCATACTCTCTCCTTCCAATCTGATATCCAATCTTTCATCACCTAATCTTTTTATCCTCATAACCTTATTCTTTCCTGTATTCACTTTTAATTTTCTTCTTTTGCATACCCTACCAAATTCATCCACCAATCTCTGCAACTTCTCTTCAGAATCTCAGAAGAGCACAGTGTCATCAGCAAAGAGCAACTGTGACAACTCCCACTTTATGTGTGATTCTTTATCTTTTAACTACACGCCTCTCGCCAAGACCCTCGCATTTACTTCTCTTACAACCCCGTCTATAAATATATTAAACAACCACGGTGACATCACACATCCTTGTCTAAGGCCTACTTTTACTGGGAAATAATTTCCCTCTTTCCTACATACTCTAACTTGAGCCTCACTATCCTTGTAAAAACTCTTCACTGCTTTCAGTAACCTACCTCCTATACCATACACCTGCAACATCTGCCACATTGCCCCCCTATCCACCCTGTCATACACCTTTTCCAAGTCCATAAATGCCACAAAGACCTCTTTAGCCTTATCTAAATACTGTTCACTTATATGTTTCACTGTAAACACCTGGTCCACACACCCCCTACCTTTCCTAAAGCCTCCTTGTTCATCTGCTATCCTATTCTCCGTCTTACTCTTAATTCTTTCAATAATAACTCTACCATACACTTTACCAGGTATGCTCAACAGACTTATCCCCCTATAATTTTTGCACTCTCATTTGTCCCCTTTGCCTTTATACAAAGGAGCTATGCATGCTCTCTGCCAATCCCTAGGTACCTTACCCTCTTCCATACATTTATTAAATAATTGCACCAACCACTCCAAAACTACATCTCCACCTGCTTTTAACATTTCTATCTTTATCCCATCAATCCCGGCTGCCTTACCCCCTTTCATTTTACCTACTGCCTCATGAACTTCCCCCACACTCACAACTGGCTCTTCCTCACTCCTACAAGATGTTATTCCTCCTTGCCCTATACACAAAATCACAGCATTCCTATCTTCATCAACATTTAACAATTCCTCAAAATATTCCCTCCATCTTCCCAATACCCCTAACTCTCCATTTAATAACTCTCCTCTCCTATTTTTAACTGACAAATCCATTTGTTCTCTAGGCTTTCTTAACTTGTTAATCTCACTCCAAAACTTTTTCTTATTTTCAACAAAATTTGTTGATAACATCTCACCCACTCTCTCATTTGCTCTCTTTTTACATTGCTTAACCTCTCTCTTTTTCTCCATATACTCTTCCCTCCTTGCATCACTTCTACTTTGTAAAAACTTCTCATATGCTAACTTTTTCTCCCTTTCTACTCTCTTTACATCATCATTCCACCAATCGCTCCTCTTTCCTCCCGCACCCACTTTCCTGTAACCACAAACTTCTGCTGAACACGCTAACATTACATTTTTAAACCTACCCCATACCTCTTCGACCCCATTGCCTATGCTCTCATTAGCCCATCTATCCTCCAATAGCTGTTTATATCTTACCCTAACTGTCTCCTCTTTTAGTTTATAAACCTTCACCTCTCTCTTCCCTGATGCTTCTATTCTCCTTGTATCCCATCTACCTTTTACTCTCAGTGTAGCTACAACTAGAAAGTGATCTGATATATCTGTGACCCCTCTATAAACATGTACATCCTGAAGTCTACTCAACAGTCTTTTATCTACCAATACGTAATCCAACAAACTACTGTCATTTCGCCCTGCATCATATCTTGTATACTTATTTATCCTCTTTTTCTTAAAATATGTATTACCTATAACTAAACCCCTTTCTATACAAAGTTCAATCAAATGGCTCCCATTATCATTTACACCTGGCACCCCAAACTTACCTACCACACCCTCTCTAAAAGTTTCTCCTACTTTAGTATTCAGGTCCCATACCACAATTACTCTCTCACTTGGTTCAAAGGCTCCTATACATTCACTTAACATCTCCCAAAATCTCTCTCTCTCCTCTACATTCCTCTCTTCTCCAGGTGCATACACGCTTATTATGACCCACTTTTCGCATCCAACCTTTACTTTAATCCCCATAATTCTTGAATTTACACATTCATATTCTCTTTTCTCCTTCCATAACTGATCCTTCAACATTACTGCTACCCCTTCCTTTGCTCTAACTATCTCAGATACTCCAGATTTAATTCCATTTATTTCCCCCCACCGAAACTGCCCCTCCTCCTTCAGCTTTGTTTCGCTTAGGGCCAGGACATCCAACTTCTTTTCATTCATAAATTCAGCAATCATCTGTTTCTTGTCATCCGCACTACATCCACGCACATTCAAGCATCTCAGTTTTATAAAATTTTTCTTCTTCTCTTTTTTAGTAAATGTCTACAGGAGATGGGGTTACTAGCCCATTGCTCCCGGCATTTTAGTCGCCTCATACGACATGCATGGCTTACGGAGGAAAGATTCTTTTCCACTTCCCCATGGACAATAGAAGAAATAAAGAAGAACAAGAGCTATTTAGAACAAGGAGAAAAACCTAGAGGTATGTATATATATATATATGCATGTGCGTGTCTGTGAAGTGTGACCAAAGTGTAAGTAGGAGTAGCAAGATATTCCTGTTATCTAGCGTGTTTATGAGACAGAAAAA
>NC_091330.1:20710581-20793081 GCF_038502225.1 Cherax quadricarinatus | reverse complement strand
GACACTTCCATCTGTGTTAGAGCATCACTTGGGAAGAGAAGAGTCCCAGATTTGCTGGGGAATCACATATTTCTTACCGCTAGACATGCTGAAAAAGGACAACTGAAATGGCATTCCCACAATGCACCACTGGCTCCCCGATTTTTTTTATATGGTGCACACTGACCATGGAGACCCATTCTCTCACATGTGGGCCTACCAGCTTTCTCCTGCTTGATTTGAAGCTGCTAGAATTTATGCATATAAATACGTCAGAAACATTGGCTCGTAAGACGTATTTATACGTCGGAAACAGTCAAAGGGTTAAACTGCAACATTAACACCCCTCGTTCAGAGTGCAGGCACTGTACTTCCCATCTCCAGGACTCAAGTCCGGCCTGCCGGTTTCCCTGAACCCCTTCATAAATGTTACTTTGCTCACACTCCAACAGCACGTCAAGTATTAAAAACCATTTGTCTCCATTCGCTCCTATCAAACACGCTCATGCATGCCTGCTGGAAGTCCAAGCCCCTCGCACACAAAACCTCCTTTACCCCCTCTCTCCAACCTTTCCTAGGCCGACCCCTACCCCGCCTTCCTTCCACTACAGACTGATACACTCTTGAAGTCATTCTGTTTCGCTCCATTCTCTCTACATGTCCGAACCATTATGATTATAATAATAACAACTTGTAATGATAATAACTTATAATAATAACTTGTAATAATAATAATTTGTCAGAGCATCATTCCTTCTAAAAATTGCTTGAGAATGGAAGTGTTGGTCTTTATTTATTCTACTGTACCACTGTGGAGACAACCTGTACACAATGTAAGGTGTTTGTATGAATGTTTATGAACCATAACCAGATGCATCGTCTTATTTGTTTACATAGTGGGTGGGGTGGCCAGGCTGGCTTCCCTACACTACCCTACCTACCACACGACTTTCTACAAATAAATACTTTTCACCTTTCACCGTACATAAAGACTATAAATATTTTAAGATAAGTAATGAGTGTACTGTATATGCACTTTATCACAATATGGAGCTTTAAGCATCATTGTAGTATATTATATGTGGGTGGGGTGGCCAGCAGGGCTACCACACCTAACTTCTTAGAGTAAATACTACTCACCTTTTGCCCTACATTAAGACTACGAATATTTTAAGCTAAATAATGAATATTCTCTGTGTATATTTTATTTTTTTATTGTTTTAATGCCTAATTTTATTGCTAACTTAATATATGTTAGTGTAAACTTGCTATCTGGCATTTATATGCATTTATAAGCAAAAAAAATAGCGTTCTGCTTTCCGGCAGTAGCCTGGAACCTAACCTGCCATATAAGTGGGACCCTACTGTATATTATTATCCAAGAAATGAAAGTAAATCTTCTATTTTTCTGTGAACAGGAATTCAAGATGGAAAGAAAGTGTAATATAGGAGAAGCCTGGGGATGTGACTAATGAATAGCAGAAATGTTGTCTTAGTGCTAGGAATGTCTAAGTTGGTTATTATGGACTCTGTTTTTGAACTGGCATTTTTTAATTTTGTGTGATATTGGCCAAATTACTAAATTCTGATCATTTTATAGAGTAGTTGAAATAGTTGAATGGGCAGTTTCTTGTGCTCATTCCATAGTGAAATAACTAAGAATTTGGTTGATGGGAACAATGGAATTGGCCTAAAGTAAGACTTATAGTGGGCAAAATCACCCACTTTGAGTCCTATTTTCTTATTTTTGGTGTCATTACCTTTGGAAAAAGATTTGCTATCATTTCAGAAGAAAATATGTAATAGTGTTGGTAGAATTGCCGACAATATGTAAAGTAAAAGGATACAAGAGCAACTAATGTGACACTTTATTGTGGCATCGTTTCGCTCTCCAGGAGCTTTGTCAAGCCGTTACAAACAGTACTTGGACACAGACGGTATATATAGGCTCAGAGTGAGGTGCAATACTAGTGGTAGTAGTAGTAGTAGTAGTAGTGATGTAAGTTGTAGTAGTAGTAAAAGTAATACAATATGGTAGAACAATTAACTTGCACATGATTAAAGGGATATTAAAAGCTATTACAGCAGGGCCCCGCTTTACGGCGTTTCACTTTACGGCATTCCGCTAATACGGTCATTTCAAATTATGACCAAAACTCGCTATACGGCTCCCCCCACCTGACTTTCTAATACGGTCACCGCGCCCCACCCTGTTTGTTTACAAATGGCGGCGGCGGCAGCGGCAGCAACGGTATCCTACCAGCTCTTCTTTCTCAAAAAAACATCGCTCATCAAAACTTGTGATGGCCTAAGTGAAAGTTCAACTACATGAACCCACGTAGACCACAACATGACCCAAGAATACTAAGAATGTAACCCAAATCTTGACAAAATTAGAAGATCTAAGGAAGACAGCCCTGCTAACCCAAACACTGCCTCCGCTGCCAGACAACCACTTAACCCAAGCTCTGAAAAAACAAGCCTTCTCCTCCATTGCTACACAGTATCTACTTCAGTGATACTATGAAAGGATATCGCAGAAGAAACAACACCAGTAATAATAGAATAACAGCAAGGACCCTAGAACTCAACTTGTCTACCCAGCAGGATGCCGGTGTATCATCAACCCCCCTCACCGCCGCCACCCAGGGAACAACAACAACAACAACAAACATGGCTAACTCCCCCTCCAACTCCACTCTCTTCAAAGGATTCACCCATGATAACTCAGGTATGATTATTCCTGACAATATCAAGGACTACATCGTTGCTCTAGAAAATGAAATCAAAGATATCAAAGCAACACTCGAGCGACGAGAATCCAAGATAACCAACCTCGAGAACAAGATCCAAAACCTTGAAGAGAAGATTACATCGGGAAGTGTTGACACAGAAAATACTCTAAAAGCAGCTATAGCCAGTCACACTGAGCAAATAACAACAATAAATATGAAGGTTGAAGAAGCAATCAAGGACTGGAATCAGAACATGCACACTCGACTTAATGAATACCTTGATTTCCAAGACGACAAAACTGAACAAGATAAGTTGTCTGATGCAGTTATAATAAACAGTCCACACATTCCTAGTGACATAACACAAGCATAGTGCAAAGAAACTGCTATCAGGATAATACAGAACCACGTACAAGTCATCGTGCAAAACAATGAAATCAAAGAAACACGTTTGCTAGGAAAACCAGGAAGTAAACACAGTATAATGATCCGACTTCATTCATACGATAAAAGAAAGGACCTAATTAAATCAGCAATTACAATGAAAAATGGAGTGTACATAAATGAGTGCCCAACAAAAAAACGTCAAAACCTTCTGTTCAGGCTGAGAAAACTTAAACAGGAAAACAAAATACATCAGTGTTTCATGCGAGATGGGAAAATACTAGTAAGGAAAACATCAACAGGACAACAATATACCATCTCAAACGAACATGATTTCTCTACCTTCCTTAGAAAAGCTGACATTTATGTAACAGATTAGATAAGTGCCCTTAATACATATATACGTGTGGTGCATATAGTGTACGTTACTATTATATTGTGCATTATTATTTTTATTATTTTTCATCACTAGCTAATGCCAACTACCTCCAATACTCTATACTTCTTTCTTACTGCTATTAATTGCTCGTAATTTTAAATTACAAATCAAATCTTACTCCAAATTAATAATATTCATTATTCTTACCTGTCCATTTAATTTTGTTTATCACTACTTGTTTTTTAGTCACTTTTCATTGTGTATGCAATTAGTGTATATTCCAATTACTTTTTTGCAAGTACCAAAACTATCTTTTGCTAGCTAGTACCAACTACCTCATTTTTTTTTTACTTTTTATTGTGCAATAAACTGCTCAATTTATTTAATATTACAAATCAGATCTTACTCCTAAACCAATATTATTTCATAGTGACCATCTGTCCATTTAACTTTGTTTACCATTACTTAATTTTAGTCCCTTATATATTTTCTCCTTTATTTTAGCTTTATATAACTACCCTAGTTTATGAACATTAAAATGGTATAAAATACCGACAGGTTGTTAGGTAAGACACATATGCAACAGTTAGGTATCTTTATTTCGAAACGTTTCGCCTACACAGTAGGCTTCTTCAGTCGAGTACAGAAAAGTTGATAGAAGCAGAAGATACTTGAAGACGATGTAATCAGTCCATCACCCTTAAAGTTTTGAGGTGGTCAGTCCCTCAGTCTGGAGAAGAGCATTGTTCCATAGAATGAAACAATATTGTTTCATTCTATGGAACAGTGCTCTTCTCCAGACTGAGGGACTGACCACCTCAAAACTTTAAGGGTGATGGACTGATTACATCGTCTTCAAGTATCTTCTGCTTCTATCAACTTTTCTGTACTCGACTGAAGAAGCCTACTGTGTAGGCGAAACGTTTCGAAATAAAGATACCTAACTGTTGCATATGTGTCTTACCTAATACCCTAGTTTATATATTCACAATTGTTAAAATAATCAAGGTGCTATTCTCAGGTGCTAAAGTAGAATAAGTTCACAATTTTGCCATTATATTCCAAAGCTCATTTATTTGATTACCACTTTATTGTTCACCACAACTTATATTAGTCCCTTTTATATTATAATTTTATACTATAATTCTAACTTTAAAGAATTACCTTTATAGTACTACCTACTATCATATTCCCAAGCTCCATTATTTGATCATCACTTTATTTATATTGTCTCCTTTATTTTAGCTTAAAAAAAAAAAAAAAACTACCTTAGCTCATTATTTTACATTTGTTAAATAATTCAGGTGCTATTTTTTTAGCTTAATTCTAACTATAGATTCACTACAAATCTTATGATTACAAGCATTGATCCTGATACCAACCTCTTATTTAATGACTTAAATGAATCAAACAGTTACTGTAATTACTACACTGCAGAACAATCAAAGGCACTTCTCAGTGCCAACAACAACATAACTATCTTTAACTACAATATCAGATCTTTAAGCAAGCATTACGATGACCTCATAGCATTACTAAATTCCTTACATGCCAATATGTCCATCATTACACTAACTGAAACCTGGCTAAAGCCTGATAGTACAGATGTCTATGCCATTCCTGGTTACACAGCCATACACAACTGTAGGCCAGACCAACAAGGGGGTGGCACAGCCATATACTACTCAGACCAACTAGAATGTATCACTAATACTTGCACAAGGGATGAACATGGGGAATATATAATAGCCAAATTCAAATCCAAATACCTACAAAAACCTCTCACATTGATAAACATCTACAGAGTTCCACAGTCAAACATTAGCCAATTTAGTCAAAACCTAGGAAGTATGATAACTGATGCACGCATGAACAAAGATCACTTACTACTCTCAGGTGACTTCAATATAAATCTCCTGCAAGACCAGGACCCACACGTTACTGAATTCACAAACACAATGAGTAACTGTATGTTGCTACCAACAGTAACAAAACCTACAAGAGTTACAGAGACTAGTGTTTCCCTACTTGACCACATCTGGACCAACACCATATCCCCTTTAAAATCAGGCATAATTACAGATAATACCACAGACCACTACCCTACTTTCCTCATAACAACTCTTGGTAAACTACCCCAAGACACTACTAAAGTCACCTTCAGACTTCACAATGAGGCAGCCATTAATAACTTCACAACAGCAATAGCAAACATTGACTGGCACACTGAGCTAGAAATTTATACAGATATTGACGAATGTATTAATAATTTTCTAAAAAAGACCCAATACCTCTATAACAAGCACTGCCCTAAAAAAACTAAACAGATAACAGCTAAGAGACTGAACAGTCCCTGGCTAACACCCAGCATTCTCAAATCCATAAATACAAAACACCAATATGAAAAACAGTACAGAATGGGTCACATAACCAGAGACCAAACAAAACGTTACTCGTCAATCCTAACCAGCCTGATAAGAAGGGCAAAAAAATTGTATTATGAGAACAGATTATCCAACTTACGAGGTGATATAAAAAAGACCTGGAAAACCCTATCAGAAATTCTGGGAACAAAAAAGATATCACGAAATAGCGAAATAAAATTAGCAAAATCAGATGAACCCCAACTCCCACCAACAGAAACAGCAAACAGACTCAATGATTTCTTCTCCACTATAGGACAAAACCTTACCAATAAAATCCCAACCTCAGATACCCCACCAAATGACTACCTCACTGGCAACTACCCGAACACACTGTTCCTAGCCCTAAAAAAACTAAACAGATGACAGCTAAGAGACTGAACAGTCCCTGGCTAACACCCAGCATTCTCAAATCCATTAATACAAAACACCAATATGAAAAACAGTACAGAATGGGTCACATAACCAGAGACCAAACAAAACGTTACTCGTCAATCCTAACCAGCCTGATAAGAAGGGCAAAAAAATTGTATTATGAGAACAGATTATCCAACTTACGAGGTGATATAAGAAAGACCTGGAAAACCCTATCAGAAATTCTGGGAACAAAAAAGATATCACGAAATAGCAAAATAAAATTAGCAAAATCAGATGAACCCCAACTCCCACCAACAGAAACAGCAAACAGACTCAATGATTTCTTCTCCACTATAGGACAAAACCTTACCAATAAAATCCCAAGCTCAGATACCCCACCAAATGACTACCTCACTGGCAACTACCCGAACACACTGTTCCTAGCTCCGACTAACCCATACGAAGTCTCCCTTATTATCAACGCACTAAAAAACAAGGCAGGAGATTTAAATACCTTACCACCCTTTATATACAAAAAAGTGTCACAAGTGCTATCACCAATCATTGCAACACTCTTTAACAAATCCATTGAATCCTCCACCTTCCCTACAGTACTCAAAATAGCAAGGGTCACCCCGATCCACAAAGGAGGAGACCAAACAGAGTTGAATAACTATAGGCCAATATCCAACTTACACCCTCTCTCAAAAATCTTCGAAAAATTAATTCATAAACGATTCTACTCCTACCTTATCTCCCAAAACATACTCAACCCCTGCCAATTTGGATTCAGGCCTAATAAAAATACTAATGATGCTATTATACACATGCTAGAACATATATACACTGCAATAGAGAAAAAGAAGTCCCACTGGGGATCTTCATTGACTTACGTAAAGCTTTTGATACAGTTGACCATGACTTGCTCCATGTAAAATTGTCACACTATGGTATAAGAGGGCACTCCCTCAACTACCTCAAGTCATACCTCAGCAACAGAAGCCAATATGTGTACGCAAATGGGGCAAACTCTTCTGCACAACCAATTACAGTTGGTGTCCCACAGGGAAGTGTCCTTGGCCCTCTTCTCTTTGTCCTATACATAAATGACCTACCAAATGCTTCGCAATTACTCAAACCCACACTATTTGCAGATGACACTACATACGTCTTCTCCCACCCGAGCCCAGTCACGCTAGCCAATACTGTAAATACCGAATTACAGAAAATATCTACCTGGATGAGGACTAACAAACTTACACTCAACATTGACAAAACCTACTTCATTCAGTTTGGTAACAGAGCTACAGATGTCCCTCTTAACATAATGATAAACGGATCACCTATCACAAAGCTAACAGAGGGAAAATTCTTAGGAATCCACCTTGATAATAGACTCAAATTTCATACACATATACAACAAATTTCTAAGAAAATTTCCAAGACTGTAGGCATACTATCGAAGATACGGTACTATGCTCCACAGTCAGCCCTCCTGGCCCTATATCACTCTCTTATTTACCCCTATCTCACCTATGGAATTTGTGCATGGGGCTCAACAACAATTAACCATCTCAGACCACTAATTACCCAACAAAAGGCTGCAGTTAGAATAACAAATTCTCACTACAGGCAGCACACTCCACCAATATTCGATACACTAAACCTACTCACCATACAAAACATCCATACTTATTACTGCACCTATTACATACATAGAACACTTAACTCTGATATTAACCCTCCCCTCAAACATCTCCTTGCCAACCTCAACAGAACACATGACCATAACACAAGGCACAGATCACTCTTTGATGTTCCTCGTGTCCATCTCACACTATGCAAAAACTCAATGCACATAAAAGGCCCTAAAATCTGGAATTCATTACCTGTAAATATAAAAGAAACACTACCTGTTTATAAATTCAAGTCTCTTCTCAAAGATCACTTACTCACCCAAAACCAAATAAATACTGAATAACTGAACCTTATAAATTGTATATCTTAAATGTTTCTCACAATTATATCACATAAATGTTAAACCTAAAACCCAATCTAACTTTATTATTTTTTAAATACACTACCTAACAGAATACTCCATACGACTGAATGTACAACAATGCATGCAACCATATGACCTGTCTTTGTAATACTCACTTGTGCTTTATAGTAATCTGTTTACATTAATGTTTTATCACTGATTTCATCATTGCTTAGTTAATCTTAAGTTAATTTTAAGCCAGCCCGTAATGCTATGCATAGTATAAGTGGCTTTGGCATGCTGCTCTTATCTGTATTTTTTTTGTACCTCTGTATGTGTGCTCAAATTGTTAATAAATAAATAAAAAAATAAATAAATAAATAAATAAATTCTTCGTGAGCTCAGTAAGCACTAAGTCTCTCCATTTTGTCTGGAAACTCCAAAATTTCAAATGTTTTTAAAAGTTATTTCATATTTTATATATACTCTGATAATTATACTTATGTATACCTGTACTTAAATAAACTTACATACTGTGCTGGCATGCAGGTACACATTAAAATCAGTAAGAGTGTCTTATGTCTCCAGACATCGTATTAGTAATGATAATAATAATCATCGAGTCTCATTTAAATGTTGTATATTACGTTAATATACACATTTTCATTAATCCATCTATGATATTTTTTCAAAATTATATAATAAACACGATACATAACATAAAAAGATGATAAATACACCCCACAATAGAATAAATAAACATAAATATGAGATGTGGTAGCAGACGACTTGCACAAGTGATGCCATATTAGAAATGATAATAATAATAATAATCACCGAGTCTCATTAAATGTTATATATTACGTTAATATACACATTTTCATTAATCCATCCATGATATTTTTTTCAAAATTATATAATAAACACGATACATAACATAAAAAGATGATAAATACACCCTACAGTAGAATAAATAAACATAAATATGAGATGTGGTAGCCAGATAACTTGTACAATTGATGCCAAGAATAACATTTTCTCTAATCTAACATAAGAGAAAATGTGTTACTGGGGGTAACTGTAGAAAATTATTCCTTTCGTATGTATGTAAGTTTATTCAGGTATACACAAATACAGTTACATAGATTATCATACATAACAACATATGTGTAGAGAACCCAGGATAACCCAAAAAAGTCAGCGTGACTTATTTCCATTGCCTTCACTCAGAGCATCATTTCTTCTCAAAATGATGTTACATGAGAATGGGAGTGTTCTTCTTTCTTTATTCTACCATATCAATGTAGAGACAACCTGTACACAATGTAACTTGTACACAAACCAGACGTGTACACTTTGTTTACAAAACTTACCTTCGCCTGGTTTGTTTACATAACTCTGCGCCTGTCCTCTCTCATGCACTCATTCTTTCTCTCTCTCATTTATTCGTTTTATCTCATTTACTTACTCCTGACCCTACATTAAGACTACAAATATTTTAAGGTAAGTAATGAGTGAACTGTATATACATTTTATCGCTCTGGGATGCTTAAATGTAATAGAATATTATGTGTAGGTGGGTTGGCCTGGTATGGTAGCCCGGCTGACTACCATACATACCACACTTGATTTTTTACAATAAATACTACTCATCTCACCCTATATTTTAAGGTAAGTAATGAGTGAACTGTATATACATTTTATCGCTCTGGGATGCTTAAATATCATAGAATTGTATGTGTGGGTGGGGTGGCCTGGTATGGTAGCCCGGCTGACTTGATTTCTTACAATAAATACTACTTGTCTCGCCCTAGATTAAGACTATAAATATTTTAAGGTAAGTAATGAGTGCACTATGTGTGTATTGTACTTTTTTATTGTTTTTTGATGCCTGGTTCTATTGCTAACTTAATATATGTTAGTGTAAACTTGTTATCTAGTGTTTGTATGCATTTGTAAGTGGAAAAAAAGGGTGTTCCACTTTACAGCAGTTTCCGCTTTACGGCGGTAGCCTGGAACCTAACCAGCCATATAAGTGGGGCCCTACTGTACTTGGGTAACATAAAAATAGGTTAGACAAATATTTTCAGCCTCCTATAGAAATATTTGTCTAACCCATTTTTATGTTACCCAAGTAATAGCTTTTATATCTCTTTACTCATATGCAAGTTAATTGTTCTATCATATTGTATTACTACTACTACCACTAGTATTGCACCTCGCTCTGAGCCTATATATACCATCTGTGTCCATGTACTGCTTGTAATGGCTTGACAAAGCTCCTGGAAAGCGAAACGTTGCCACAAGAAAAATGTCACATTAGTTGTACTTGTGTCCTTTTACTTGACAGAAGAAAATATAATGGGGGGGGGGGGATTTTTGGACATAGAGAGCAAATTTCACTTTGAGGGGTCTGGACAGTGAAAGTGTTAAACTGTATCCAACATACTGGTATATATGCAAGTGCTGTCTGTGTGTCTGACGTACTACTATGCACAATTATTCATACCTTCAGATTTGCCACCTACCAATATTTTTGACCTCAGCACAACTCTTTGGAGTCTTCAATCTATTCATACAATTGAAAAAATCGAAGGTCAACAGGGTCCACACAATGTATCATGGTTAACTACTTAGGTGATGACTATGTATCTGATGTATTATTATGCCTAATTAGCAAAAGTAAATGGTGAAATCAGGAGCTGCTGTTCCTCCACCACCTTCCCTACCAGCAAACAGAGTGCAAGAGGCTCAGAGATGCCTTATTCATTCCTCATTTTATTACAGTTTCATGATACTAACAGTGGAAGTCAGCCACAACGCACACTATGTAGATTTAACCCAGAATAACCCACTAAAATCAAACAATGTGAATTATTTCCATGTTTTGAGGAGTATTTCACTCTGAAATAATTGTAATATTATAAGCATTCCTTTTACATAGCCTTAGAATACCAAAATTGTAAAAAATGAAGAAAAACAATTATGCTATAGTAGACTGTTAATTAAAACAATAGTTAGGTTCCTGAAAATGCAGTGTTAGATAAATCCGTGTTAAAGGAACTGAAGAACTTATGGGAAAAATGGGTAACGTTCCTGGGACCCCCCCCCCAAAAAAAAAAAGCCAAACAACTTTCTTTTTTTTAGGTCTCCAGATTTTATGCAAAAAAAAATGATAATGCAGTTGTTCTTCATTGTCATTATGTATGTTTATTGTGTTGATTAAGGCTACAAATGCAACAGAAATAATATTTATTACCTTAATTAAATTGTGGTTGCTGGTGTTTGTTGATGATTGTGAAGGAGGGAGTGGAGAGGCATGCTGAGGCCCATCTGGGTTGGGGTGGAGGGTAGGCCAGTCAGTAAGTCAGTTCAGTCAAGTGAGTCAGTAGGTCAGTACAGCCATTAAATTCAGTAGGTCACTCATTCAAGTCAGTAAGTCACTTATTCAAATTCAAATTCAGTTTATTCTCTATAAAGATTACAGTGTTGAATTTACAGAATTTGGTTGTTGTGTGGTTTACATGTAGTTAAATAATGATTACAGAGTGTACCACTAGAACGCCTAGCATGGCTAGGCATTTCGGGCAGACTTAGTTTAATTCTTTATTTTAAAATATTACAAATTATGAGGTAAGTTGGCATTATGGCTAAGTGACTAAATACTAGTTTGTGAGTTTAGCAATGTGAATGCTTTTGTTTTGGCACAGTACACAGTTTCAGTATTGGAGTATCATAGGATTCATTATTTTAAGATTGAGATTAATATTTCTGTTTATAGTCAAATTGGTGAGTGAAAGTGTAAGTGTGAACCAAAAGGTGGTATTCGTGTAGTTAGTTGATGGGGTTTATCAGGGAGATAAGATGTTTTCTAATGGTAGTTTTGAAGGTGATGAATGTGTCTGCAGTTCTAGAGTTCTCAGGTAGGGTGTTCCAGATTTTAGGGCCTTTGACATACATTGAATTTTTGTAAAGGTTTAGTCGGACATGGGGAATGTCGTAGAGATGTTTGTGTCTGGTGTTATGCCTGTGGGTTCTGTCACAACTATCAAGAAAGCATTTTAGGTCAAGGTTGATATTGGAGTTTAAGGTCCTGTAGATGTAGATTGCACAGTAGTAAGTGTGGATGTACTGAACAGGGAGTAAGTTTAGATCTATGAAGAGTGGGGGGGTGTGTTGCCAGGGATGGGATTTAGTGATTATTCTTACTGCAGCTTTTTGTTGGGTTATTATTGGCTTTAGGTGTGTTGCTGCAGTTGATCCCCAAGCACAAATAGCATAGGTGAGGTATGAATAAATAAGTGAGTGGTATAGTGTGAGAAGGGCATGTTGCGGCACATAGTATCGTATCTTGGAGAGGATCCCAACTGTTTTGGATACTTTTTTGGTTATGTGTTGGATATGGGTGCTGAAATTCAGGTTGTCAAGGTATAGGCCTAGGAATTTGCCCTCATTATGTCTGGTAATTAGAGTGTTGTCGATCTTAATGTTAATTTGTGCATCTCCTGCTCTGCTACCAAACATAATATAGTAGGTTTTGTCAGTGTTAAGCGTAAGTTTATTGGCTGTCATCCAAGTCGATTCAAGTCATTCAAGTCAGTCGAGTCATTCAGTAAATCAGTCAAGTCGGTAGGTCAGTCAAGTCAGTAGGTCAGTCAAGTCATTCTATAAATCAATCGGTCAAGTCAGTATGTCAGCCAGTCAAGTCAGTAAATCAGGTCAGTCTTTCATTCATTCAGTAAATCAGTCAAGTCATTCAGAAAATCATTAAATCAGATCATTCAGTAAATCAGTCAACAAAATCAGATCAGTCAGGAAGTCATTCAGTAAATCAATCAAGTCAGTAAATCAGATGACAGCCCAGGTTATTCATTGCACAAGCTCTTATATTTGCTTCACTCTTTTTAATCATATGAACTGATGCTTCATTAAGGCCATAAGCTCTCGCCATGTCCACCACACAGGCACCACATTTAAGCTTATCTAATATATCTTGATTTTCTTCATAATTTCAAGACTTGAACTTTTTTCACTTTGTCTTGTCACTTCCTGCATCACTTGCATGCCTCTTGGGTGCCATGGTTCCTCAGCAGATGCAGTGTTTGGTAATGAAAAAACCAAAACTTGATTCACAAACAGTGCTGGGTACCACAATGGACATATATATCGAGCACTAGTGTGGAGGTGGCAGGGCCTTCCCCCGTAAAAAACAATGGCTTGACCCACAGGCAGACTGCCTAGCGCTCACTATACAGAGGGAAAGATTTCCAGCTTGCGGTGCTGAATTTCTTTTCCCTACCAAGAAGCAGAACCGTTTAAATTTAATTTAACGAAGTGAAAAACGAAAATATGTCGTAATTTGACAATAGCATAATGGAGAAAACATTTTATAGGAAACCCTTTTAACCGACAGTCTACTGTATATGTTTTTTGAGCGTATTAGATAGGAGTGACTGGAGACGAATGTTTTTTGGGACCTGACAAGCTGTTGGAGTGTGAGCAGGGTAATATTTTGTGGAGGGATTGAGGGAAACCAGTTAGCTGGACTTGAGTCCTGGAAATGGGAAGTACAATGCCTGCACTTTAACCCTTTCAGGGTCCAGAGGCCAAATTTCAAAGTGTGCACCAGTGTCCAAGAACTTTAAAAAAAAAAATTTGTTATTTTTTCTTATGAAATGGTAGAGAATCTTTTTCTGAAGGTAATAAAACAAAAAATACGAAATTTGATGGAAATTTGACGAAATTATGCTCTTGCGAATTTTGATGTGTCGGCGAATATTTACGCATCAGCAATTTTGGCAACTGTGACTCCCACTTTAGGAAAATTACGTTATTCCAGTCAACGAAATTCTTAGCTATTTCACTAGTATTCCTTCTATTCTATCGATTGAGCACAAGAAATCGCCAAGTCAACTGTTTCAACTACAAAATAAAGTGATCGGAAATTGGTAATTTGGCCAATTTAACGCAAAGTTCAAAATATTCCAATTTCAAAATAGGGTCCAGAATAAACAATGCAAGCATTCCTGGCACTAAACTAACATTAACTCTGTTCATTAGTTACGTGTTCAGGCTTTACAAATGAATTCCATTTTGATTTTTTATTCGCATAATGAATTTTTATTCAAACCAAAAAATAGAAGATTTACCGTTATGCAATATTGTAATAATTGTATAAATAATATCACCACATTTGTGAACGTATATTAGACCCACCAGCTGGCGTGTATTAGACGTGCAAGGTCATTTGTTTACTTTTGAACATCGGCAAAAATTTAACATTTCCGCTACTTTGAGCTCAGTATCCAGCCATTTCCACTAATAAAACCAATAAAAATCATCTCTATTTCTGTAATATATCTTCCATTCTATCAAATGAGACCAAGAAATCGCAAATACAACTATAAAAAACATAGGAAAAAACACTGCAAAGTTGCTGTTTTAATCGAAAATTACGGTCTGTTTTTTCTCTCTCATTATGCACTGTGTGCTGCAGGATTTGTTTTATGTGGTACACACATACCACATAGATGTATTCTCTCATATCTAGGCCCAAATTTACCACTCACATCTTATCAGAGTAAGCTGAGCTCATGGCGTAGATCTACGGTTTGGACCCTCAACTCAAAGCCGTAGAACTGTGGCACAGACCCTGAAAGGGTTAAAGGAGGGTTTTGAGATATTGGCTGTTTGTTGTGACATCCAAACTGTCGTATCTGAGCTCCTCTGCAAAGACAGTGATTATGTGTGAATGATGGTGATAGTGTTCAACGATGATGAAAGTTTTTTTGTTTTTGGGTCATCCTGCCTTGGTGGGAAATGGCCGAAGTGTTTAACCCTTTCGGGGTTTCGGCCGTACTAGTACGGCTTACGCGCAGGGGTTTTTGACGTACTAGTACGCATAAATTCTAGTGCTATCAAATCTAGTGAGAGAAAGCTGGTAGGCCTACATATGAAAGAATGGGTCTATGTGGTCAGTGTGTGCAGTATAAAAAAAATCCTGCAGCACACAGTGCGTAATGAGAAAAAAAACTGTGACTGTTTTTTGGATTAAAACAGCGACTTTGCACTGTATTTTTGTGTGATATTTATTGTTGTATTCTAGTTTTCCTGGTCTCATTTTATAGAATGGAAGACATATTACAGAAATTGAGATGATTTTGACTGATTTTACAATGAAAATTACCTTGAAATTGAGCTCAAAGTAGCAGAAATGTTCGATTTTTACCAAAGATCAAAAGTAAACAAATGATGCCAAGCGTCCAATACACATCAACTGGTGAGTCTAATATTCTTTCACAAGTGTGCTGATATTATTTATACCATATCTACACTAATGTAGTAGTCTGCATAACAGTAAATCTTCTATTTTTTTGTGAGTATAAAAATTCAAAGTGGAAAGCAAAAGAATATAAGAGGGGCATGGGAACGTGACTAATGAACAGAGGAAATGTTATTTTAGTGCCAGGAATGTCTTTCTTGTTTATTTGGAAATTGGCATCTTTTGAAATTTGTGTGAAATTGGCAAAATTGCTAAATTCTGACCACTGTATTGGATAGTTGAAATTGGTAAATGGGTGGTTTCTTGTATTCATTCGATAGAAAAAATGGAGTTCTAGTGAAGTAGTTATGATTTTTGTCGACTAGTACACTGGAATTGGCCGAAAATAGGGCTCAAAGTGGGCAAAATTGCAAATGCGTAAACATCGTCGAGACCGCTAATTCGCGAGAGCATATTTCCGTTAGTTTTCCATCAAATTTCATACCTTTGGTGTCCTTATGATCGGGAAAAGATTCTCTGTCTTTTCATAAGAATTTTTTTTTTTTTTTTTTTTTTTTGAAATTTGGCCGACCCTGAGAACAAGTCTCTGAGAGGATCTGCCCGACCCCCCAAAGGGTTAAAAACAAAAATTCCCATATGGATCTTCAACATTCTAACCAACAGAACACACACAGTAATGGTAAACCGAGTTAAGTCGGAGGTTGCCAAAGTGAAAGCTCTGTTCCACAAGGTACAGTACTCGCCCCCATCCTGTTCCTCATCATCCTGGGGCACTTTAAAGACTGCAGTACAGGTAGGGCTTATTCTCCTTGGTGTTGCTTCACAGGTCTTGCTTCATAAGTGTGCCTGCCTCTCCTTATCTGGAAAGCTGCCGGGCTGGCTGGGAGTGTGCTGCCGAGGCCGCCTACCTGCATGCTTGCAGCCGCCACTACCATACTCTTCACCCCAATCTTACCTGTAGTAAGTGGCTGACATTTCCACACAAAAAACAGTCATTTATATTTTTACACATCGTCTTGTTTCTAGATGTGCCAAGCTATAATTCTATCATACCAATCTCTATCACTGATGTCAGCTTCTAATGTTTCTTGCTACTGTGTTATTGTTACAATGTTTTTCTCATTATTTTTAGCTATTGAGTTTCTGGCTGTTATATCAAATTACTGTTTGCAATATGTAACTCTACCACTATTACTGATCACATTTATCTTGTCTTAGCAACATGCTCCATAGAGGGACATGAAGAACAGGAAGAGGAAGGGACTGTGGGTCTGACACATGAAGTAGTTGTGATCACAGACTTCGAGTGCTTTGATGACCTACAGGACCTTGTTTCTGCCTTTGTCAAGGACTACACCAGGTGAATCTCAGATTGATCTTTGAAGTGATACACACACACACTTACACATGCATTCTTACCACAAACTCAAATAGGTAGTAATTACTGTCCATACTTTAAGAAAAAAAGCATGAAGATGAATTACAAAATGGTTCTCAGAACTAAGCATGTGGGTTATAAAGAAAAGCTGAAAGCAGTAGCCATGCCTTCATTAGCTGACAACCACAAAAGAAGAGGAAGTTTTCCTAGCAGATCAACAAGGGGAGAAGAGACTTGTAGTAAATCAAAATGAAAATGTTTATTTTTATGAAGATATGTATTTTGGTAGATAATATTTTCTTTTACAATGACAGTTTACATGGTAAAGCCCCCAGTTATGCAGTCCATTTTAGGCAAATTAATATTAATTTATGGCTAACTTAAAATTAAGATTAAGCTAAATTAAAATTACATCTAGCCAGCCTATTGGGAAGCTAGCTAATCTCTCGATGCCATGTTACACAGTTAGATGACTAGTGAGAACACAAGGCATGCCTACCCTAATGCTGGGCACATACAAGGGAGTGATAAGCTCAGGAACTAATTTCATTCTCTTCCCATTTCAGATACACAAAAACATCCCTAATCTTTTATAACATGTCATTCTTGTCAGGCCTTGTTTTGTCTGAGAAATAGAATAAGTAACAGTAGACCCTTTGATTGAACTTTGTATAGAAAGGGGTTTGGTTATAGTTAATACATATTTTAAGAAAAAGAGGATAAATAAGGGCACAAGATATGATGTAGGGTGTAATGACAGTAGTTTGTTGGACTACGTATTGGTAGATAAAAGAATAAATGACTGTTCGATAGACTTGAGGATGTACATGTTTATAGAAGGGCCACGGATATATCAGATCACTTTTGTAATTGTAGCTACAGTGAGAGTAAAAGGTAGATGGGATACAAGGAAAATAGAAGCAGCAAGTAAGAGATAGGTGAAGGTTTATAAACTAAAGGGTAAGATATAAACAACTGTTGGAGGATAGATGGGCTAGTGAGAGTATAGGCAATGGTGTTGAAGGTGTATGGGGTAGGTTTAAGAATATAGTGTTAGAGTGCTCAGCAGAAGTTTGTGGTTACAAGAAAGTGGGTGAGGGAGGGAAGAAGAGCGATTGGTGGAATGATGTTAAGAGAGTAATAAGAGAGAAAAAGTTAGCATATGAGAGGTTTTTACAGAGTAAAAGTAATGCAAAGAGGGAGGAGTATATGGAGAGAAAAAAAGAGGTTAAGAGAGTAGAGAAGCAATGTAAAAAGAGAGCAGATGAGAGAGTGGGTGAGATGTTATCAATAAATTTTGTTGAAAATAAGAAAAAGTTTTGGAGTGAGATTAATAACTTGAGGCCTAGGGAATGAATAGATTTGATAGTTAAAAGTAGAAGAGAGTTATTAAATGGAGAGAGAGAGGTATCAGGAAGATGGAGAGAATATTTTGAAGAATTGTTAAATGTTGATGAAGATAGGGAAGCTATGATTTCGTGTATACAGAAAGGAGGAATAACATCTTTTAGGAGTGAGGAAGAGTCATTTGTGAGTGTGGGGGAAGTTCATAAGGTAGTGGGTAGAAAGAAATGGGGTAAAGCAGCTGGAACTGATGGGATCATGACAGAAATGTTAAAAGCAGGGCGAAATATAGTGTTGGAGTGGTTAGTATGAAAGAGGGGAAGGTACCAAGGGATTGGCAGAGAACATGTATAATTCCTCTATATAAAGGGAAGGGGGACAAAAGAGATTGTAAAAATTATAGGGAAATAAGTTTACTGAATATACCAGGTAAAGTGTATATTAGGGTTATTATTGAAAGAATTTGAGGTAAGACAGAGAGCAGAACTGCAGATGAGCAAGGAGGCTTTAGAATGGTAGGGGATGTGTAGATCAGGGGTTTATATTCAAGCATATATGTGAAAAGTATTTAGATAAAGGTAGGGAAGTTTTCATTGCATTTATGGATTTAGAAAAGGCATATGATACAGTGGATAGGGGAGCAATGTGGCAGATGTTGCAAGTGTATGGAATAGGTGGTAAGTTACTAAATGCTGTAAAGAGTTTATATGAGGATAGTGAGGATTACTTCCCAGTAAAAGTAGGTCCTAGACAAGGATGTGTAATGTCACCATGGTTGTTTAACATATTTATAGATGGGCTTGTAGAAGAAGTAAATGCTAGGGTGTTGGGGAGAGGAGTGGGATTAAATTATGGGAAATCAAATACAAAATGGGAGTTGACACAGTTACTTTTTGCTGATGATACTGTGATTTTGGAGGATTCTAAAAAAAAGTTGCAAAGGTTAGTGGACGAGTTTGGGAGGGTGTGTAAAGGTAGAAAGTTGAAGGTGAACATAGATAAGAGTAAGGTGATGAGGGTATCAAATGAGTTAGATAAAGAAAAATTGGATATCACATTGGAGGGAGGGAGTATGGAAGAAGTGAATGTTTTCAGATATTTGGGAGCTGACTTGTCAGTGGATGGGTTTATGAAGGATGAAGGAAAAAAGGTGAGTAGTGCATTGAGATATCTGTGGAGACAATGTTATCCATGGAGGCAAAGAAGGGAATGTGGAGTGTGCAGTGGAGATGTTGTGTCTAAGGGCAATGTGTGGTGTAAATATTATGCAGAGAATTCGTAGTGTGGAAATTAGGAGGAGGTGTGGCGTTACTTAAAGTATTAGTCAGAGGGCTGAAGAGGGTCTGTTGAGGTGGTTTGATTATTTAGAGAGAATAGAACAATTATTATTAAAATGAAAGAAAGTGCTAAACCAACAAGGGAGAATGGAACAAAGTAGAATGACTTGGAGAGCATATAAATCTATTGAGGAAGGAAGATGGGGTAGGGGTCATCCCTGAAAAGGTTGGAGGGAGGGGGGGTAAAGGAGGTTTTGTGTGCGAGGGGGCTTGGACTTCCAGCAAGGGTGCGTGTGTTAGGAGTGAATGGAGATGAATAGTTTTTGGGACTTGACGAGCTGTTTGAGTGTGAGCAGGATAATATTTTGTGAAGGGATTCAAGGAAACCGGTTAACTGAACTTGAGTCCTGGAAATGGGAAGTACAATGAGGGGTTTAGGATATTGGCAGTTGAAGGGACATCTAAACTGTCATACCTGAGCGCCTCTACAAAGACAGTGATTATGTATGAGTGATGGTGAAAGTGTTGAATGGTGATGAAAGTTTTTTCTTTTAGGGTTTTCTTTGTTTTTGGGTCACCCTGCCTTGGTGGGAAATGGCCAACATGTTAAAAAAAAAAAAAAAGTCTGTTGAGTATACCTGGTAAAGTGTATGGTAGAGTTATTATTGAAAAAATTAATGGTGAGACCAAGCATTTACACTGAAACATATAGGTGAACAGTATATAGGTAAGGGTAAAGAGGTTTTTGTGGCATTTATGGATTTGGAAAAGGGGTATGACAGGGTGGATATGGGGGCAGTGTGGCAGATATTGCTAATGTATGGAATAGGAAGTAGGTTACTGAAAGCAGTGAAGAGTTTTTATGAGGATAGTGAGGCTCAGGTTAGAGTATGTAGGAGAGAGGGAGATTATTTCCCAATAAAAGTAGGCCTTAGACAAGGATGTGTGATGTCACCATGGTTGTTCAATATATTTATAGATGGGGTTGTAAGAGAAGTGAATGTGTGGGTGTTGGCAAGAGGTGTGGGGTTAAAAGATAAAGAATCAAACACAAAGTGGGAGTTGTCACAGTTGCTCTTTACTGATGACACCGTGCTTTTGGGAGATTCTGAAGAGAAGTTACAGAGGTTGGTGGATGAGTTTGGTAGGGTGTATAAAAGAAGAAAATTAAAAGTGAATACAATGGTACCACGAGTTACGAACTTAATTCATTCCAGAAGGCTGGTCGAGTGCCCATACCGAACAAATTTGTTCCCATAAAGAATAATGTAAATTAGATTAGTCCGTTTCAGACCCACAAAAATACACTTACATAATTGTTCAAGTCGAGAGCTGTTCAAAACTCGAGGTACCACTGTATAGGAAAGTGTAAGGTGATGAGGATAACAAAAAATTAGGTGATGAAAGATTGGATCAGATTGGAGGGGGAGAGAGTATGAAGGTGAATGTATTCAGATATTTAGGAGTGGATGTGTCAACAGATGGGTCTATGAAAAATAAGGTGAATCATAGAATTGATGAGGGAAAAAGGTGAGTGGTGCACTTAGTCTATGGAGACAAAGAACTTTGTCCATGGAAGCAAAGAGGGGAATGTATGAGAGTATAGTTATACCAACACTCTTATATGGGTGTAAAACATGGGTGGTGAATGTTGTAACAAGGAGGAGGCTGGAGGCAGTGGAGATGTCATGTTTGACAGCAATGTGTGGTGTGAATATTATGCAGAAAATTTGTAGTTTGGAAATTAGGAGGTGGTGTGGGATTACCAAAACTATTATCCAGAGGGCTGAGGAGGGGTTGTTGAGGTGGTTCAGACATGTAGAAAGGATGGAACAAAATTGAAGGACTTAGAGAGTGTATAAATCTGTAGTGGAGGGAAGGTGGGGTAGGGGTTGGCCTAGGAAAGGTTGGAGGGAGGGGGTAAAGGAGGTTTTGCGTGTGAGGGGTTTGGACTTTGAGCAAGCATATGTGAGTGTGTTAGGAGTGAATGGAGACAAATAGTTTGTAGGACTTAACATGCTGTTGGAGTGTGAAGGGATTCAGGAAAACAGGCAGGCCGACTTGAGTCCTGGAGATGGGAGGTACAGTGTCTGCACTCTGAAGGAGGGGTGTTAATGTTGCAGTTTTATAACTGTAGTGTAAGCGTGCCCCTGGCAAGACAGTGATGGAGTGATGAAAGCATATCTTTTTCAGGCCATCCTGCCTTGGTGGGAGATGGCCGATGTGTTAATAAAAATAAAAAAAAAATGTTGCATTATACGTGGTCGATATTGATGAGATTATTTGATTAACCAGACTCAGTCAGACCAGCGATTTGGAGGAACCTTGATAGGTCATGTTCATTTATTTCGTACCCTTGACCTGTGTCTGACCGTTTCACTATAATTGTGCCATCACAAGTGAAACGTTTCTTAATTCTGTCATTATTATCACGTTTGAGTTTATGATGTCTGTATAGTAGGTTTTGACACTTTCTTGTTAAACATTCATTAACAAACACTCCACGGTTCAACTGGATGGAAGAATCTATAAGGTCCTTTTTCAACCGAGTGAAATCTTAGCATCACTGTTTTTGACCCAGTCTGCCTAGCAGTCGGGCCTCCTTGATATGAGCAGCTTCAGTGTTAATCTGCATCTTATCATTGATTAGCTGAAGAGCATTTTGTGTGCAATTGTCCTGGTTTGTGTCTGTTGGTAAGCTGGGACTGTTTACAATAACAGCATCTTGCAATTTATTTTGTTCCAGTAAGTCCCTTTGATACTGTAGACATGCACTCCATTGAGAGCCGATGTTTGTCCTCCAGTCTCGTTCAGCCTCTGATAATTTAGATGTTAGGGAAGCTTGTTGTTTAGCATGACTAATGAGAGTTGTTTGCTTGTCTGTGTGTTGTTCGGTCTTTGTTGTCAAGTTTATTAGTAGCAATGCCTAAGCGTACGAGCAATGCCTAAGCGTACGTAGCAATGCCTAAGCGTACGTAATAAGGCAAATAGATTACTGGGATTTATATCAAGAAGTGTAAGCAACAGAAGTCCAGAGGTCATACTGCAGCTTTATACATCATTAGTAAGGCCTCACCTAGATTATGCAGCTCAATTCTGGTCTCCATATTACAGAATGGACATAAATTCGTTAGAAAACATTCAGCGTAGGATGACTAAATTGATACATAGCATTAGAAATCTTCCTTATGAAGAAAGATTGAAGACTCTTAAGTTACATTCACTTGTTAGACGAAGAATGAGGGGAGACCTGATCGAAGTGTGTAAGTGGAAGATAGGTATTAATAAAGGGGATATTAACAAAGTCTTGAGGATATCTCTCCAAGAGAGAACCCACAGTAATGGATTTAAATTAGATAAGTTTAGATTTAGAAAGGACATAGGAAAGTATTGGTTTGGAAATAGGGTAGTTGATGAGTGGAACAGTCTACCTAGTTGGGTTATGGAGGCTAGGACTTTGGGTAGTTTCAAATTTAGGTTGGATAAGTACATGAGTGGGAGGGGTTGGATTTGAGTGGGACTTGCACATCAGAGCTTATTTCTTGGGTAGCATTGAAAATTGGGTTGGTCAAATGCTTGTTAGTGGGATGAATTGTAAAGGACCTGCCTAGTATGGGCCAACAGGCCTGCTGCAGTGTTCCTCCTTTCTTATGTTCTTATGTTTCCAGTTGAATGATCCTCGATTATTATTATTATTATAATCAAGGGGGAAGCGCTAAACCCGGAGGATTATACAGCGCCTGGGGGGGGGGGATGTGGAAGGCATTCAGGCTTAATTCGGGGAACTGGAGCACAGATCCAATTCTCTAAATCAAGAGCCCCTCACCAACATCAAGGAACCTTCCTTGAGGGGAAATGATCCTCGAGTTATGGGTTACTAGAGAGTGTTCTAAGTCTGTAATCCTTTTTCATAGGTTTCATTTTGTAGTCTGAGGATATAATTTTTTTGTAAAATCTTCTGAAATCTTGTTGAAGAGGACTGTGCACTGGTGCCATACCTGGGGATGTTGATAAGCTGTAGTCAGTGCTGTCGGCTGGGGTAAAGAGGTTTTGTGTATTTGCCATGGTTGATGGGGGTGCTGCCAGCTAGGAGGTGAGAAGTGGGCGAGGATGAATGTTGGCTGAATCCTGGGAATGACTTGGAGTATTATTATTATTATTATAATCAAAAAGAAGCGCTAAGCCACAAGGGCTATACAGCGCTGCAGGGTAGGGAAGGAAGCGAGGGTATTGGGTGGCAGAAGGGAGGAGGGATGATCAGTAGGTTACAGAAAACAGCGGGGCAGGGGATAGTAGGCAGGGCCAGATTAAGAAGTCTCTGGGCCCTAGGCTATTCAGATTGGCGGGGCCCCTTTGAGTTATGGGTAAGTGAAGCGACCCCTTCCAGCTTGGGGGTGGGGGGGGTTCGGTGTGAGCCTGTTTAAGGTCTAATTAAATACATTCTGGCTATTTAGATTAAATTTAATAGGGAAAGTATACATCAAGACAACCAAAACCATTTACCAACAGCCATTATAACTATCTTGTTAAATCATGCATTTTAAAGAGAATAAACTCAAGACAGCATAGTATTACTAGATTAGGCTATTAACCCTTTCAGGGTCCGTCCCGTAGATCTACGGCTTTACGGTGAGTGTCCAAACTGTAGATCTATGCCATGAGCTCAACTCACTCTGATAAACTGTGAGTGGTACATTTGGGCCTAGATATGAGAGAATACATCTATGTGGTATGTGTGCACCACATAAAACAGATCCTGCAGCACACTGTGTATAATGAGAGAAAAAAAATGAAATCATGATTTTTCGATTAAAACAGCAACTTTGCAGTGTTTTTTCGTATGTTTTTTATAGTTGTATTTGCGATTTCTTGGTCTCATTTGATAGAATGGAAGACATATTACAGAAATAGAGATGATTTTGATTGGTTTTAGCACTGGAAATGGCTTGAAACTGAGCTCAAAGTAGCGGAAATGTTAAATTTTTGCCGATATTCAAGAGTAAACAAACGACCTCACACGTCTAATACACATCAGCTGGTGGGTCTAATATACATTCACAAATATGGTGATGATATTTATACAATTATTACAGTATTGAATAACAGTAAATCTTCTATTTTTTGGTGTGAATAAAAATTCATTATGTGAATAAAAAATCAAAATGGAATTTATTTGTAAAGCCTCAAAACATAACTAATGAACAGAGGAAATGTTAGTTTAGTGCCAGGAATGCCTACATTGTTTATTCTGGACCCTATTTTGAAATTGGAATATTTTGAACTTTGTGTTAAATTGGCCAAATTAACAATTTCCGATCACTTTATTTTGTAGTTGAAACAGTTGACTTGGCGATTTCTTGTGCTCAATCGATAGAATAGAAGTAATACTAGTGAAATAGCTAAGAATTTGGTTGATTGGAATAATGTAATTGGCCTAAAATGGGAGTCAAAGTCGGCAAAATCGCCGATTCGTAAATATCACTGACACATCAAAATTCGCGAGAGCATAATTTCGTCAATTTTCCACCAAATTTCGTACTTTTTGTTTTATTACCTTCACAAAAAGATTCTCTACGATTTCATAAGAAAAAATAACAAATTTTTTTTTTGAAAATTCTTGGACACTGGTGCGTGACTCCAGATTTGGGCCTTGGACCCTGAAAGGGTTAAAGTAGTGACATCATGTACCTATTATATTCAGCATAACCACTACAGCACTATTATTCCCTTTATAAATCACTGACCATTATTGTTATCATTGCATCATGCATAAGACTATCAAATCATATAAACTCAAGAAAGTAAAGAATTGTTTATATTCACAGGCACTTCTTAAATAAACTTTTTTCTGGATTTCATATTGGCAAAATCATCAATTATATTCTGAAAATCAATATTTCTTGTTAGATCAGACTCAGTGGTCAACAAGGCTAGGTTACACAATTTGTCTTGGCTCATTGTTGAATGGAGCTGGTTTTTCACTCTTTTCAAAACAGAAAATGAACGTTCTCCTTCAGTTAGTAGCTGGAAGTGTTAGGTAAAGGCGATACACTATGTCAACATTAGGGAAGGTTTCTGAGGTACCTGCATTTCTTAAATGTTTCAAAGCAGCTGAGGGCGCACATTTTTCAGGTGGAGCTTTAATCTGATTCATATACCCAGAAAAATTAACTATTTCTTCAACAAATGTGTCCTGAACATCTGCTGAAAGGTGTTGTTGCAACTTTAATGCAGCTTCTCTCAATTCTGCATCTGGCATAGTAGTAATTTTGAACAGAAATCCAAACTTGTCATTGAGATTCTGGTAGATTTCTTTTCTTTTCATCAATTCTGTAATCAGTGAATCCAGGATGACGAAGTATGTAGCTGTCTTACATTTCTGCCTTGGTAGCAACACAATTTCATTGTCTGGCTCTTCAAAATTGCGTTTCCTCTTCCTTGACCGCTGATGATCAGCCTGGTAACTGTAGTCTTTCACCAGCAGTTTAGCTTTCTCTTCAAACATTTCAAAAGCTTCATCATTGCAAAGTGAGCTTACAAATTCCACTAAGCCTGCATAGAGGTTAGCACAAGTAGCCATTTCAATTTCAATTTTCTGAAGTGTCTTGTTCGTGGCATTTAACCGTTCCAGTATACAGTCCCAAAGCACACAGAGTAAGGCCAATTCAAAATCTTCCAATTTTGATGCTAAGCTGGCTGCTTCGCTTCTTGTAGTTGCTGTCTGGTCTTCATCCTCTGCTATTTGGATCAAAGCAGAACGTATTTCAGCAAAGCTGTCTTTCAAAGCATGTGTTGCATCATGCTGTGCTGACCATCTTGTTGTTGATAATGATTTGATGACATCTCCATGAATGGTTGACTTGAGTATACTCCACCGATGTGTTGAAGCAGAGAAAAAATTAAAGAGTGCTTGTAAAAGTCCAAAAAATGAAACTGCAGCGACACAACACTCCGCAGCACATGACCCAACAAGATTAAGAGAATGTGCTGAGCAGGGCACATATTCAGCAAGTGGGTTGATTTGCTTGATACGGGCTTGCAATCCATTACATTTACCTGACATGTTACTTGCATTGTCGTAGCTCTGGCCACGGCAATCCATAATAGAGAGATCATGTTCAAGCAGAGTATCCAGTACTACATTCATCATTGTTTCTCCATCATGGCCTGAAAGAGGAATGAATTTTATAAAGCACTCTACAGGCTTACCACTGGAGTCGACAAAGCGAACAATGAATGTCAATTGATCTGTATGTGAAATATCTGGTGTTGAATCTACACTTATTGCAAAGTATTTTGCAGTTTTCACAGCTGCTATGATGTTATTGAGGACCTTCTTAGTCATCAGTTCAATAAATTCATTGCATATAGTAGATGACATGTAAGATACAGTGCCTCTTCCTGCATTCCCAAGGCGTGACACATGATTTGCTAAGAATGGATCGAATTGTGCTAACAGTTCTATGATCCCTATGAAATTGCCATTGTTTTCCGAACCAAAAACCTCATTTTCTCCACGGAAAGCAAGTCCTCTTAGAGCTAAGAATTTTACAACAGCAACAACTCTTTCTAGAACTTTTCTCCAATAAGTGCGCTCTTTTTCAGTTTGATTTTCCAAAGGAGAATCCAGTAAGCCTTTTTTCTGTGCACAAAATACACTGGCTAAAATGCAGCTCCTGTGAGTGGTGCTGTTTTCATGTTCCTCGAAACGCTTGGAATTTTTCCAGTCATTGAACCCCTGTATGAAGGTATTTTCTTTGGTAGAAAATAGCTTGCATGCTGAACAGTACACTTTTCCTGAGCTTTCAGAGCATACCATCCATGATCTTTTCACAGTTTCTGAATTTGCAAGCTTCATATAGATTAGGTTAGTGATTTGGGCTATGAATATTTTACTAATTCATCCTCCTTGATCTCCAATTTACTTAAACAGAAATCATACTGAGTCCAAGAACAATGCACAATGGTATTTATATTACCATTTTCATAACTAAACTAATCATTATGTTTTGCATGATATATGGCCTACCACCATAGATAAGGACATGAGAATTAAAGAATGCAGGGACAATTTTCAGTTTCACCCAACCAACGATTTTCTGATGTGGCTTATGTGTTTCTGGGTAAATATGTAGTAAATTAATTGATGTTCTACATCACTTCCGTCGCAACTTGAAAACTAAGCATTTGCGACGGAAGTGATGTAGAACATCAATCGAGATCTGTTATTGAAATGATAAAGACTTAAAGACAGGACAAAGTGCTTTTAAAACCTACAAACAGAAGTCAGTTTGCGTTTTTAGGTTTTTCTTTATAGTATTTTTACCAAAAATGCGTCTTACTGGTCAAGTAACCCTATCAGGTACCTCCCTTAACATTTAGAGGCGAAAACAAACATTTATCCATACACATCAATGTCTATCAACAACACTTCAGTTAATTTGTCACAGTACAAGTCTAGATAACATGTAATTACTACAGAAAATTGGAGAGGAATCTCCCATACTCACCCATTAGCGGGAAAACACAGCTGTTCTGATGTAAACAAAGGCGTGTTGAGTGTTGCCATCTATGGTTAGGTTTATTTATTTTTATCTTATTTTATTTCATTATTTATTTTTGTTTTGATTAATTTTTAAAAATCAGTTTTACTCTCCAAACACTTGAACTTTTTAGGTAGGGACCCCTTTGCACTTGCACCATGTGCACAGTCTTTGATGAGCCCTTGGACCGCGGGGCCCCCAAATGTGCGGGGCCCTAGGCAAATGCCTAGTTTGCCTATGCGGTAATCCGGCCCTGATAGTAGGGGGTAGAGGGTAGCAAGAGATTGAGGTAGAAAGGGCTGAAGGTATCAGAATTTGTGAGGTAAGTCAGTTGTTGTCAAAAAGTCAATGAGAGAGTCCGGATGAAAGGTGGGTCCATCAGCGAGAAGGGAAGGTAAAGAGAGAGCAGTGGAGCGAAGATGACGACGGAGGTAAATTCTGCGTGCTCGATGATAAAGTGGGCAGTCCAACAGAATGTGGCTGACTGATAATGGAGCCTGGCAGTTCTCAAAGAGAGGAGCGGGGCACCTCTCCATGAGATATCCATGAGTAAGATGAGTATGGCCAATGCGAAGATAGGAGAGAGTAGTCTCCCAACCTCGACACTGGTGATGTGACTTGGAGTAGTCCGCCATGATTATTGTTGTTGTTTTGTCACCCCAGACAATGGTGAGGGGATGGATGATGCGATGTGTTACAAAAAACGCGATTCTGAAAACTTGGAGATCTCCAGTGAATACTAGAAAGGACTGCCCTTCTAGCATCCAGCCTGTTACTGTCATGTTGATGGCAGTGAAGGAACTTGAGCTAGAGTTCATCACGGCCACGCTAGCTGGAGATTCGTCTGTAAAAACTTGCATTTGTGGTCACAGTGGTGCCTGTGCTAACCTTCCTATGGTGTAGAAATATACCTAGTTGGACAAATCTTATTGTGGCTAGCTGGTCTAGTGGCTAACGCGACGGGCTGGAGTTTTGAGACTCTCTGACCGCGGGTTCAATCCCAGTCGGGGTATGGTTTGTAGAACAGTCTGCTTGAACAATAAAAAGAATGCTAAGCCCAATAGCAATATAACAAGCAACTGCGACACAGAATCAGGAACAAGGAGATAATAAAACGACACAAAGTAGGGACCATCAGCAGATCCTCCACAAAAGTCACAAAACTCCCAAACTACTGAATCTAAGTTCAGCATAAGAAAATCCCCGACTGTGACAATACACAGATACCAGTACAAGTTAGGTCAGAAGCTACAGCTCAGGACCTGAGTTGCTCAGAGTGTCTATGCGACACACAACCTCAGTACAATGTCGAAAATCACTAAGTCTATACAATGTTCTGTGAACAGAGTTCTACAGAACTAACAAGACAGCTACAGAGATGACCTTCCAGCAAGGGCCAATAAGGGAGAATTAGGTACTTCTTGCCAGGAATACGTCCAACCACCAAGAGAGTCTAGACCAGACTGAATACTTCAGGAGAGGTGAGGACACCCCCCCCCCTCCTTGATCACGTGATAGCTCCATGGACAGCTGCAGCTCAGCAATGAGAAGCCGGCAGAGTAACGAGCAAAGAGCGATAATTACAGCAGTTAGACAATCAAGACTTGAACTGAGCACATAATAATATGTTACATCCTACCTAACAAAATTTAACTAGGTCAAATAATAATATAAGCAATATATTCACGATTTAGCTATTATCGCAAATATAAGCAATATAAAATTATATGAAAAGGTAATGTACATGTAATATATATACATAATATACATTGCAACCCATTCAGGGGTTGCAACACCCCCAACACAACAAACGGTCGCACTAGGAGTTGCATTAATGTCTTTCACATTATTACTGATTACTCAGGTTACTTTACTAACACAATTTAATATAAAAAATAATGAGAGTCACTCTTGTGCCAAGCACTTCTATAATTTCAGTGTCTATATCACTAAGTTATGCCCCTAGTACTAGGGCAGTACACAGTATCCTATCTCTGCATACTGGTGGTTATGTACATCAGTGTAGAGACAGGATAGAGTAGACAAGCACGGCACGTTGAGGCTCGATCATAGTAGTGGAGACTGCATATACACGATAGTCTTGTGCGATAGACAGGAGACAGCATTCCACTCTTAAGTAGTGGTTGTGGAATGCTATGCAGTATAGTCATCTGAGTATTAAACAGCTTAAGGTGTGTAGTGAAGGGGAAGGGGGTCTGCGGCAGGACTGTTCCACCATGCAGTAACATCGCCCACACAACACTACAAACTCATCACTCAGCTTCTGTCTCCTCCCACATATATCACCACTACTGAAAATATATAAATATAATAATTAGACATGAGTATATATAATTAACATGGGCTGAAGAGATTACGTTACTTTACTGAATTTGACATATCAAGTAAGAAAAGGTATTTGGGCATAAAATTACGTTAATTTAATGTAACTGATAATTATTAAGGACGTGACAGAGCGTCAGCAATTACATTACAATGACCACTTATATGTTTTATACTAATAGAATAAGGATGGATTCTGAGGGCCCACCTCATGATCCTAGCATTTTTACTCTTCATAGTGCTTATGTAAGTGAGTGGATTGTGGTCTGAAAAAAACGTTAATTTTAAATGGGGAAGTGCCCAAATACACGTCAAAATGTTCCAAGGATACCACAAGAGCTAGAGCCTCTTTCTCAATAGTGGCATAATTTTTCTGTTGTTGTTTAAGCTTAGATGAATAGTAACATATAGGATGGAAAATGTCAGTGGATGTTGACTGTTGGAGCAGCACAGCGCCCACTGCATAACCACTCGCATCTATATGTAAAAAGAAGGGAAGATTGAAATTAGGACTTTTCAACACAGGAGCAGAGGAGAGCAAACGTTTCAATCTTTTGAACGAGTCTGAACAATCTCTAGTCCAGATGAACTGAACTTTGCTACTAGTAAGCTCAGTAAGAGGAGCTGCAATCTGAGAAAAGTTTGGACAGAACCTGCGATAATATCCTGCCATACCCAGGAATTTCTGTACTCCCTTCCTATCTTGTGGCACTGGAAATTCAGAAATTGCACGAACCTTAGCCTCAGTAGGAGCAACCTTCACCTTGGCCAATACAAAAGCCTAGATAGGTAATCTTGGCTTGACCAAAACTACATTTAGCTAAGTTAACAGTGAAGTTGTAGTGCGCCAGTCTCTCAAACAATGCTCTGAGACGCGTCAAGTGCTGTTCCCACTCGTCACTGTACACCACTAAGTCGTCAAGGTAGGCTTCTACTCCCTCTAAGTTGTGGGTCAACTCGTTCATTATACGTTGGAATGAAGAAGCCGCGTTACATAGGCCAAAGGGGGTGACGAGGTAGTTAAACAATCCATCTTGAACAGTAAAAGCAGATATTTCTTGAGCACATTTAGTAAGCGGGACTTGATAATAGCCTCGTAAGAGATCTAAACGGCTGACAAACTGGGCTCCTGATACAAGGTCAATAAGGTCGTCAATGCGAGGTAGAGGATAACCATCAGGCAAGGTGACAGAGTTCACTTTCCTGTAATCAGTGCACATCCTGAAACTACCGTCAGGTTTAGGCACTAAAATACATGGAGATGCCCATGGACTTTTACTGCATTCAATAAGTCCATGAGATAACAGAAAATCAACCTCTTCTCTCAATGCTTTATGCTTCGTTGGACTCATTCTATATGGTGATTGCTTAATGGGTGATGCTCCCTGTACATCAACGTCATGTACACCCAGAGTACAACGTTTAGGAACATCACTGAACAATTCAGGGAAAAGCAAAATCATGTTTTTAATATCACCAGCTTTATCAATCCCAAGATTACTAAGAAAATTGTCTAGTGATTGTAGAGTCACTGAATTTTCTAAACGTACCTCTATACCTCTAGAGATGTCAGGTAGACTGACGTTTTCTTCCTCTGTCCTAGGAAGAATAGATGTAGTAGGTAGAGGACTAGCGTAGTATGTCTTAAGCTGGTTAACATGGTACACATGATTAGATTTCTTTTTTCCAGGCGTACGTACCAAATAATTTACGTCGCTAAGCTTTTTCACTACTTCCAGGGAACCATCATACCTGGCTTGTAGAGTATGACCTGGTACTAATTTACGAGCCATCACCTTATCTCCTGCTTTAAAAGAGCGAGAGACAGCACGCTTGTCATAATGTTGCTTCATTCTAGTTTGGGCAGAAACTAAGTTTTTTGAAGCTAGCTCTCTAGCGGCTGTCAAATGTTGCTGCATTAATGAAGGTGATGTGCTCAATGATGGATTTGATTTTCCTGTCCACACGTCTTTTAACACTGCGAGAGGACCATGCACTTGGTGTCCGAATATTAATTCAAATGGACTAAACCCGAGACTTTCTTGCTCACTTTCTCTCATAGCGAACAGAAGAAAAGGTATACCCTCATCCCAGTCTCTAGAAAAATGTTCACAATAAGCTCTCATCATGGACTTCAGTGTCTGATGAAATCTCTCTAGAGTACCTTGTGACTGAGGATGATAAGTGGTTGAAAGTACAGACTTTATTCCTAGGTGGGATAATGCTTCTCGAAAGATCTTGGAAGTGAAATTAGATCCCTGATTTGATTGTATCTCTCGTGGCAATCCAACCTGGGAGAAAAATTTCATCAGCGCTCTCACAATAGCACGAGCATTAATTTTTCTCATAGGAATAGCTTCGGGATAACGTGTTGCAGCGTCCATAATAGTAAATAAGTATTGGTTTCCTAGTTTGGTTCTAGGCAAAGGACCAACACAATCAATAATAAGACGTGAGAATGGTTCACCATCCACGGTGATAGGAATGAGAGGTGCAGGTGGAGGAGTGTGTGCTGGCTTGCCTGTCACTTGACACACGTGGCAACGTCGCACATGATCAGCTACTGTTTCCTTCATCTTTGGCCAAGTAAAATGTTTTGCCAGTTTACCGAGTGTCTTCTTGACACCCATATGTCCTCCTATGGGACTATTGTGAGCAAAATCAATGGCTTGTTCACGAAATGTTACTGGTAACACTACGAGATGCTTGAGTGTGGTGGAAACACTATCAGCTGACAACTTACATGTATTTTTCTCCATCAGTACATTGTTACTATAATAGTAACAATTATCTAGATCCTTTGCTTCACTCGCAGTAACTGCTATATCTCTCAGTCTTTCCAGTGACTGATCAACAAACTGATCCTTGATTAAATCATCATGAGTTAGAAATTTAACGTCAGTAGTGTCCTGACTAGGTTGATGACAGGGGGGAGTTGGTGTTAATGATCCTGGGCGCAGAGCATCACTAAACAACATATTCAAGCCCAAATCATTGTCATCCACTAACTCAACAGGAGACAAGGATGGTTGTTGAATCTTTGAATAGCTCTAGTAATTGCGCTGAGAGGAAATAAAATAGGCTTATCTTTACAAGCTTCAATGGCATAATTATCATCAGTGTTATTATCAATCACAAGTGGTTCTTTACATATACCAGCATGAAGGATATCGTTCCCTATCAACAAGTCCACTGACCTGATAGGAAATACACCACTGGATATACCCACTGAAATATAACCAGTATAATAGCTTGTTTCAATGTAAACTTTGTGCAGAGGTACTTTTATAACAGCCCCACCATAGGCTTCTAACAATACATCTATCTTGCAATAGGTATCATCAGTTATGGGCAGTACATCTTCTCTCAATAACGTGAGATAACTGCCAGTGTCTCTGAAAGTAATTATCTCAGTTAGATGTGATCCGTCAAATCCTACTTTACCTCTCGAAAAGTAAGGACTCATCGCTGAACGAATCTTTTCGTCAGATACACTTTCTGACGCTAGTCATCTGTTCTGAGTAATATTATCTAAAACAGTAGGATCAGAGGTATTATTAGGATTTTGGTGCCTTTGTTGCTCGGGAGAGGATACGACTTGAGTGGGGGCGCCAGCTGCACGACTGCTGCTTGTATCTCTTTCTAACTTATAGCAATACTCTCTAGCATGTCCTTTTCTGTTACAATAGGTACATTTAACTTTCTTCTTCTCGATATCAGATTTCTGTCTAACCACAGAGACAGATTCAGGATTGAGAGTTTTCTTGGTAAAGGTACGAGAAGTTACAGTAGCAGGTACATCAGGCCGGCAATGAGCAGCTGATTTAGGTTGCCAACTTCTAGGACAATCTTTAGTTACCTTGTTTCTTTGTGTTTTAGTACGTACAAGTTTGTGAGAAATCTCGTAATTGTCTGCTAATGCTGCAGTTTCCAGAATATCCGAGGTAGCATGATCGATCAGATATTCTTGTATGTCAGCAGACATACAGTTGTTAAACTCTTCTTGTAGTAACAACTGAACAAGGCTGTCGTAGTTGTTGCACTTGGCAGACCTACACCATCTTTCAAGTGCAACTTTTTTCTCACGAGTAAACTCTACACAAGTTTGATCTTGTTGTCGTTGTAACGTACGAAATGCGCTTTGATAACTTACAGGTAACAAGTTATATGTCTCTAGAATAGTTTGTTTGACAGCGCCATAACTAATGTACGTACAGTGGTCCCTCGCTTTTCGTAGTTCTCTGCAATCGTAAATTTCGCCAATCATAGGGGTATTTTCGTATAAACATGGACTCACTTTTCATAGGTTGACCCGCGAATAGTAGTTTGTCCGGGACGCGTAAGCACAGTGTGAGCCGGGGAGGCCTCCCTACCCAGCCAGTCTGGCATTGTTTACCAGTGAGTGAAGGTCCCCTCAAGTGCTCCTACGAAATATTTCATAATATTCCACTCATTTTAGTGCTTGCAAGTACTAAGCTACCATGGCTCGAAAGAAAGCTCCTAGTGCCAAGCCTGTGGTAAAGAAGGTGAGAAATATGTACAGTGACAAAGTCTTGGGCCATTTTAGGGAAGTGTTAAAGAGACGCCAGAAACAGAGCTCTCTCCACAGTTATTTTGCGAGACAGGACTCCAGTGACTCTCATGGTGGTCCTAGTGGCATTAAGAAACAGAGAAGAGAAGTAACCCCAAAAAAGCAATTGGTACCTGAGGTGTTGCTGGAAGGGGATTCCCCTTCCAAACTGTAAACAATCCAATCTCTCTCCTCCTTCAGTCTCCCATACACTAAGAAGAATCTCCAATAAAGGTAAGCATTATGCTATTAATGTTTCATTCATCATTTCCCATTGTATTGTTTATGTACTACATGTATATGTCATGTAAAAAATTATTTTGTTTTAATACTTCTGGGTGTCAGGAACGGATTAATTGAATTTACATTATTTCTTATGGGGAAAATTGATGCGCAAATTGTAAATTTCGTTTACAGTAGCTCCTCCAGGAATGGATTAATTATGAAAAATGAGGGACCACTGTACTTGGCAAATGGTAAAGCAGCAGTAGAAGTTTGAGCTCTTCCTGTCAAAGCTGTGTGCAACAAGGTAGCCCAGTGCTTACGTGGCCAGTTCATAGCACGTGCCTGGTTCTCAAACACATCAAAATAGGTGTCTAAGTCACTCTCAAAAAACTTAGGAACCATGGATGCAGCTTTCTGCACATTAAATGTGTCCTGTGATCTATCAGTCTGTTGTCTTCCAAGACGAACATTTTCTCTCTGGAAATCTTCTTCGTTCAGTTTCCTCTGTGCCTCTATTTGTGCAGCCTGCAACATAAAGAGGCGTTCCAACCTCTCAAACTGTTCCTGAGAGATAGGACCAGTGGATAATGGAGGAGTGGGGAAATGAACGAATGAGTCTGGATTGTCCTTGGGTCGGGCACCTCGTTCAGGCATCTCTAGAGAGTCTAGATCTGGTCTAGGATAAGTAGATACAGGTGAAGCATACACGGTACTAGTATGAGGCTGAGTCATACAAGCTATACTCTGTACTATTGTGTCAGTGAGGCGGGAAGGCGTGAGCGAAGGTTCACTACGCTCAGACACTTCTGCCGTAGTTGCTCGTTCTTCTAAGTAATCAAATAGAGTCATACTTCCTAATTGTGACACTAGGCTTTCTGAATCTGAATCATAATCAGACATCTCCATATGAGGAGGAAACAATATATCTTTAATTAACGCTCTGACAGTTTTTGCGGTGTAATTCCTATTATACGTCACACCGAGATATTTGGCTACTCGCCAACACGTCTGAAGTTTTAATGTACTTATATCAGACAAAGTCAGAGTATCAATTAATTGTTTCACTTTGGCATACATCACGAAAATAAATGTACTACGAGAGAGTAATTATGGGAAACTATAATCCTAATAGGAATTTTAGTGTTGGTTATCTTAGAGCTAGAGCTCATAAACAGTATTTCCATCTCCTTGGATCAAGAGACTCAGTCAAGTACATACATCCACCTGGTATGTTGTACAAGACTAAACTCAAAGTCTTCAGATTAGGAATGTACTCAAAGTGTTTGATCATAGAGTTACTAGTACAGTGGACCCTCGACCAGCAATGGCATCGATTAACGATAAATCCGACTAGCGATACATTTTATCGCAAAAATTTTGCCTCGATTAGCGCTAAAAAACTCGACCAACGCTATAAAACTTGACCAACGCTATTCCTTCCGTCTGAGACGCGTCCACTTCTGGCCAGTGTTTACAAGCCAGCCAACCACCGCGGTCGCTTCCAAGCATACAATCGGAACATTTCATATTATCACAGCCTTTTTAGTGATTGCACCTGCAAAATAAGTCACCATGGGCCCCAAGAAAGCTTCTAGTGCCAACCCTACAGCAAAAAGGGTGAGAATTACTATGGATATGAAGAAAGAGATCATTGCTAAGTATGAAAGTGGAGTGCATGTCTCCGAACTGGCCAGGCTGTACACAAAACCCCAATCAAGCATCGCTACTATTGTGGCCAAGAAAACGGCAATCAAGGAAGCTGTTCTTGCCAAAGGTGCAACTATGTTTTCGAAACTGAGATCGCAAGTGATAGAAGATGTTGAGAGACTGTTATTGGTATGGATAAACGAAAAACAGATAGCAGGAGATAGCATCTCTCAAGCGATCATATGTGAAAAGGCTAGGAAGTTGCATGACGATTTAATTAGAAAAATGCCAGCAACTAGTGGTGATGTGAGTGAATTTAAGGCTAGCAAAGGTTGGTTTGAGAGATATAAAAATCGTAGTGGCATACATAGTGTGATAAGGCATGGTGAGGCTGCCAGTTTGGACCAAAAAGCAGCTGAAAAATATGTGCAGGAATTCAAGGAGTACATAGACAGTGAAGGACTGAAACCTGAACAAGTGTTTAATGGTGACACTGACAATGTTGTGAAACACGTTAGGAATGTCATAAAGGAACGGGAGGTACAGGCCTCTATGGGCAGATATGTTGTGCGACAGAGGTCCAGTGACTCTCAAACTGGTCCTAGTGGCATTAAAAGAAGGGAAGTAACCCCGAAAAAGGACTTGCCACCTCAAGTCCTAATGGAAGGGGATTCCCCTTCTAAACACTAAGACCATCAACACACTCCCCTCTTCCCATCCCATCAGTCATCACCAGATCTTCAATAAAGGTAAGTGTCATGTAACTGTGCATGTCTTCTTCAGTTTGTGTGTATTAAAATTAATATTTCATGTGTTAAAATTTTTTTTTTTCAATACTTTTGGGTGTCTTGCACGGATTAATTTGATTTCCATTATTTCTTATGGGGAAAATTAACTTGACTAACGATGAGCTCTCAGGAACAGATTAATAGCGTTAGTCGAGGGTCCACTGTATGTCAAACTGGACAATCTCTCCAACACCTTGGATCAAGAGCATCCCAGACGGGCCCCCATTTGTTACAAAAAATGCGATTCTAAAAAGCTTAGAGATCTCCAGTGAATACTAGAAAGGACTGCCCTTCTAGCATCCAGCCTGTTACTGGGTTTTTGTAACAATTAGTCAGTATCCTTGTCCAGTTATCCATTAGAATTCAGTATGATTCAACAGTGCTTTAGGATTACAACTGGTAGGCTACTAACTAGAGAAATTAAAATTTAATAAATTTATTAATTAAGTTGTCTAGGCGTATATCAAATTAAATTAATCACAGTAATCAACAAAATAAGAATAATCACTTCTCTCATGTACAGTATTATTGTGCTGAAAGCACATATCACATTTATAAGTCTTAAGTACTGTCTGGTACATTAACATTTAATACAATATACAAATAAGTACAAGTAAGTTTGTGTGTAAGTGCTCTAAGTAATTCGCTATGTCTCAAGACTTGACTAGACTTAAACAAGTGACTGACAAAGTCCTCTCATAAGCTAACTTCTTGACCAACTGGCAGTCAGAACAGTCTGCTTGAACAATAAAAAGAATGCTAAGCCCAATAGCAATATAACAAGCAACTGCGACACAGAATCAGGAACACGGAGATAATATAACGACACTAAGTAGGGACCATCAGCAGATCCTCCACAAAACTCCCATACTCCCATAAGAAAACTTCCATAAGAAAATCCCCGACTGTGACAATACACAGATACCAGTACAAGTTAGGTCAGAAGCTACAGCTCAGGACCTGAGTTGCTCAGAGTGTCTATGCGACACACAACCTCAGTACAACATCGAAAATCACTAAGCCTATACAATGTTCTGTGAACAGAGTTCTACAGAACTAACAAGACAGCTACAGAGGCGATCTTCCAGCAAGGGCCAATAAGGGAGAATTAGGCACTTCTTGTCAAGAATATGTCCAACCACCAAGAGAGTCTAGACCAGACTGAATACTTCAGGCGAGGTGAGGGCACCCCCCCTCGATCACGTGATAGCTCCGTGGACAGCTGCAGCTCAGCAACAACGAGAAGCCGGCAGAGTAACGAGCAAAGAGCGATAACTACAGTAGTTAGACAATCAAGACTTGAACTGAGCACATAATAATATGTTACATCATACCTAACAAAATTTAACTAAGTCAAATAATAATATAAGCAATATATTCACGATTTAGCTATTATCGCAAATATAAGCAATATAAAATTATATGAAAAGGTAATATACATGTAATATATATACATAATATACATTGCAACCCATTCAGGGGTTGCAACACGATGGCATCCTCCAGGGTAGACATGAGTGGTAACAGTGTCCTTGGTGCTTTACTTGAAGTTTTTTCTCCTTTGTTTCTCTCCCATGTAAGCACTAGCAAAGTTGATGTGAAGGTGCAGCTACTGTAAGTTGGTGGTAAATGTTGCCTAGCTGGTTGTACGTCTGGCAGCAGGGATGATGTTTGGTATGCCAGGCAGCCCTCTTTTAATTGAATTCGGTCAGCTTGTTGACATCGTCAGTTGTCTTGGGTCATTATAAGTTCCACATATAATCATGCAGCAGTCCTTACAATTAGGCCATCATTGGAGGTGAATGAGTTTCAGATGGACCAGACCAAGAAGTGGATGGTTTTGGGTTACCAGGGTTTTCAGCAATATTTCTGGTATCCTGAGTGTCACTTTCAATCACTAAATGTTTAAACCCAAAGAACTCATCATCAATTCCATATTCTTTGTTGTTAAAGTTATCACTGAGAAAAAGAAGACATTCAGTTCTCCTGGGAGTGAGTCCTTTCCAACCATGCAGCATGGTGAAGAGTGTACTAAACATGGCGAATTCACAGTGCGCTGCATGGACCCTGATTTTTTTTGTATACTGTGCACACTGACCACACATACCAGTTCTCTTATACATAGGCCTCTTGCACTAGATTTAAAGTCACTAGAATTTAGGCATAGATCTGCATCAGAGACCCTAGCATCAATGACATAGTATTATGCGACAGCCACTGAAAAGGTTAAAACCCATGCTTCACACACACATATAAGAGTGTTGGTACCACTTTATTCTGATACAGTTCCCTTTTAAGCCTCCATGGATAACATTCTTTGTCCCCACAGATGCTTCAATGCACCACCCACCTTTTTTCCCTCATCAGCTCTGTGGTTCACTTCATCTTTCATAGACCTGTCAACCAGTAAGTCCTCTCCCAGGTATCTGAATGCATCCACCTCCTCCATACTCCCCTTCCCCATTCCAATCTGATATCAGTATTTAATTATCTAAATTTTTTGTTTCTCTCATCACATTGTTCTTAACTATGTTCACTTATATGAGAGATTGAAGACAATATTGCTGCAGGGAGCACCGTGTGGTAGTGCGGTACATCGGTCGAGGTTCTCCACCCTTTGGGCCCTTTGAGGATGTGGATGAAACAATAGTGGATAATGGAACGCCTCCCCTAGATGCTGCCATCAATGCTGCCACATTAGATTTCTCTGAACGGGCCTTAAAATCTATTGTAGTATTTGATTGTGATCACCCTCGCTGTGCAGTCTCGGTAAGCAACATATTCAGTGACTTATGTGCAAAAAGATACACTACAGTACATTTATTAAAACTGTAACTACTAACTCAGAGAACTATTCTGTAAAAAAAAAAAAAAAAAAAAAAAGACTGAAGTTTGAAAGCTTACAACTTTGTTGACAAGCATTATGTGCAGATTTAATAAGAGTAGACAAATGTATGAATGAGAATTGGTGGGTGTGAATAGGCCATACCTAGCATTAGTGAGTAAGCTTACTATGGTGTTGCTTCTTGTTATTAGGTTGCCAACAATTTTTTTTTTTTTAGTGTAAAGTTAGTTATGTTAGAAATAGAGAAGAAGTTATGATAGGTTTTTTTTATTAATTAAATATTTAAATATTTTAATTATGTTATATGAATGCAGCTTGAATGCATACTTGAAATTTAACACAATGAATAGTAATTTGTACAGTGGACCCCCGGTTCGTGATGCTATCGGTATCCAATAAATCCGGTAACCGATGCATTATATCGCAGAAAATTTGCCTCACTTCCCAATACAAAACCCGGTATGCGATGTGGTTCGTACGAGACGTGTCCATGTGTGGCCTGAACTGCCCCGTGTGTGCCAGTGTTTACAAGCCAGCCAGTGTGTGTGCATCTAAGGATACATTTCATATTATCCATATTATCACTGTTTTTGGTGCCTGTTTTTGCAAAATAAGTCACCATGGGCCCCAAGAAAGCTCCTAGTGCCAACCCTTCGAGACCAAGGGTGCTATTGACTGTTGAAATGAAGAAAGAGATAATTGCAAAGTATGAAAGTGGAGTGCATGTGTCGGAGCTGGTCAGGTTGTATAGTGAACCCCAATCAACCATCTCTACTATAGTGAGCAAGAAAACGGCAATCAAGGAAGCTTTTCTTGCAAAAGGTGCAACCGTGATTACGAAACAGCGGCCGCAAGCGTTAGAAAATGTTGAGAGACTGTTATTGGTGTGGATAAATGAAAAACAGATAGCAGGAGATAGCATCTCTCAAGCAATCATTTGTGAAAAGGCTAGGCAGTTGCATAACAATTTGGTAAAAAATTGCCTGCAACTAGTAGTGATGTGAGTGAATTTAAGGCCAGCAAAGGTTGGTTTAAAAGATTTAAGAATCGTAGTGGTATGCATAGTGTGATTAGGCATGGCGAGGCTGCCAGTTATGTTGTGCGACAAAAGTCCAGTGACTCTCAACCTGGTCCTAGTGGCACTAAAAGAAGAAGGGAAGTAACCCCGGAAAAGGACTTGCTACCTCAAGTCCTAATGGAGGGGGATTCCCCTTCTAAATGCTAACACCATCCACACTCTCCCCTCCTCCCATCCCATCAATCATCACCAGATCTTCATTAAAGGTAAGTGTTAATTATTCTTTTGTTATTTATTGTTATTGTTGTTATTGTAATTACTATTCTATTGCATTAAACTTAATATTTCATGTGGTAAAAGTTTTTTTTTTTATACTTTTGGGTGTCTTGCACGATTTAATTTGATTTACATTATTTCTTATGGGGAAAATTGATTCACTTTCCGATATTTTTGGTTTACGATGAGCTCTCAGGAACGGATTAGTATCGCGAACCGGGGGTCCACTGTATTTGTCTGTAACATATGTGCATTATTATTATAATCAAAAAGAAGCGCTAAGCCACAAGGACTATACATATGTGCACATCTTGTACAATTATTGCTATTTTAATTACATTCTGTATACAGCTATGGCTATGCTTGGAGCCAACAATGTGTGTTCAGTTTATGCAATACAGTACAGGTATGTGGAGGCAGAATAATGTAGAGTTTGTGTGATACAGATAAATGGAGACAACGATGTATGTAGAATTCGTTTAATACAGACACATGGAGACAATAATGTATGTAGAGTTTGTGTAATACAGGTACATGGAGACAATAATATATGTAGTTAGTACAGTATATGAGGTGATGTAGGGGTTTCCTGATGATCATATTACTCTCTCTCTCAGATATCAACACCAAAAATAGTGAAGCTGCGGGAGACACTGCTTACCCAGGGTATTCAACTACATGTGGTCACTATGGCTGCCCTTACCATCACCAGTCCTCACAGCCTTAGCAAGAAAGCCACACGACAGCTCATAGGTACTGTACTTCAGTGAACTATTCTATAAGTGCCCACTGGGTTTGCAAAGCATAAGGAAAAGTGCTCTGGAGAGCACTTTCAGGAACAAAAAAATAATATACACAAAGAACACATAAGAACACTAAAGTAAAATTAAGTAGCAAAAATATTAAGAACTACCATAGTCTGAACAAAGCATACAGCACAAATAAATATTATGACTTTGGTTAAAATAATGAATAAGTATTTATTATTATTATTATAATCAAAAAGAAGCGCTAAGCCACAAGGACTATACAGCGCTGCAGGGCAGGAAGGAAGCGAGGGCATCAGGTGGCAAAAGGGAGATGGATGAGTAATAGGTTATGGATAACAGCGGGGTAGTGGATGGTGAAAGGGTAAAGGGCAGCAAGAGACTGAACTAGAAAGGGCTGAGGGGAGTGCGAAAAGTATCATCAGAGTTTGTGGAGTAAATCAGTCGTTGTCAAGAAGTCAATGAGAGAGTCAGGATTAAAGGAGGGTCCATCAGCAAGAAGGGAAGGTAAAGAGAGAGTAGTAGAACGAAGACGACGTTGGAGGTAAATTCTGCGTGCTCGTTGATAGAGAGGGCAGTCTAACAGAATGTGGCTAATCGATACTGGAACTTGACACTGCTCACAGAGAGGAACAGGGTGCCTCTCCATGAGATACCCATGAGTAAGACGAGTGTGGCCAATGCGAAGGCGGGAGAGAGTGGTCTCCCAACCTCGGCACTGATGACAAGAAGACGGCCAGTAACCTATGCTCGGTTTAATAAAATGAAGTTTGTTACCGAGCAGAGTTGACCAACATTGTTGCCAACGGGTGCGAAGGTGGGTAGCTATTGCATCAAAATAGTCCAGAAATGGAACACCTCGATAGGAAATTGGTAGGTCATGCACTGCTGACCGCGCAGCAGTGTCTGCCTGTTCATTGCCCTGTATGTCGACATGACCAGGGACCCAACAAAAAACAATATCTTTATGTTTGGTAGAGATACGGCGTAGCCAAAGTTGGATACGGAGAACTAGGGGATGAGATGTATCAAATTTTTGTATAGCCTGTAGAGCACTAAGGGAGTCTGAGACTACTACAAATGATGACACAGGCATAGATGCGATACGAATAAGTGCTGCAAGAATGGCATACAGTTCAGCAGTAAAAATGCTAGCTGAAGATAGTAAATGCCCCCGCACGACGCTGTCCGGAAACACTGCTGCGAATCCGACACCGTCTGAAGACTTAGAGCCATCTGTGTACACAGCGGTGGCATGAGAATGGGAGTGGAAGTGATCAAGAAAAAGAGAGCGGGAAGCCACCGTAGGCAGTTGAGCTTTCGAGCAAGGGAGTGAGAAAGAACAGACCCGAACAGCTGGAACTTCCCAGGGGGGTAGGGAAAAGTGAGATGCTACATGAACATATAAAGGTGGTAACTGAAGGGAAGACAAGAGTGAATGTAGGCGAAGAGAAAAGGGACGGAGCAAACAGGGGCGGCGAACGAATAAAGAATGTCTACTAATATCGGTGACCATTCTATAAATGGAAGGATTGTGTAGATTGTGAGAGTGTACATAGTAGCGAAGGCAATGGGCATCACGGCGATCAGACAAGGATGGAACATTTGCTTCTGTATAGAGGCTCTCAACAGGGGAAGAGCGAAAAGCACCAAGGCACAAACGTAAGCCTTGGTGATGGATAGAGTTAAGGCTAGAGAGAGTAGCAGGAGAGGCCGCGGAATAAATCTGGTCACCATAATCGAGTTTCGATAAAACGAGGGCTGAATGTAGGCGAAGCAGAGTTCGACGATCGGCTCCCCATGAAAGATGAGCAAGGGTTTTAAGAAGGTTTAGCCGGCTGTGACAAGTTGCCTTCAGAGAGGTAATGTGAGGTTTCCAGGATAACCGACGGTCAAAGAGAAGGCCTAGAAACCTGACTGTATCACGTTCGGGGATACGGGAGCCATAGAGATACAAAGGATGATCGGAGATAACAGAGCGTCTAGTGAAAGTAATTTGGTGAGTTTTGGTACTTGAAAATTTAAACCCATGCGTGGTGGCCCAAGTGGAAACACGGTCGACCGCATGCTGGAGAGAAACTGCAATAAGGTGACAGTCAGCGCCTGCACAAGCAATAGCGAAGTCATCAACATAGAGTGATGACCAAATATTGGGTGGAAGAACAGAGGCCAAATCATTTATAGCGAGGAGAAACAGTGTTGTGCTTAGAACACATCCCTGAGGGACACCTTCAGCTTGGACGAAGTCCGGGGAAAGAACATTATTGACTCGAACACGGAAATGTCTGTCAGTTAAAAAGTTCTTAAGGAAGGATGGTAGATTGCCTCGGAGGCCTAAGGAATGGGCCTGGGCCAAAATATTATACCTCCAAGTTGTGTCATATGCCTTCTCAAGGTCAAAAAATATGGCAATAACTGAGTGATTATTCGCAAAGGCATTACGAACATACGTATCCAAGCGTAGTAAGGGATCTATGGTAGAACGACCCTTACGAAAGCCATATTGACTAGCGGAGAGACTGTTGTGAGTCTCTAAATACCACATTAAACGTCGATTTACGAGGCGTTCCATCACTTTGCAAACTGCACTAGTAAGAGTGATGGGGCGATAGTGGGAGGCATCATGTCCTGTAGTACCCGGTTTGCGGAAAGGGAGAACAATGGCAGATTTCCACAGCTGGGGAAGAACTCCTTGTGCCCAAATAAGATTGAAGAGGTGTAAGAGGACTACAAGGGCTGACCGATGTAAATGTTGTAACATACGAATATGAATGTCGTTAGGCCCAGCTGCTGATGATCGGCAAGCTGAGAGCGTTGCCTCTAGTTCTTGAAGTGTAAAAGGCACATTATACTGTTCTTCTCTGAGAGTAGAAAAGTCCAAGGGTACTAACTCCCTGGCAGACTTTGAGGAAAGAAACGAGGAGCATAGATGGAGCCCTCGGGAAATACGGACCAGATGTGTGCCAAGTTCAATGGCAACGTCGAGAGGGTTTGCTACATCAACACCAGCGACCCGTAGAACAGGAGCCGGGTCAGGAGAGTATTTACCACTCAATTTCCTCACTTTTTTCCAGACTGCACTCATAGAAGAAGCAGAGGTGATGGTGGACACATAGTCTCGCCAACAAGTGCATTTAGCTTCATGGATGACACGGCGAGCGATCGCACGCTTCTCCTTAAAATCAAGAAGTCTCTCAGCGGTTCTATTGTACCGGTACCTGCCCCATGCAGCACGTTTCAAACGTACTGCACGAGCACAAGCAGGAGACCACCAAGGCACGCACTTCTGAGAATGCCTGCCTGAGGTTTTGGGTATAGAATGAGAAGCTGCGGTATAAACTGATGTCGAGAAGATGTGTAGGAGCTCATCAATGGAGGATGAAGAAGGAACCTCACTAAAAGCAGTGAGGTGTGAGTAAAGATCCCAATTTGCCCGATCAAATTGCCAGCGAGGGCGACGGAAAGGTGGTGAATAGGAAGGAAAAGTAAGAATGATCGGAAAATGATCGCTGTCATGTAAGTCTGGTAGAACAGACCAGGTGAAGTCTAGTGCAGTGGAGGAAGAGCAGACTGATAGATCGATGCAAGAGAGAGTATGAGTACGAGGATCAAAATGGGTGGGAGTACCCGTATTTAAAACATGGAGGGGGTGAGAGGCGAGAAAAGCCTCCAACTGAATGCCACGTGAGTCACAATGAGACCCCCCCCAGAGGAAATGGTGGGCATTAAAATCACCAAGTAACAGAAGTGGTGGTGGTAAGGATGAAACAAGAAAGGCAAAGTCTGGGATAGAAAATGCTCGAGAAGGAGAGAGATATAAAGAACATATTGTAAACCACTTATTCAAGTGGATACGGGCTGCAGTGTAATGCAGCGAGGTATGGACAAATAGTTGACAGTACGGAATATCATTGCGTAGAAGAAGGGCACTTTCATTAAAGGTCCCATCTGAGAAAGGATCCGAAGAATACAATAAATTATAGCCTGAGATAGGTTGGAAAACAGCTGAGTGTAATTTTGGTTCTTGTAAGCAAGCACCAACAGGGGAAAATCTGGAAAGCAACATCTGAAGCTCACCCCGATTACCCCTGAGGCCACGGATATTCCACTGTAAATAGGCCATGATTGGCGATGAAGAAAATATCAGGAATCTGTAGGTAAAGGCACCTACGGACTAGAGGGGTTAGAAAAGTCAATGTGTGGTGGCATTGGAAGACGTTCAAGTAGCGAAGGAACGGAGCGTTGCGAAGAATGGGGTTGTGAAGATGGAGGAGAGGGAAGAGAAGGAACAGGAAGTGAATCAGTGTCCATTGAAGGTTTAGTCTCTGCAATATATTCTGAAATGGCTTCAAGTGTTTCTGAATTCAAAGATGTATGGGAGACCATATTGGAGATAGAAGGAGGAGGGTGAGTAAAGATTGGGACAGTAATGGACTGTACCAAAGTAGAGGGGGAGGGAAGAGTGTAAGGGACTGGAGATGAAGTGTAGGGGGGGACAGAAGAGGCAGAAACCTGGGAGGTGGCAGAAGAGGGAGAAACTTGGGAGGGGACGGGGGTGGAAGGCATAGTACGAGGAGGAGGGTGAATCTCCACACTTGTAATAGAGCCAGAGAGAGGGGAAGAACTAGGTACAGAGACTGGAAAGGTAAAGTGTGGAGGTGGAAGAAGGGAAGGAAGGGGCAAAGAAGATTTGAGCAATGTGGATTTTTTGGACTTCTGTGTAGAGGGGCGATTGGTATTAGGTGTCGTACGAGGTCTTGTCGATACTGGGGCTTGTGAGGAAGGACGCGAAGATGTGAGGACAGACTGAGTTGTAGTCGGGATGTCAGAGCCAAGGACAGCAAAAGGATTAGATGCCGTAGTGGCTATGGGAGGGGTAACAACAGAGGAGGCTGCAGAAGATGGGACCCCAGAAGTGGGGGGATGTTTGGAAACACGAGAATAAGAAACACGGGGTAGTCTCCCTTGGAGGCGGAGACGAGTAACTGCCATAGCATAAGGGAGACCTTCTGCCTCTTTGAGGCAACGGATTTCACGTTCATTTAAGTAGACCTGGCAACGGCGGGAGTATGAAGGGTGAGCTTCATTACAATTAAGGCAAGATGGAGGTTGACTGCAAGATGTATTAGAATGGTCGTCGGCACCACAGACTGGGCATTCGGCCATAGATCTGCAATATTTCGCTGGGTGACCAAAACGCCAGCAATTTCTACATTGTTGCGGTGTAGGTATCACCTTTCGAACTTGTAACCGATGTCCCGCGACATATACAGAGGACGGGAGTTCTCGGCTGTCAAAAGTTAAACGAGCCACATTGCAAGGGTAACGTCTCCGCCCCCGGGCAGGAAGGACATAAGTGTCTACTTTGAGGATTGGGAGATCCTGGAGTTCCAGCTGTTCAAAAATGTCATTGCCACATGACTGGAAATTCTGTTGGACTATGGTATGGGGCAGAATGACAGTATCACTACAAGAATTGAGAGAAAGATGTTTTTCAATAGTGATAGGAGTAGTATCGATATTTGAAAGGAGAGAAAGATCATGAGCTTGGGTAGCATTCTGGACAGTGACGATGAGCGTACCGCTCTTGAGAGCGTGAAATGAAATATCTCTGCCAACATGACGCAGGAGTGCTTTGCCAATACTATGGTCAGAAAGGTAGGCAGAAGAAGAAGTTGGTCTTAAAGTAAAGAATTTAGTCCATTGTGTGGTCCGAAACTGAGCGTGGAGAGGGAGTGTTTGACGTGTCGGTCTTTTCCGAGTAGAATGGGAAGGTAACGAAGGAGCATCATCAGGAGATTGACGTTGGCGTTTAGGAGTAGGACCGGAGTTGGTCCGGCATGAAATGGGCGGGCGATTCGAAAATTGCCGTACCGTAGAGAGAGAAGCCGAAAGCATAGTCAAAGGAGAGCTGAGTTCAGACAAATCGAAGGAGTCAGTCGAAGCCCCGGTACCTGAAGCGGGTGAGGAAACAGCACCAGCAAGAGGTACAGGGGCATCAGGAGTGTCCGAAGAGTGGTCTAAACACAAGGCAGGGTCAGAATGGGGTGCGGTATCAAGAAGGGGCCCGGGGGTAGTGGTTTCATGGTCTAGGGCTGCCATGGTTAGGTTACTCCTTTGCTTTTTGTTTTTAAGAAAAAAAAAGAAAGAAGAAAAGAAAATAAAAATAAAAAAAAAGAATAAAAAAGGGGGGAGCGGGGAGGAATAGTTCCTAGGAGGAATGAAAGGGCCGGAAATCTCCCTCCGCGCCCAAGAGGACCTCAACACCGCTAGTAGCGCAGATGCAGCATGGAACCCGTGCCATACCCTACCCTTCATGCCAGTAAACCAGCAATCCGGGATAGCAACCTCACATCTGCCGAGCTACCTCGGTGGACAAAAGAGAGGGCGGCCGGATATCCGCCACAAAGCATACCTCCTTCGGCCACCACCCCCGGAATCCGAAAGGTGGCTTCCAGAGATACACCCGTCACCCGAAAGATACCCAAAGCTACTCCGGGATACCGGAGAGGGAACGGGACATCCCCAGGCAATCCAGATTCCATGGCAAACTACGCCACCGCCAAGAACCTCAACGGAATGGGATGGACCCCAGTGTCCTTTCCCCTACCTAGGAACTAGCGCGCCTGTGGGAGAAATCCCAAAGGCCAAAAAGAGGAAGGGCAAAAGGGAGGGGTGGGGAGGAGGAGGAGGAATGGAAAAAGGGGAGGATGGGGAGGATGGGATAGGGGAGGGGAGAATGGGGGGTAATTAGGTTCGGTCTGAGGAAGAAGACCGACAGGGCTAATTCCTCAGACCAAGAGCCTCTTCACCACGCCAAGGAGCCCCCCTTGAAGAGGAATGAATAAGTAAAAATCTAAATAAATTATAAATGTTGAATGACTTCTAGAAGTTGCCACAGTTCTCTAAAGACACCCTAGTAATTATATAAAAAAAAAAGATGCCCTGGGCAAAACATTAAAATATACTCGACAGTTAAATGATGCCCCGGTCACACACACAGGAGCGGGAGCGCCTGCAAGCATGTGGTCATGACTGAGTTGTATGCCTAATCCTCACTCTACAGAAAAGTTTTTTTTTTTTTTTTTTTTTTTTTCTTTATTGGGAGTGAGGGGGAAGGAGGTTGCTAAACCCATTAGAGTTCATACAGTGACATGGGAATAGGAGGTAAATGTATTTAATCCAAAAAAAAGGAGGAGTCCTTTCAATTCTTTGGATCAAGAGTCCTTCAGCATCAAGGCACCTTCCTTGAAGGAAGAAAAAGTTTCAAATTGATGATCCCTGTTTAAGGAAAAGAGCTAAACTCTATAACTTGTTGCCCATCTGTAGGCTCTCATAGGCTTGCCACTTACCAAGGCCATAGTCATGTCTGTGGTCTGTGAAATAACCGAGGTAGAATCATAGAGCGGACTTAAAATAGCATCCTTCCTTCACCTCAGCATCCATCTGTTCAGTTTTCCTGGACAAATTATAATGATTGACTTTATCAACAAGGTTATGTATTATATTTTTCTCTGTTTCCACTTCAGCCAACATCAGTGATCCTTCAGTGGGTCTTACACCCCTCAAGGGAGGTTCCTTGATGCTGGTGAGGGACTCTTGATCCAAGGAATTGAACCTGCCCTCCCTTTGGAATGACCCCTATGCATTTAACACCCCATGAATGTACTGCAATCCCATTATTATTATTATTCGTGTCTATAATTTTATAAGTGCATTTTTGTATCAACATAACTGTCTTAGCTGAATCAGCACTGAATAAATTAAAATAAGAGTAACATTAATTGGAAGAGACTCATATATACTACTCTGAGTACAGGTCTGGATGGACATACGGCATACTTACTTTCCCACGCACGTAAGAGGAAGGTCAAAGGAAAGAGGAACATTAGAGAGCACATTGTCACACCCATTGGAAACACCTGCACACAACTGGCTGTTGAGGTGAGGTGCACATTAATGTCTTAAGGAGTGAGATAGAGCTAGAATCTTTTAACCCTTTCACTGTCTCATCCATAGATCTGATTCCTGATGCCAGCATTGCTTATGTAGATCTGCGCATAAATTTTAATTTAACTGTCCAAATGTAGATCTACGTTTACACGTGTAGCGCTCCAAATGTAGATCAACATTTTATTTTTCATTCCTTCAAATTTGGCACAATAGGCTTGAGTCACCTAGACATGAAAGAATGGGTCTGTGCACTCAGTGTGTGCAGTATTAAAAAAATCTGGGAGCACCAGTTCAATTGAGTGCCAGCTAGAGCAAATAGCATGGCAAACACTAGGGATTCACTGATGCCATGTTGCAGTAACACTCCCATTTTAAGAAAGTAAAAATGGGTTAGATAATTTTTTTTTTTTTTTTTTTTTTCAACAAGTCGGTCGTCTCCCACCGAGGCAGGGTGACCCAAAAAAGAAAGAAAATCCCCAAAAAGAAAATACTTTCATCATCATTCAACACTTTCACCACACTCACACATTATCACTGCTTTTGCAGAGGTGCTCAGAATACAACAGTTTAGAAGCATATACGTATAAAGATACACAACATATCCCTCCAAACTGCCAATATCCCAAACTACTCCTTTAAAGTGCAGGCATTGTACTTCCCATTTCCAGGACTCAAGTCCGGTTAGATAAATACATGAGTAAATGTAAGTTGGACCTGACTAGCTTGTGCTACTAGGTCCGATGTCGTGCTCCTTCCTTCAATGGATGTGACCTGACTAGGTGGGTCATTGGTCTAAGCTGGGAAGGGAGGGGGTTGGAAGGTGACAGGGACTTGCCTTGCATGGGCCAGTAGGCCTGCTGCAGTGTTCCTGCTTTCTTATGTTCTTATGTATTCGATAGGCTGGCTGGCTTTGGCTGTCTCTCTGTCTGTCTCACATGTACACATAAGTACAATTATACATAGTGTAAATTACCTAGGATAACTCAGAAATTCCTGGCAAAGATAAACAGACAGATAGACAGACAAACAAACATGTTGGTGTGTATCAGTGAAAACAAATAAAGCCAGGGTTCCCTAAGCACCCATTTATCAAATGTCACAGTTGTCATGACACCATTCTTCAAGGAGTTTGATATACGTATACTCCAGGCAGACAGAAAGACAGATAAGTAGAGACAGGTAGACAGACATGTTTGTGTGTAACATTGATAAATACAGCGAGGGTTAGCTAAATACATGAGTGAGTGTGGGTGGGTGTGAGTTGGACCTGACTAGCTTGTGCTACTAGGTCTGATGTCGTGCTCCTTCCTTCAGTGGATGTGACCTGACTAGGTGGGTCATTGGTCTAAGCTGGGGGGAGAGGACATGGACCTGCCTTGCATGAGCCAGTAGGGCTGCTGCAGTGTTCCTTCTTTCTTATGTTCTTATATATTCGGCAGGCTGGCTGGCTGGCTTTGTCTGGCTTTGGCTCTCTCTCTGTGTATATCTCTGTATCTGTGCATCTCTCACACTTAGTACAGTTATTATACATAGTGTAAATTACCTAGAATAACTGAAAAAATCCAGGCAAAGATAGATAGGCAGATAGACAGACAAACATGTTTGTGTGTATCAGTGAAAAAAAATAAAGCCAGGGTTCCCCAAGCACCCATTTATCAAATGTCAGTTGTCATAACACCATTCTTCAAGGAGTTTGATATACGTACACTCCAGGCAGACAGAAAGACAGACAGGCAGACAGACAGAGACATGTTTGTATGTAACAGTGGTAAATACAGCGAGGGTTAGCTGGAGCAGTGGGCATTTATCAAATGTCACTGGGCTGCCTTTCATAACACCATGCTTCAAAGTATATGCCAGGGTATCTAAAACATTGCTGGGACCTATAAATACTTTGTATATATTTCTAGACAGTAGTAAATAACCTAGGCAGATGTAAATGTTCACCTGTCAGTGTGATTGTGACTATTTGAGTACAATTTCGGTACTGAATATTAGGGTCAGAACAAAGATTGTCTATGAAATCACAAGAACTATTGTAATTATCAGAACATAAAACATAAATAAATTAAAATAAAAATGAGAAAAAAAGGTATATCAGCAACACTTTGCAAGTGGCAGGAGTCGATGTTGCCATCAGGTGAGCATCCAGAGCCAACTTCATGGTCTTATATCTCGGTAAGTACTGACCCTAAAATTTTTTTTTAATCCTATAACATGTAGAAAAATGTGCTCTTCATTTTAAAATAAAAAAAATTATTTTTTTTATTTTTCAAAGCATTCAGAGCACCACTCAAGTGAATGTAGATCTACGTTTGGACAGTTTCAGGGTCAATGGGAATACCATCTTATTCCTCTTTCCCTTATAATGAGGAACTATACATGCTTTCTGACAATCTCTGAGTACCTTTCTTCCTTTCATGCATGCATATACACATGTATATATATATATATACAGTGGTACCTCGGGTTACGAACAGCTCAAAACTTAAACAATTATGTAAGTGTAAGTGCATTTTTGGGGTCTGAAGCAGACTAATCTAATTTACATTATTTCTTATGGGAACAAATTCGTTCAGTATCAGCACTCGAACAGCCTTCTGGAATGAAAAAAGTTCGTATCCCAAGGTACCACTGTACATATAAAGTGGGGCCCCACTCATACGGCAGGTTAGGTTCCAGGCTACCGCCAGAAAGTGGACATCGCTGGGAAGCAGAACACCATTTTTTCCCACTTATAAATGCATACAAATGTCAGATAACAAGTTTACACTAACATATATTAAGCTAACAGTAGAACTAGGCATTAAAAACAATTAGAAGTAAAATACATACACAGTACATTCATTACTTACCTTAAAATATTTTTAGTCAATGTAAGGTGAGAGGTGAGCAGTATTTGTAGGAAGTCAGATGTAGGTAGCATGTAGGTGTAAGTAGCCATCCCAAACATAATATACGATTTTTAAAGTGGCCCCAGAACGATAAAATACAGTACATTCATTTCTTTCTATCTTTAGATGCCATCATAAATGAAGGGAGAAGTGATGAGAAGAAGTCATGCCGAGTGACTGGGTCAAAGACGGATTGATACACATTTCCTCGGGTGCTGGACCAGAGATAACGTAATTTTTACCTTCCACCCAGCTACCACACCTCATATTTATGTGAAATTTATTGTACTGTGGGTGTACGTATCATGTTTATATGCTATGTAACGCATTTCTGATATAATTTTGAAGAAAATATCATAAATGGATTAATGAAAATGTCTATATTAATGTATAATATGACATTTAACCCTTTCAGGGTCCGTGCCGTAGATCTACGGCTTTGAGTTGAGGGTCCAAACTGTAGATCTACGCCATGAGCTCAGCTCACTCTGATAAACTGTGAGCGGTAATTTTGGGCCTAGATATGAGAGAATACATCTATGTGGTATGTGTGCACCACATAAAACAAATCCTGCAGCACACAGTGCATAATGAGAGAAAAAAAACACTGTAATTTTCAATGAAAACAGCGACTTTGCAGTGTTTTTCTTGTATGTTTTTTATAGGTGTATTTGCAATTTCTTGGTCTCTTTTGATAGAATGGAAGATATATTACAGAAATAGAGATGATTTTGATTGGTTTTAGTACTGGAAATGGTTTGAAACTTGAGCTCAAAGTAGTGGAAATGTTAAATTTTTGCCAATGTTCAAGAGTAAACAAATGACCTCGCATGTCTAATACACGCCAGCTAGTGGGTCTAATATACGTTCACAAATGTGGTGATATTATTTATACAATTATTACAATATTGCATAACAGTAAATCTTCAATATTTTGGTGTGAATAAACATGGAATTCATTTGTAAAGCCTGAACGTGTAACTAATGAACAGAGGAAATGTTAGTTTAGTGCCATGAATGCCTGCATTGTTTATTCTGGACCCTATTTTTGAAATTGGAATATTTTGAACTTTGCATTAAATTGGCCAAATTACCAATTTCCGATCACTTTGTTTTGTAGTTGAAACAGTTGACTTGATGATTTCTTGTGCTCAATCTATAGAATAGAAGTAATACTATAGAATAGAAGTAATAGCTAAGAATTTCGTCAACTGGAATAATGTAATTGGCCTAAAATGGGAGTCAAAGTCGGCAAAATCGCCAATGCGTAAATATCACTGACACATCAAAATTCGCGAGAGCATAATTTCGTCAATTTTCCATCAAATTTCATACTTTTTGTTTTATTACCTTCAGAAAAAGATTCTCTACCATTTCATAAGAAAAACTAAAATTTTTTTTTTAAATTCTTGGACCCTGGTGCACACTTTGAAATTTGGTCTCTGGACCCTGAAAGGGTTAATGTGCCCAAGTGTGATTATTATTACATACAGTATTATTATGGCATCAAGCTTAGAGGGGCACTCTTAGTGATTTTAAGGTGTACCTGCATGCCAGCACAGTGCATAAGTTTATTTAGGTACAGGTACACATAAGTATAATTATCAGAGTACACAAAGTACGCAATAACTTTAAAACCCTTAAAATGTTGAAACATTTCCATACATAATGGAGAGAAGTGCTCATGGAGAATCGATAAACCAGTTGGAGTACTGCGACTATTGGAAAGTCAGGTGGGGGAAGCCATATAGCAAGTTTTGGTTATAATTTGAAATGTCCATATTAGCAGAATGCCACTGAACGCAAGGTCCTACTCTCTCTCTCCCTTTTTTACACAGGGTTTGACAAGATTAGGTTAAGGATTCCTAACTTTGACAAGCTAGAAGCTGTTACCTACATCAGCTCATTTGAAAGCATTTTCATTGTTATGAAACATACAAGTAGGGAACAGGATGAAGTTGGAGTCATCTGTGGGCCAGCATTTTCATCTCAATATTATTATGCTGTACGAACGTGTCCCAGACTTAAGTCATCCTGGGAATAAATGATCTCAGGTGAAGTGATGTTCTGGAGAAGGGTACAACCAGAGTGAAGCTGCTGCTTTCTGCCAGTCTTGTGATATAGAAGCTTGCTTCTCGCTGTCCTCGAAGTGGAGCCAAGTGTGGTACCTTGACGATGTTGGCCTTGTACATAACAGTAAGGCCCCCCACATCCCTCCTGTGTTGAAAGCTCTGCTTAAATGACAGATCTATCCAGGTGAGAGATGAGGTGTCTTCTCTGTTCTCTACTCTGTTAAGCAGTAGCAGATGAGATGGGAAGCAGGCAAACCTAGAAAGTGGAGCATACTCGAGGTGTGAGTGTACTTGTGTCCCATATAGAATCTTGCAACTCCTACTGTTGAGCTTCCTAGCTGCCTTGTTTGCAAGATTTACAATGTGGTTCTTCATGGTCAGTTTGGAGTCAGATTTCACCCCAGGTATATCAACTTCTTCCCTGGGTACCAACTCCCATTCACTCTTACTACTGCTCTGGCATTACCATATGGTGCCTAGAGACCATCATTACTTGTGTTTTCTCAGGTGCAAATGTTACCTGCCATCGGTTTCCTCAGGCTGATATAACTCTTAGCTGGTGATTGATGTGGCTTAAAGCAGCTGGCATTTCTTCTCTTGGATAAGTAAATGTCAGAGTACAGTCGTCTGCATATGCATGGGATTATGAGATGAGATGAAGGTCATTGAAGTAGACATTCCACAACAATGGCCAAAGCACATTTCCCTGTGGAACACTTGCCCCAATAGGATATTCCACAACAATGGCCCAAGCATACTTCCCTGTGGAACATTTTCCCCAATAGGATGTCTTGATGATTTTGTTCCATTGAGAACTACCCTAGAGATCTACCATGAAGGTAATCACTGAGGAGACATAGTGTAAAGCCTGCAATTCCCAGTGCTTGCAGTTTTGCCAAGAGGCCCTGGTGCCACTCAGTCGAAAGCACCAGCAATGTTTGGTGCTACCACACAGCTGACTTTGGATTCATCCAGTGACTGTTGCCATTTAGTGGAGAGGTTTAACAAAAGATCAGCAGCAGAGTAACCTTTCCTGAAGCCATATTGATGGTCACAAAGTAGTGAGTGGTAGTCAGAAAAAAAAAAAATGTCATTTGTCCTGAGGTTATTGTCTCAAGGATCTTGCCAGTGATTGACAGGAGTGACACTGGTCTGTAGTTCCTGATTTCTGCTCTGATCTTATTTTTGTGAAGAGGGACTACATTTGCCTCTTTCCACAGAGAAGGCCATTTACACTGTACTAGGCAGTGCTGAAAGATGCAAGTTAGAGGTGCTGCTAGCTGGTCTGCACATCTACTCAGCAATCTTGGGCTCAACACGTCTGGGCCCATAGCCTTTTCTTGGTCAAGCGATTTAAGAAGATGCACCTCCTTCTGCCTTATTGTCACCAATGACAGTTTTGACACAGTTCTTGCAGCTAGCCAAGGAGGGTCCCTTGCAGAATCAGGAATTTTGCATTTTGGTAGCAAAGTGTTCAGCAAAGAGGTCCGCTTTCTCTTGACTACTAGTAGGGGTGATCCCATACTGTCGATTTAGAGGTGGAATAAGTTCATCAGGCAGATAACCTTGTCTGTCCTTGACCAGGGACCACCAGATTTTGGAGCCCACACTACCTGATGCTAGCTTCCTTTTTGTATCCACCTCCCATTTAGAGATGGCCCACTTTTGAACTTCACCCATATGCCTACAGGCTTGCCTGTCCAAGTTTCTGTTACAGGTAGTAGGATGTCTCTTATACCTTTGCCAAGCCTTGTACTTAGCAGTAGCAGCCTCTCTACAATGAAAGCCAAACCAAGGCTGATCTGTAGGCTTTGTCACATTCTGCCGGTGAGGGATGTGTTCCTCTTGGAGAAGAGCATTCCAGTCAGTGGTGGCGAGCTCAGAGCAAAGTGCTGGCCAATTCCCTCTTTCTCATAGCCAGGTTGTGCATGTGGACTCCTCACTTCGTTCTGTTGGGATCTTAAATGTTGTAAAAACAGCCTTGTGGTCAGACGATCCAACATAGCCAAGGGGTTGACAAGTGACTGTACCTTCTGCCAGATCACTCACTACTGGGTCAAGGGAGGAACCAGGGCTGTGAGTAGGGAAATCAGCAAAGTTTCTGATGTCATACACTGCAAGAAGGTCATCAGAGTCCCTCTGTATGAGATGTTGGTTGAGATCACCAACAGTTATATGTTGACAGTTGTGTTGGAGCAGAAGGGAGTCCACATTTTCCATTAGAAAGTTGATGAGGTCTGTACATTGCACATACTAGTACAGAGGTACTAGTTGTTTATGCATAACTCAAAGAAAATCATCTCAAGATGAATAGGGATGGCAACATCAATGTGCTGGGCATATACACTTTTAGAGAAGCACACAGCAACACCTACTTCTTGCTCTTGCTTCTCTCTTCATCCCTGAGGTGTAACCAATAATTCTTGCAAAATTTTCTGGAGTCCTGTTGTCCAAAAATGTTTCAAAAACAGCTATCATGTCAGGACGTCAAGTGTTCACAAGACTGTGTGTGAACTCTCCAACATTGGTAATTAAACCTCTAATGTTGGCCGACAGGATGCCGATAGACGGGCTCCTTGTGATGCATTCAGCTTTAGGTGATGGGTGTGTAGGGTGCCTGCCCTTGAGACAGGTAGGGCACTGAGACAGCTGCTGGGATGTAGGTCTGTGGTCTTGTATAAGGCACAAAACCACCTGCTGGGCTGAGATAGGAGTAGCCGAGTGGGTGACGTGCGAGTGTGCTCACCAGTTCAGAGATCCTGCTGGTTTGTTCTGAGAACAGGTCTCTAAACAGGTGATCCTGTCTGTCAAGTTCCTTTTTCTTCCAACACTGGTCCTCCCCTCTTGTGGCAGTAATTGCACCTGGTATCTCGCAGGCAGTTGTTAGTGGTGTGCCCCCTCTGGTGGCAGTGAGAGCACGGCTTAGGTGCCTGGGAGGGTGGACTCCTATTTGTTGCACCTCTTGTGTTTTTCTGCTGAGTTATCTGCAGGTTCTGCCACTGGTAAGCCTGGTGATTGTGTATCTGATGAACGTTTTTCCTGGGACTGTGTTGGTGGAAGGTGAGATGGCTGTAAATGTCGTCTTCCTCCTCCATGTCCTCTTCCATGCCCCTGTACAGTTCTGACAGATGTGTCCCTGCTGTTCATACTTTGGCGCATCACCTGTTCGGGTGCAGTGATAGTCCCCTGATTAACTGCACTAATCTCTGGTGGAGAAAATCCCGACTCAGTACTTGCGGATGAAGCACTGCTGCCAGATTTTGGAGTAGTGTCAGCAGGTGTGCTGACAGGTGTAGGATCAGTGATGGTATGTGTACTGGCAGGTGCTGAAGCAATGATGTCAGGTGTAGGAGAGTTAACAGATCTAAGGCTTGCTTCATTACTGGGAAGAGAGTTGTTGTTCCCTCTGTAGTGGTCAGAGGAATTGTGTTAGAATTCCCAAATGTAGTGTTTTGAGCTTTGTCTATCTGTGGAGCCTTAGCAATGACAGAATTCTACCAGTTATTTACCTCTGAGTTGAGCTCAGTGTGGGACTTCCAGTCTTTGTCAGTAGTGTCAGCATCATTTAAGCAGCTTATGTCACTTGATGTGACACAAGCTGCAATGGCTTGAAGGGTATCTAATGATCTGAGGAACTCATGAAGTGCTTCTCTGTGATGGATTATCTTGGCTACAACTTCAAAACATAGCCCTCTACATAGTTTCTCTCTTTCTCTTCCTATCTGTGTGTGTACAAACACGCACACACATATATACAATATGCATATATTTCTTTTCAACACGTTGGCCGTCTCCCACCGAAGAAGCATGACCCAAAAAGGACACACATAACTGGTGTATTTGCAGAGGCACGCAGATATGACAGTTCGTACGTCACTCCAAACAGCAGATATCCCAAACCCCTTGTTATATATAATATACATATATATATATATATACATACACATATATATAATATATATACATCTATATATACAGTGGACCCTCGCCTAACGAACACATCGCATAACGTTAAATCCACCTAGTGATACATTTTAACGCAAAAATTTTGCCTCGGCTAGCGCTAAAAAACTCGCTCATCGCAATTCGTTCAAGACGCGTCCACGTGTGGCCTGAGCGCACCTCACTTGTCCCGTGGGTGCCAGTGTTTACAAGCCAGCCACCGCTGTCGCATCCAAACATACAATCGGAACATTTCATATTATCACAGTGTTTTTAGTGATTGCACTTGCAAAATAAGTCACCATGGGCCCCAAGAAAGCTTCTAGTGCCAACCCTACATCAAAAAGGGTGAGAATTACTATGGATATGAAGAAAGAGATCATTGCTAAGTATGAAAGTGGAGTGCGTGTCTCCGAGCTGGCCATTATTATTATTATTATTATTATAATCAAAAAGAAGCGCTAAGCCACAAGGACTATACAGCGCTGCAGGGCAGGAAGGAAGCGAGGGCATCAGGTGGCAAAAGGGAGATGGATGAGTAATAGGTTACGGATAACAGCGGGGCAGTGGATGGTGAAAGGGTAAAGGGCAGCAAGAGACTGAACTAGAAAGGGCTGAGGGGAGTGCAAAAAGTATCATCAGAGTTTGTGGAGTAAATCAGTCATTGTCAAGAAGTCAATGAGAGAGTCAGGATTAAAGGAGGGTCCATCAGCAAGAAGGGAAGGTAAAGAGAGAGTAGTAGAACAAAGACGACGACGGACGTAAATTCTGCGTGCTCGTTGATAGAGAGGGCAGTCTAACAGAATGTGGCTAATCGATACTGGAGCTTGACACTGCTCACAGAGAGGAACAGGGTGCCTCTCCATGAGATACCCATGAGTAAGACGAATGTGACCAATGCGAAGGCGGGAGAGAGTGGTCTCCCAACCTCGGCACTGATGACAAGAAGACCGCCAGTAACCTATGCTCGGTTTAATAAATGAAGTTTGTTACCGAGCAGAGTTGACCAACGTTGTTGCCAACGGGTGCGAAGGTGGGTAGCTATTGCAGCAAAATAGTCCAGAAATGGAACACCTCGATAGGAAATTGGTAGGTCATGTACTGCTGACCGCGCAGCAGTGTCTGCCTGTTCATTGCCCTGTACGTCGACATGACCAGGGACCCAACAAAAAACAATATCTTTATGTTTGGTAGAGATACGGCGTAGCCAAAGTTGGATACGGAGAACTAGGGGATGAGATGTATCAAATTTTCGTATAGCCTGTAGAGCATTAAGGGAGTCTGAGACTACTACAAATGATGACACAGGCATAGATGCGATACGAATAAGTGCTGCAAGAATGGCATACAGTTCAGCAGTAAAAAGCTAGCTGAAGATAGTAAATGTCCCCGCACGACGCTGTCCGGAAACACTGCTGCGAATCCGACGCCGTCTGAAGACTTAGAGCCATCTGTGTACACAGCGGTGGCATGAGAATGGGAGTGGAAGTGATCAAGAAAAAGAGAGCGGGAAGCCACCATAGGCAGTTGAGCTTTCGAGCAAGGGAGTGAGAAAGAACAGACCCGAACAGCTGGAACTTCCCAGGGGGGTAGGGAAAAGTGAGATGCTACATGAGCATATAAAGGTGGTAACTGAAGGGAAGACAAGAGTGAATGTAGGCGAAGAGAAAAGGGACGGAGCAAACAGGGGCGGCGAACGAATAAAGAATGTCTACTAATATCGGTGACCATTCTATAAATGGAAGGATTGTGTAGATCGTGAGAGCGTACATAGTAGCGAAGGCAATGGGCATCACGGCGATCAGACAAGGATGGAACATTCGCTTCTGTGTAGAGGCTCTCAACAGGGGAAGAGCGAAAAGCACCAAGGCACAAACGTAATCCTTGGTGATGGATAGAGTTAAGGCTAGAGAGAGAAGCAGGAGAGGCCGCGGAATAAATCTGGTCACCATAATCGAGTTTCGATAAAACGAGGGCTGAATGTAGGCGAAGCAGAGTTCGACGATCAGCTCCCCAGGAAAGATGAGCAAGGGTTTTAAGAAGGTTTAGCCGGCTGTGACAAGTTGTCTTCAGAGAGGTTATGTGAGGTTTCCAGGATAACCGACGGTCAAAGAGAAGGCCTAGAAACCTGACTGTATCACGTTCGGGGATATGGGAACCATAGAGATATAAAGGATGATCGGAGATAACAGAGCGTCTAGTGAAAGTAATTTGGTGTGTTTTGGTACTTGAAAATTTAAACCCATGCGTGGTGGCCCAAGTGGAAACAGGGTCGACCGCATGCTGGAGAGAAACTGCAATAAGATGACAGTCAGCGCCTGCACAAGCAATAGCGAAGTCATCAACATAGAGTGATGACCAAATATTGGGTGGAAGAACAGAGGCCAAATCATTTATAGCAAGGAGAAAAAGTGTTGTGCTTAGAACACATCCCTGAGGGACACCTTCAGCTTGGACGAAGTCCGGGGAAAGAACATTATTGACTCGAACACGGAAATGTCTGCCAGTTAAAAAGTTCTTAAGGAAGGATGGTAGATTGCCTCGGAGGCCTAAGGAATGGGCCTGGGCCAAAATATTATACCTCCAAGTTGTGTCATATGCCTTCTCAAGGTCAAAAAATATGGCAATAACTGAGTGATTATTCGCAAAGGCATTACGAAGATACGTATCCAAGCGTAGTAAGGGGTCTATGGTAGAACGACCCTTATGAAAGCCATATTGACTAGCGGAGAGACTGTTGTGTGTCTCTAAATACCACATTAAACGTCGATTTACGAGACGTTCCATCACTTTGCAAACTGCACTAGTAACAGCGATGGGGCGATAGTGGGAGGCATCATGTCCTGTAGTACCCAGTTTGCGGAAAGGGAGAACAATGGCAAATTTCCACAGCTGGGGAAGAACTCCTTGTGCCCAAATAAGATTGAAGAGGTGTAAGAGGACTACAAGGGCTGACCGATGTAAATGTTGTAACATACGAATATGAATGTCGTCAGGCCCAGCTGCCGATGATTGGCAAGCTGAGAGCGTTGCCTCCAGTTCTTGAAGTGTAAAAGGCACATTATACTGTTCTTCTCTGAGAGAAGAAAAGTCCAAGGGTACTAACTCTCTGGCAGACTTTGAGGAAAGAAACGAGGGGCATAGATGGAGCCCTCGGGAAATACGGACCAGATGTGTGCCAAGTTCAATGGCAACGTCGAGAGGGTTTGCTACATCAACACCAGCGACCCGTAGAACAGGAGCCGGGTCAGGAGAGTACTTACCACTCAATTTCCTCACTTTTTTCCAGACTGCACTCATAGAAGAAGCAGAGGTAATGGTGGAAACATAGTCTCGCCAACAAGTGCGTTTAGCTTCACGGATGACACGGCGAGCGATCGCACGCTTCTCCTTAAAATCAAGAAGTCTCTCAGCGGTTCTATTGTACCGGTACCTGCCCCATGCAGCACGTTTCAAACGTACTGCATGAGCACAAGCAGGAGACCACCAAGGCACGCACTTCTGAGAATGCCCGCCTGAGGTTTGGGGTATAGAATGAGAAGCTGCGGTATAAACTGACGTCGAGAAGATGTGTAGGAGCTCATCAATGGAGGATGAAGAAGGAACCTCACTAAAAGTAGTGAGGTGTGAGTAAAGATCCCAATTTGCCCGATCAAATTGCCAGCGAGGGCTACGGAAAGGTGGTGAATAGGAAGGAGAAGTAAGAATGATCGGAAAATGATTGCTGTCATGTAAGTCTGGTAGAACAGTCCAGGTGAAGTCTAGTGCAGTGGAGGAAGAGCAGACTGATAGATCGATGCAAGAGAGAGTATGAGTACGAGGATCAAAATGGGTGGGAGTACCCGTATTTAAAACATGGAGGGGGTGAGAGGCAAGAAAAGCCTCCAACTGAATGCCACGTGAGTCACAATGAAACCTCCCCCCAGAGGAAATGGTGGGCATTAAAATCACCAAGTAACAGAAGTGGTGGTGGTAAGGATGAAACAAGAAAGGCAAAGTCTGGGATAGAAAATGCTCGAGAAGGAGAGAGATATATAGAACATATTGTAAACCACTTATTCAAGTGGATATGGGCTGCAGTGTAATGCAGCGAGGTATGGACAAATAGTTGACAGTATGGAATATCATTGCGTAGAAGAAGGGCACTTTCATTAAAGGTCCCATCTGAGAAAGGATCCGAAGAATACAATAAATTATAGCCTGAGATAGGTTGGAAAACAGCCGAGTGTAATTTTGGTTCTTGTAAGCAAGCACCAACAGGGGAAAACCTGGAAAGCAACATCTAAAGCTCACCCCGATTACCCCTGAGGCCGCGGATATTCCACTGTAAATAGGCCATGATTGGCGATGAAGAAAATATCAGGAATCTGTAGGTAAAGGCACCTACGGACTAGAGGGGTTAGAAAAGTCAACGTGTGGTGGCATTGGAAGACGTTCAATTAGCGAAGGAACGGAGCGTTGCAAAGAATGGGGTTGTGAAGATGGAGGAGAGGGAAGAGAAGGAACAGGAAGTGAATCATTGTCCATTGAAGGTTTAGTCTCTGCAATATATTCTGAAATGGCTTCATGTGTTTCTGAATTCAAAGATGTATGGGAGACCATATTGGAGATAGAAGGAGGAGGGTGAGTAAAGATTGGGACAGTAATGGACTGTACCAAAGTAGAGGGGGAGGGAAGAGTGTAAGGGACTGGAGATGAAGTGTGGGGGGGGACAGAAGAGGCAGAAATCTGGGAGGGGACGGGGGTGGAAGGCATAGTACGAGGAGGAGGGTGAATCTCCACACTTGTAATAGAGCCAGAGAGAGGGGAAGAACTAGGTACAGAGACTGGAAAGGTAAAGTGTGGAGGTGGAAGAAGGGAAGGAAGGGGCAAAGAAGATTTGAGCAATGTGGATTTTTTGGACTTCTGAGTAGAGGGGCGATTGGTATTAGGTGTCGTACGAGGTCTTGTCGATACTGGGGCTTGTGAGGAAGGACGCGAAGATGTGAGAACAGACTGAGTTGTAGTCGGGACGTCAGAGCCAAGGACAGCAAAAGGATTAGATGCTGTAGTGGCTATGGGAGGGGTAACAACAGAGGAGGCTGCAGATGGTACCCCAGAAGTGGGGGGACATTTGGAAACACGAGAATAAGAAACACGGGGTAGTCTCCCTTGGAGGCGGAGATGAGTAACTGCCATAGCATAAGGGAGACCTTCTGCCTCTTTGAGGCAACGGATTTCACGTTCATTTAAGTAGACCTGGCAACGGCGGGAGTACGAAGGGTGAGCTTCATTACATTTAAGGCAAGATGGAGGTTGACTGCAAGATGTATTAGAATGGTCGTCGGCACCACAGACTGGGCATTCGGCCATAGATCTGCAATATTTCGCTGGGTGACCAAAACGCCAGCAATTTCTACATTGTTGCGGTGTAGGTATCACCTTTCGAACTTGTAACCGATGTCCCGCGACATATACAGAGGACGGGAGTTCTCGGCTGTCAAAAGTTAAACGAGCCACATTGCAAGGGTAACGTCTCCGCCCCCGGGCAGGAAGGACATAAGTGTCTACTTTGAGGATTGGGAGATCCTGGAGTTCCAGCTGTTCAAAAATGTCATTGCCACATGACTGGAAATTCTGTTGGACTATGGTATGGGGCAGAATGACAGTACCACTACAAGAATTGAGAGAAAGATGTTTTTCAATAGTGATAGGAGTAGTATCGATATTCGAAAGGAGAGAAAGATCATGAGCTTGGGTAGCATTCTGGACAGTGACGATGCGCGTACCGCTCTTGAGAGCGTGAAATGAAATATCTCTGCCAACATGACGCAGGAGCGCTTTGGCAATACTATGGTCAGAAAGGTAGGCAGAAGAAGAAGTTGGTCTTAAAGTAAAGAATTTAGTCCATTGTGTGGTCCGAAACTGAGCGTGGAGAGGGAGTGCTTGACGTGTCGGTCGTTTCCGAGTAGAATGGGAAGGTAACGACGGAGCATCATCAGGAGATTGACGTTGGCGTTTAGGAGTAGGACCGGAGTTGGTCCGGCATGAAATGGGTGGGCGATTCGAAAATTGCCGTACCGTAGAGGGAGAAGCCGGAAGCATAGTCAAAGGAGAGCGGAGTTCAGACAAATCGAAGGAGTCAGTCGAAGCCCCGGTACCTGAAGCGGGTGAGGAAACAGCACCAGCAAGAGGTACAGGGGCATCAGGAGTGTCCGAAGAGTGGTCTAAACACAAGGCAGGGTCAGAATGGGGTGCGGTATCAAGAAGGGGCCCGGGGGTAGTGGTTTCATGGACTAGGGCTGCCATGGTTAGGTTACTCCTTTGCTTTTTGTTTTTAAGAAAAAAAAAGAAAGAAGAAAAGAAAATAAAAATAAAAAAAGAATAAAAAAAAGGGGGGAGCGGGGAGGAATAGTTCCCAGGAGGAATGAAAGGGCCGGAAATCTCCCTCCGCGCCCAAGAGGACTCGACACCGCTAGTAGCGCAGATGCAGCATGGAACCCGTGCCATACCCTACCCTTCATGCCAGTAAACCAGCAATCCGGGATAGCAACCTCACATCTGCCGAGCTACCTCGGTGGACAAAAGAGAGGGCGGCCGGATATCCACCACAAAGCATACCTCCTTCAGCCACCACCCCCGGAATCCGAAAGGTGGCTTCCAGAGATACACCCGTCGCCCAAAAGACACCCAAAGCTACTCCGGGATACCGGAGAGGGATCGGGACATCCCCAGGCAATCCAGATTCCACGGCAAACTACGCCACCGCCAAGAACCTCAACGGAATGGGATGGACCCCGGTGTCCTTTCCCCTACCTAGGAACTAGCACGCCTGTGGGAGAAATCACGAAGGCCAAAAAGAGGAAGGGCAAAAGGGAGGGGTGAGGAGGAGGAGGAGGAGGAATGGAAAAAGGGGAGGATGGGATAAGGGAGGGGAGAATGGGGGGTAATTAGGTTCGGTCTGAGGAAGAAGACCGACAGGGCTAATTCCTCAGACCAAGAGCCTCTTCACCACGCCAAGGAGCCCCCCTTGAAGAGGAATACTAGTGAAATAGCTAAGAATTTGGTTGATTGGAATAATGTAATTGGCCTAAAATGGGAGTCAAAGTCGGCAAAATCGCCGATTCATAAATATCGCTGACGCATCAAAATTCGCGAGAGCACAATTTCGTCAATTTTCCACCTTCACAAAAAGATTCTCTACGATTTCATAAGAAAAATAACAAATTTTTTTTTTTTTTAATTCTTGGACACTGGTGCGTGACTTCAGATTTTGGCCTTGGACCCTGAAAGGGTTAAATTATTGTAAACAATTCTAAAATATATTTAGTTAGGTTAGGCTAAAATAAATTGTTCTTGTTATAATAAGGTTAGGTAAGTTTTCTAAGTTCCTTTTGATGCAAAATTATAAATTTTTAGATTAACATTAATGGAAAAAATTTATCTTTAAACATATAAGAGAAAATTTCAGAAAGGACTTAATTTTAAATGAGTTCTTGCTAATTAACCAGTTTTACATATTCGGCACGACATGTGTATATATTTTTTTTTTTTTTCAACAAACCGGCCGTATCCCACCAAGGCAGGGTGGCCCAAAAAGAAAAACGAAAGTTTCTCTTTTTAAATTTAGTAATTTATACGGGAGAAGGGGTTACTAGCCCCTTGCTCCTGGCATTTTAGTCGCCTCTTACAACACGCATGGCTTACGGAGGAAGAATTCTGTTCCACTTCCCCATGGAGATAAGAGGAAATAAACAACAACAAGAACTAGAAAGAAAATAGAAGAAAACCCAGAGGGATGTGTATATATACATACATATATATGCTTGTACATGTATGTGTAGTGTGACCTAAGTTTAAGTAGAAGTAGCAAGACATACCTGAAATCTTGCATGTTTATGAGACAGAAAAAAAGGACACCAGCAATCCTACCATCATGTAAAACAATTACAGGCTTTCGTTTTACACTCACTTGGCAGGACGGTAGTACCTCCCTGGGCGGTTGCTGTCTACCAACCTACTACCTAGATGTGTATATATATATATATATATATATATATATATATATATATATATATATATATATATATATATATATATATGCAAAACAACCACTCTGAAAGAATAGAGAAATTCCAAGCGCTTTCGTGACTACTCACATTATCAAGGAACTATGATAGTTCCTTGATAATGTGAGTAGTCACGAAAGCGCTTGGAATTTCTCTATTCTTTCAGAGTGGTTGTTTTGCATATTCTGAAATCACCTGTTTACTGTGATCTTATTGCATATATATATATATATATATATATATATATATATATATATATATATATGCAATAAGATCACAGTAAACAGGTGATTTCAGAATATGGAAAAACAACCACTCTGAAAGAATAGAGAAATTCCAAGCACTTTCATGACTACTCACATTATCAAGGAACTATGAAAGTAAAGCATCCAAGGAAGCTATATAAGGGGTCTGGCCAACACCTCACTATCAGATCCCACAACGGTTAAACACCTGACGCGTGCCAGCCCAACTGGACAGGTCCTTTGCACAACTCACCAACAAACTATTCTACCCAAGAAAATTTAAAAATTATTATTTGTCCAGTGTATTATTAAATTCTTCCCAAATTCTATTAATTATAAATGGATCTAATTTATATAAACCAAAGGAATTATTCATATTATTGTCAAAACTGCTTTTTATGAACCAAGATTCAATTATATTCCTGTCGACCATGGACTTGCTTGATACTACTTTCTCAACTTTTTGAAAATCAGTTGGATGGTTAAAATCTCTTACATGAATAAATAAAGCATTGGAATCTTGTCCAGTTCTAATGCTATATTTATGTTGTTTTAATCTTAGTTCGAGATTTTTACCAGTTTGACAGTAATAAACTTTATCGCAAATTTTACAAGGAATCTTATAGACACATCCATCAGCATTTTGGGGGGAATTCTTTATCAAAAGTTTTTTTTACTGTACCAAGATTTTTGAATACAACTTTAATATTAAAAGTCTTAAGAAGAGAAGGCATATCAACCAAGTTTTCATGGTAAGGGAGAACCAACATATTTTTAGTTGAATAAGGCTGGTTGTCCCTTTTTGGATTGTAAAAAGTATTTCTAGCAACTTTAAAAGATTTATCAATTACATTTCTTGGGTATTTTAAATCATTACCTATTTCATAAATTTTGGATATTTCCTCATCTATGAACTCAGGACTACAAATTCGTAACGCTCTCAAAAACATTGATGAGAAAACAGACAGTTTGACTCTATCTTGATGCGAGGAATAATAGTGGACATAGGAACAGTTATTTGTAGGTTTTCTGTAAATTTTAAATTTGAATTCATTATTACCCTTAATAATTAAAACATCTAGAAAAGGCAATGAGTTATTTTCTTCAAACTCAACAGTAAAGTTTATAGAATGGGCTAAGTTATTTAATTTTCCAAGGAAATGGTGTATATCTACATTTTTGGGCATAAGACACAAAATATCATCAACATATCTGAACCATTTAGCTCTATTAGGGAGGATTGTGTTAAGCAACCTTGCTCCAAAAAATTCCATGTATAGGTTACTAAGAACAGGTGAAAGAGGATTTCCCATTGCCATACCAAACTTCTGAGTGTAAAACTTATCATTAAATACAAATTTTGCATCAACAATGCAAAGTTTAATAAGTTTAATGATAGTAGGAACTGGCAATGGTAAATCATAGATAACGAGTTCTTCAGATAAGAAACTTAATAAATCATCAACAGGAACTTTCGTAAACAAGGAAGTAACATCAAAACTAACCATGTTAAAATCATTTAAGTCAGTCAAGGAGCTTAATTTATCAACCAAGTCTATGTTGTTTTTAACATTAAAGTTAGAAATTTTGCCAACAATAGGGCTCAAAATATCAACAAGCCATTTGGATAATTTATGTGAAACTGACCCTATGGAGCTAATAATTGGTCTGACTGGATTCCCTGGTTTGTGTGTTTTTATTAGTCCATACATGTAAGGTAAAGACGGATTAGTGGAAGTAAATTTTGACTAATTCATCTTTGCCTTTCAGTAGAAGTTTTATTGTTTTATTGAAATTGCTGTTAACGGTTTCTAGGGGATTTTTCCTAAGTTTAGAATAGGTTTCAGTATCATCTAAGAGATGATTCATTTTTTCTTGGTAATCATTTTCTTTCAAAATAAATGCAATAGTAATTATGAAAGAAAATGATTACCAAGAAAAAATGAATTAAAAGTCTTAAGAAGAGAAGGCATATCAACCAAGTTTTCATGGTAAGGGAGAACCAACATACTTTTAGTTGAATAAGGCTGGTTGTCCCTTTTTGGATTGTAAAAAGTATTTCTAGCAACTTTAAAAGATTTATCAATTACATTTCTTGGGTATTTTAAATCATTACCAAAAAGGGACAACCAGCCTTATTCAACTAAAAATATGTTGGTTCTCCCTTACCATGAAAACTTGGTTGATATGCCTTCTCTTCTTAAGACTTTAAGACTTTTAATATTTATTTATTTATTTATTTATTTATTTATTTAGTAATTTTAGCATACATACAGAGGTACAAAAAATACAGGTAAGAGCAGCATGCCAAAGCCACTTATATGCATAGCATTATGGGCTGGCTTAAAATTAACTTAAGATTAACTAAGCAATGATGAAATCAGTGATAAGACATTATTGTAAACAGATAACTATAAAGCACAAATGAGTATTACAAAGACAGGTTGTATTCAGAAATCTTGATACAGTAAAAAAACTTTTGATAAAGAATTCCCCCCAAAATGCTGATGGATATGTCTATAAGATTCCTTGTAAAATTTGCGATAAAGTTTATTACGGTCAAACTGGTGAAAATCTCGAACTAAGATTAAAACAACATATATATAGCATTAGAACTGGACAAGATTCCAATGCTCTATTTATTCATATAAGAGATTTTAACCATCCAATTGATTTTCAAAAAGTTGAGAAAGTAGTATCAAGTCCATGGTCGACAGGAATATAATTGAATCTTGTTTCATAAAAAGCAGTTTTGACAATAATATGAATATTTCCTTTGGTTTATATAAATTAGATACATTTATAATTAATAGAATTTGGGAAGAATTTAATAATGCACTGGACAAATAATAATTTTTAAATTTTCTTGGGTAGAATAGTTTGTGGGTGAGTTGTGCAAAGGACCTATCCAAGTTGGGTCGGGGCGCATCAGGTGTTTAACTGTTGTGGGATCTGATAGTGAGGTGCTGGCCAGACCCCTTATATAGCTTCCTTGGATGCTTTACTTTCATAGTTCCTTGATAATGTGAGTAGTCACGAAAGCGCTTGGAATTTCTCTATTCTTTCAGAGTGGTTGTTTTGTATATTCTGAAATCACCTGTTTACTGTGATCTTATTGCATATATATATATATATATATATATATATATATATATATATATATATATATATATATATATATATATATATAATATATATATATATATATATATATATATATATATATTCTTCTTCTTTCAACGTACCAGCCGTATCCCACCGAGGTGGGGTATATATATATATATATATATATTTTTTTATTTTTTTTTTTTTTTTTTTTTTTTTTTCAACAAGTCGGCCGTCTCCCACCGAGGCAGGGTGACCCAAAAAAGAAAGAAAATCCCCAAAAAGAAAATACTTTCATCATCATTCAACACTTTCACCACACTCGCACATTATCACTGTTTTTGCAGAGGTGCTCAGAATACAACAGTCTAGAAGCATACACATATAAAGATACACAACATATCCCTCCAAACTGCCAATATCCCAAACCCCTCCTTTAAAGTGCAGGCATTGTACTTCCCATTTCCAGGACTCAAGTCCGACTATATGAAAATAACCGGTTTCCCTGAATCCCTTCACTAAATATTACCCTGCTCACACTCCAACAGATCGTCAGGTCCCAAGTACCATTCGTCTCCATTCACTCCTATCTAACACGCTCACGCACGCTTGCTGGAAGTCCAAGCCCCTTACCCACAAAACCTCCTTTACCCCCTCTCTCCAACCCTTTCGAGGACGACCCCTACCCCGCCTTCCTTCCCCTATAGATTTATATGCTTTCCATGTCATTCTACTTTGATCCATTCTCTCTAAATGACCAAACCACCTCAACAACCCCTCTTCTGCCCTCTGACTAATACTTTTATTAACTCCACACCTTCTCCTAATTTCCACACTCCGAATTTTCTGCATAATATTTACACCACACATTGCCCTTAAACAGGACATATATATATATATATATATATACAGTGGACCCCCGCATAACGATTACCTCCAAATGTGACCAATTATGTAAGTGTATTTATGTAAGTGCGTTTGTACGTGTATGTTTGGGGGTCTGAAATGGACTAATCTACTTCACAATATTTCTTATGGGAACAAATTCGGTCAGTACTGGCACCTGAACATACTTCTGGAGTGAAAAAATATCGTTAACCGGGGGTCCACTGTATATATATATATATATATATATATATATATATATATATATATATATATATATATATATATATATATATATATATATATATAGGCAGCACACTCCACCAATATTCAATACACTAAACCTATTCACCATACAAAACATTCATACTTATTACTGCACCTATTACATACATAGAACACGTAACTCTGATATTAACCCTCCCCTCAAACATCTCCTTGCCAACCTCAACAGAACACATGACCATAACACAAGGCACAGATCACTCTTTGATGTTCCTCGTGTCCATCTCACACTATGCAAAAACTCAATGCACATAAAAGGCCCTAAAATCTGGAACTCATTACCTGTAAATATAAAAGAAACACTACCTGTTTATAAATTCAAGTCTCTTCTCAAAGATCACTTACTCACCCAAAACCAAATAAATACTGAATAACTGAACCTTATAAATTGTATATCTTAAATGTTTCTCACAATTATATCACATAAATGTTAAACCTAAAACCCAATCTAACTTTATTATTTTTTAAATACACTACCTAACAGAATACTCCATTCTACTGAATGTACAACAATGCATACAACCATATGACCTGTCTTTGTAATACTCACTTGTGCTTTATAGTAATCTGTATACATTAAAGTTATCACTGATGTCATCATTGCTTAGTTCATCTTAAGTTAATTTTAAGCCAGCCCGTAATGCTATGCATAGTATAAGTGGCTTTGGCATGCTGCTCTTATCTGTATTTTTTGTACCTCTGTATGTGTGCTCAAATTTTTAAATAAATAAATAAATAAATAAATAAATATACAGGAAGGCCCCACTTACATGGCTGGTTAGGTTCCAGGCTACTGCCGTAAAGCGGAAACCACCATCAAGTGGAACACCCTTTTTTTTCCACTTACAAATGCATACAAACACTAGATAACAAGTTTACACTAACATATATTAAGTTAGCAATAGAGCCAGGCATCAAAAAACAATAAAAAAAAGTACAATACACACATAGTGCACTCATTACTTACCTTAAAATATTTATAGTCTTAATCTAGGGTGAGACAAGTAGTATTTATTGTAAGAAATCAAGTGTGGTATGTATGGTAGTCAGCCAGGCTACCATACCAGGCCACCCCACCCACACATACAATTCTATGATATTTAAGCATCCCAGAGCGATAAAATGTATATACAGTTCACTCATTACTTACCTTAAAATATAGGGTGAGATGAGTAGTATTTATTGTAAAAAATCAAGTGTGGTATGTATGGTAGTCAGCTGGGCTACCATACCAGGCCAACCCACCTACACATAATATTCTATTACATTTAAGCATCCCAGAGTGATAAAATGTATATACAGTTCACTCATTACTTACCTTAAAATATTTGTAGTCTTAATGTAGGGTCAGGAGTAAGTAAATGAGATAAAACGAATAAATGAGAGAGGACAGGTGCAGAGTTATGTAAACAAACCAGGCGAAGGTAAGTTTCGTAAACGAAGTGTACACGTCTGGTTTGTGTACAAGTTACATTGTGTACAGGTTGTCTCTACATTGATACGGTAGAATAAATAAAGAAGAACACTCCCATTCTCATGTAACATCATTTTGAGAAATGATGCTCTGAGTGAAGGCAATGGAAATAAGTCACTCTGACTTTTTTGGGTTATCCTAGGTTCTCTACACATATGTTGTTATGTATGATAATCTATGTAACTGTATTTGTGTATACCTGAATAAACTTACATACATACGAAAGGAATAATTTTCTACAGTTACCCCCAGTAACACGTTTTCTCTTATGTTAGATTAGAGAAAATGTTATTCTTGGCATCACTTGTACAAGTTATCTGGCTACCACATCTCATATTTATGTTTATTTATTCTGTTGTAGGGTGTATTTATCATCTTTTTATGTTATGTATCGTGTTTATTATATAATTTTGAAAAAAATATCATGGATGGATTAATGAAAATGTGTATATTAACGTAATATACAACATTTAATGAGACTCGGTGATTATTATTATTATTATCATTTCTAATATGGCGTCACTTGTGCAAGACGTCTGCTACCACATCTCGTATTTATGTTTATTTATTCTATTGTGGGGTGTATTTATCATCTTTTTATGTTATGTATCGTGTTTATTATATAATTTTGAAAAAATATCATAGATGGATTAATGAAAATGTGTATTTAACGTAATATACGACATTTAAATGAGACTTGATGATTATTATTATCATTACTAATATGACGTCTGGAGACATAAGACACTCTTACTGATTTTAATGTGTACCTGCATGCCAGCACAGTATGTAAGTTTATTTAAGTACAAGTATACATAAGTATAATTATCAGAGTATATATAAAATATGAAATAACTTTTAAAAACATTTGAAATTTTGGAGTTTCCAGACAAAATGGAGAGACTTAGTGCTTACTGAGCTCACAAAGAATGTAAACAAACAGGGTGGGGCGCGGTGACCGTATTAGAAAGTCAGGTGGGGGGAGCCGTATAGCAAGTTTTGGTCATAATTTGAAATGACCGTATTAGTGGAACGCCGTAAAGTGAAACGCCGTAAAGTGGGGCCCTCCTGTATATATATATATATATATATATATATATATATATATATATATATATATATATATATATATATATATATATATATATATATTTATATATATATGTATATATATTTATATATTTATATATATATTTATATATATATAATATATATATATATATATATATATGTATATATATATTTATACAGTGGACCCTCGCTTAACGATCACCTCCAAATGCCACCAATTATGTAAGTGTATTTATGTAAGTGTGTTTGTACGTGTATGTTTGGGGGTCTGAAATGGACTAATCTACTTCACAATATTCCTTATGGGAACAAATTCGGTCAGTACTGGCACCTGAACATACTACTGGAATGAAAAAAGTTTGTTAACCGGGGGTCCACTGTATATATATATATATATATATATATATCTTTCTTTCAACACACCGACCGTATCCCACTGAGGCGGGGTGGGCCAAAAGGAAAAACGAAAGTTTCTCCTTTCAAATTTAGTAATATATACAGGAGAAGGGGTTACTTGCCCCTTGCTCCCAGCATTTTAGTCGCTTCTCACAACACGCATGGCTTACGGAGGCAGAATTCTGTTCCACTTCCCCATGGAGATAAGAGGAAATAAACAAGAACAAGAACTAGAAAGAAAATAGAAGAAAACCCAGAGGGGTATGTATATATATACGCTTGTACATGTATGTGTAGTGTGACCTAAGTGTAAGTAGAAGTAGCAAGACGTACCTGAAATCTTGCGTGTTTATGAGACAGAAAAAAGGACACCAGCAATCCTACCATCATGTAAAACAATTACAGGCTTTCGTTTCGCACTCACTTGGCAGGACGGTAGTACCTCCCTGGGCGGTTGCTGTCTACCAACCTACTACCTGATATATATATATATATATATATATATATATATATATATATATATATATATATATATATATATATATATATATATATATATATATATATATATATATATATATTACATATATATATATATGTGTATATATATATATATATATAATATATATATATATATATATATATATATATATATATATATATATATATATATATATATATATATATATATACATATGTATATATATATATATATATATATATATATATATACATATGTATAAATATACATATATATACATATGTATATAAAATATATGTATATATACATATGTATATTTATATATGTATATGTATTATAAATATATATATTCATATATATATATATATCTATATGTATATATATATATATATATATATATATATATGTATATATATATATTTTAGCCTAACCCAACTAAATATATTTTAGATTTGTTTACAGTAATTTAATCCTAAACAAACACAGTGAAATATATTTTTTTCATTAGGTTAAGAATGATTTTGGCGAAATTATTCCATACACAAATTTTCGCTTGTCCTATATGGCAACATGAGCGTTGCTATTTAAGTCAAGATCGCAAGTTCTGCCTATTCGGCACGGCATTATATATATACAGTGGACCCCCGCACAATGATTACCTCCGAATGCGACCAATTATGTAAGTGTATTTATGTGAGTTTGTACGTGTATGTTTGGGGGTCTGAAATGGACTAATCTACTTCACAATATTCCTTATGGGAATAAATTCGGTCAGTACTGGCACCTGAACATACTTATGGAGTGAAAAAATATCTTTAACCGGGGGTCCACTGTATATATATATATATATATATATATATATATATATATATATATATATATATATATATATATATATATATATATATATATATATATATATTTTCCCCATAATTTAATCCCACCTTTCTCCCGAACACCCTAGCATTTACTTCTTTTACAACCCCATCTATAAATATATTAAACAACCATGGTGACATTTCACATCCCTGTCTAAGACCTACTTTTACCAGGAAGTAGTCTCCCTCTCTTCTACACACCCTAACCTGAGCCTCACTATCCTCATAAAAACTTTTTACAGCATTTAGTAACTTACCACCTACTCCATATACAGTGGAACCTCTACTTGCGAGTATAATCCGTTCCATGACCTTGCTCGCAACTGGATTTGCTCGTTTGAAGAGTCAATTTTCCTCATTTAAATTAATTGAAATGCAATTAATCCGTTCCAGTGGAATTTTGTACTTCAATAATTTCGCTAATATCAACTCTACGGCTTGTTTATCTATCTCACTTCATCTAATATGACATAATAAACAATATAAATAACATACAAACCTGATATATACTCTAAAATTAATAAAATATGTCATTCATGTAGTGGTATGGGCGGTGTCGGCGGTGGACGAGAGTTTGTCTGGAGACCGGGCAAAATACTTCATGAATAATTTCGCTAATATCATCTATATGGCTTATTTATATATCACAGTTCATCTAATATGACATAACAAACAATATGAATAACATAGAAACATGATATATACTCTAGAATGAATAAAATATGTCATGTAACAGGTGGAGGCGGCAACAACCGCTCCCTCTTTGTTGTGGTAAACACTGCCATCTAGTGACGGCCTTTTGAAGCCGTCTATTATAATTGTTATATGTAGTACATTATTATATATGTATTATTATACATATCATATTATTATTATTATTTATTATTATTATTATATAAATAATTTGTAATTTTTATTCACACAAAATATATAAGATTTACTGTTATTCCTTATTGCAATAATTGTCTAAATAATGTCAACCCATTCACGACTGCACATTGGAATGGACAGTGACGCCATTTATTTACTCTGAAACAGCCAAGCAATGGACCATTTCTCCTAGGTTGAGCTCTATTTCAAGGTACTTTTCGTCGTGAAAACAATTAAAATCATATCTATTTCTGTAATATATCTTCCATTCTATCAAATGAGACCAAACAAACGAAAATACAACCATAAAAACCATTCGAAATTACCGCTAAGGAGTGGCTAATTGCTTAAAAGTGAACTCCATTATTTATGCTTAGATTTCTTTCATTTTTGGTACGTTAAGAAGCATCTTTCCATCATACATTGCCCAAGTTTCAATAAGATAGTCCAACAAACAAATGAGATACAATTCCCGAGATCAAGAGAAAGAGCCCCACACCATTGTCAAGGAACCTGCCTTGAGGTCTGCTCGCTTGTGGAAATTTTGCTCGCTTATGGAAGCAAAAAATCGACCCATCGACTGCTTGTATTTGGAAAAACTCGCACGTGGACACGCTCACAAGTAGGGGTTCCACTGTACTTGCAACATATGTCACATTGCTCCCCTATCCACTCTTATCATATGCCTTTTCTAAATCCATAAATGCAATGAAAACTTCTCTACCTTTATTTAAATACTGATCACATATATGTGTCAATGTAAACACTTGATCTACACATCCCCTACCCACCCTAAAACCTCCTTCCTCATCCGCAGTCCTACATTCTGTCTTGCCTTTCTTTCAATAACCCTACCATACACTTTTCCTGGTATACTCAGTAAACTTATTCCTCTATAATTTTTACAATCTCTTTTGTCCCCCTTCCCTTTATATCAAGGAATTATATATGCTTTCTGCCAATCCCTAGGTACCTTCCCCTCTTTCATACATTTATTAAACAAAAATACCAACCACTCCAACACTATATCCCCCTTTGCTTTTAACATTTTTGTCATGATCCCATCAGTTCCAGCTGCTTTACCCCCTTTCATTCTATGTAATGCCTCACACACCTCCCTCACACTCACATCCTGCTCTTCTTCACTCCTAAAAGATGGTATACCTCCCTGGCCAGTGCATGAAATTACCACCTCCCTTTCTTCATCCACATTTAAAAGTTCCTCAAAATATTCCTGCCATCTACCCAATACCTCCATCTCCCCATCTTCTAAATCCCCTACTCTGTTTTTAACTGACAAATCCATTCATTCTCTAGGGTTTCTTAACTTGTTTATCTAGCTCCAAATTTTTTTCTTATTTTCATCAAAATTTCTTGACAGTGCCTCTCCTACTCTATCATCTGCTCTCCTTTTACACTCTCTCACCACTCTCACCTTTCTTTTACTATTTATATACTCTGCTCTTTTATAACACTTCTGCTTTGTAAAAACTCTGATAAGCTAACTTTTTCTCTTGTATCACACCCTTTAGTTCATCATTCCACCAGTCACTCCTCTTTCCTCCTCCACCCACCCTCTTATAGCCACAAACTTCTGCCCCACATTCTAATACTGCATTTTTAAAACTATTCCAACCCTCTTCAACCCCCCCCCCACACACTACTCATACTTGCACTAGCCCACCTTTCTGCCAATAGTTGCTTATATCTCACCCGAACTTCTTCCTCCCCTAGTTTATACACTTTCACCTCTCTCTTACTTGTTGTTGCCTTTTTCCTTTTGTCCCATCTACCTCTTACTCTAACTGTAGCAACAGCTAAGTAATGATCGGATATATCAGTTGCCCCTCTCTAAATATGTACATCCTGAAGCCTACCCATCAAGCTTTTATCCACCAATGTATGATCTAACAAACTACTTTCATTATGTGCTATATCATACCTTGTATATTTATTTATCCTCTTTTACATAAAATATGTATTACTTATTACCAAACCTCTTTCTATACATAGCTCAATTAAAGGCTCCCCATTATCATTTACCCCTGGCACCCCAGATTTACCTACTACTCCCCCCACAACATTTTTACCCACTTTAGCATTGAGATCCCCAACTAGAAGTTCTCTCACACTTGGTTCAAAACTCCCCACACTCAACAATTCCCAAAACCTCTCTCTCTCTCTCTCTTCTTTAATATATATATAAATTAAATAAAGTTGCCACAAATCATAGGCTATAAGTCACTGCAAATTTCTGCAAAAATAAAAATAAATTATTGGGGTTAATGATAATCAACCAGCTGAAACTGAAACTCTACCACAAGATTACTCAGTGTTGAGGAATCTATCATTTGTACAGATAACCCACACATAGGAGAAGGAAACTTATGATGATGTCTCAATCCAATTTGACCATTAACTAGTGACACAGAAGTGCGAAGGAACAGGCTCCCTTTCCATTGAATTTCCGTGTGGCTAGTTAATGGTCCAAATCGGACCAAATCATCATGAGTTTAGTTCTCCTGTCATGGTATTGTGCTTTTTTCTTTTATGACCACTGTTGTAATGGCTTCAATAGTGTAGCACACTTCTGTAAAACAAAGCATATAATAATATTGAATACTTGTATGGATGCAGATTAATTCTTGTAAGTTGTCATACCCACAGACGGATGGTTCAGTTTTTTCGCTCCAGAACATCAAGATGGAAAGAAAGTACCATCGGAGGATTTTTCAGCAACTGTTGGCATTGAGAGTGGAGGAAGGACAGGAGGCAGAGAAGCTCAAGTGTCGTAGATGTATGTGTGGTGTCCCCTGCACACTCTGTGCTCCACCCACACCCTTGGTCTACTCGGTAGGTCACCAGTCACTATTTTTCACCTCAGTCTGGTTTCAAAATCAGATTGGTTCGAGCACATATTAAACCTCCCATAATGGATGAAGTTATCTAGGATTTTTTTTTTCTACAAAACTACAAAATGAACAAAATTCAAGGTACAGTGGACCCTCGGTTATTGGCCGTAATCCATTCCAGAAGGTCGGCCTAAAACCGAAATAATATTTCCCAAAAGAATTAATGTAAATACAATTAATCCATTCCATTATTATTATTATAATCAAAAAGAAGTGCTAAGCCACAAGGGCTATACAGCGCTGCAGGGTAGGGAAGGAAGTGAGGGTATTGGATGGCAGAAGGGAGGAGGGATGATCAGTAGGTTACAGAAAACAGCGGGGCAGGGGATAGTACGGGGGTAGAGGGTAGCAAGAGATTGAAGTAGAAAGGGCTGAAGGTATCAGAATTTGTGAAGTCAGTTGTTGTCAAAAAGTCAATGAGAGAGTCCGGATGAAAGGTGGGTCCATCAGCGAGAAGGGAAGGTAAAGAGAGAGCAGCGGACCGAAGACGACGACGGAGGTAAATTCTGCGTGCTCGTTGATAAAGTGGGCAGTCCAACAGAATGTGGCTGACTGATAATGGAGCTTGGCAATTCTCACAGAGAGGAGCAGGGCGCCTCTCCATGAGATATCCATGAGTAAGACGAGTATGGCCAATGCGAAGACGGGAGAGAGTAGTCTCCCAACCTCGACACATAAGAAAGGAGGAACACTGCAGGAGGCCTGTTGGCCCATACTAGGCAGATCCTTTACAATTCATCCCACTAACAAAACATTTGCCCATCCCAATTTTCAATGCCACCCAAGAAATAAGCTCTGATGTGAAAGTCCCACTCAAATCCAACCCCTCCCACTCATGTACTTATCCAACCTAAATTTGAAACTACCCAAAGTCCCAGCCTCAATAACCCAACTAGGTAGACTGTTCCACTCATCTACTACCCTATTTCCAAACCAATACTTTCCTATGTCCTTTCTAAATCTAAACTTATCTAATTTAAATCCATTACTGCGGGTTCTCTCTTGGAGAGACATCCTCAAGACCTTATTAATATCCCCTTTATTAATACCTATCTTCCACTTATACACTTCGATCAGGTCTCCCCTCATTCTTCGTCTAACAAGTGAATGTCACTTAACCCTTTGACTGTTTCCGACGTATAAATACGTCTTACGAGCCAATGTTTCTGACGTATTTATACGCATAAATTCTAGCAGCTTCAAATCCAGCAGGAGAAAGCTGGTAGGCCCACATGTGAGAGAATGGGTCTCCATGGTCAGTGTGCACCATATAAAAAAAATCGGGGAGCCAGTGGTGCATTGTGGGAATGCCATTTCAGTTGTCCTTTTTCAGCATGTCTAGTGATAAGAAATATGTGATTCCCCAGCAAATCTGGGACTCTTCTCTTCCCAAGTGATGCTCTAACACAGATGGAAGTGTCAGTGAAGATCAATTTCATGATTTGGAGGAGTTTGAGACCAAAAGCAATGGAGGAGGAGGAGGAGGAGGGAAGGAAGAGGAGGAGGAGGAGGAGGAGGAGGAGGAGAAGAAGAGGAGGAGGAGGAAGAAGAAGATGTAATAATATTGTTCCCTTGAAGCAAGAAAAAAAAAAGTCCACCCCATGACAGTGACAAGATAAGGGGAGATAACATCTGATAAGAGCTGACTTTGATGAGCATAAAGGAGGGTAATATTACATGACCATCACCCTCCCTTTGTTTTTGCTGGTACACAAACATTTCTGTCTGTCTATTTGTCTGTCTGTCAAGCTCCCTGTCTGTCCATCTAGCTCTCTGTCTCAGAGAGAGCCACAAGACTGTGTCATCACGTTTACTCACATCTTCAAGCAGAGTATAGCACTTTGTCTGGATTTCTTGGGTTATCCTAGGTAATTTACACTATGTATACTTGTATTTATGTGTACCTGTGAGACAGAGATAGGCAGACAGATAGAGAGACAGATTGAAAGATATAGAATGAGGGAGAAAGATAATTAGATAGAATGGAGGAGGGGAAGCAGCATCCGACCCCATTGTTTTGACAGGCGGTAGGGGGAGTGACTAATGAGACAATATGTCACTTTGACAGCTGCCGACTTCTGACTCAAAACAATTATAAGCCACACACTCGCACACAAGACAAGGAGGAGGAGAAGGAGGAGGAGAAGAAGGAGAAGGAGAAGGAGGAGGAGGAGGAGGAGGAGGAGGAGGAGGAGGAGAAGGAGGAGGAGGAGGAGGAGAAGAAGGAGGAGGAGAAGGAGAAGGAGGAGGAGGAGAAGAAGGAGGAGGAGAAGGAGAAGGAGGAGGAGGAGGAGAAGGAGGAGGAGGAGAAGGAGAAGGAGGAGAAGGAGAAGGAGGAGGAGGAGGAGGAGGAGGAGCAGGAGGAGGAGGAGGAGAAGGAGGAGGAGGATGATTGTTTGTTTTTGTAAACAAGTTTTGTAAACAATATATTGATAATTATGTTTGTGT